>NC_061509.1:54948968-55024799 GCF_022539505.1 Lolium rigidum
TAATTTAAAAGTCAGGGCCAGTATTGAAATTTAAATGGAATTGGAAATTCGAGTTTGAATTAAAAGGGCCGGCGGGAAACTAAACGGGCCGAAACCATTCAAACGGCGCAACCCAGCCCACCACGCGTCCACGCACGCGTGGGCTGCCTGACAGGGTGGGGTCTGCCTGTCAGCGGCGGATAACGGCCGAATCGGTACGAGCGACGCGGCGCGTTGGATTAGACGAAGATCCAACGGTGCACAGTCGTCGTCTTCTCCGGCGAGAACCCGAGGGTCTGGCGGCGAGCCTAGGGGGTCGGAGCGCTAACCAGAGGTCCGGCGGCCGGCGGCGAGGTTTAGGGCGATGTTGTTGACGACGGTGAAGCAGCCTGTAGCAGTGGCTGAGCTTGGGGCGGCCTGGATCGACGGTGATGCTCCCCTGGCTTCCACGGCTCCGAGCTTGCAATTGCGGCGACTCCGGCGACGATTGGCGTGGCTAATGGGGGAGGAGAGGCGGTGAAGGGTGGGGAGTGAGATGGTGTGCTCAATGGCGTCCAGGGAACGCTCTATTTATAGAGGCGTGGATGGCCGTGGGTGCTGCGGTGGTGGCGACTAGGGCGCGGCGGTTCCGGCGAGCTAGCGAGCTAGGCGAGGGCGCACGGCTGTTCAGCGTGTCCAGGCGGTGCGTTTGGTGGCGACAGCTGATACGTCTCCAACGTATCGATAATTTCTTATGTTCCATGCTACTTTATTGATGATACCTACATGTTTTATGCACACTTGATGTCATATTTGTGCATTTTCTGGAACTAACCTATTAACAAGATGCCGAAGTGCCAGTTCCTGTTTTCTGCTATTTTTGGTTTCAGAAATCCTAGTAACGAAATATTCTCGGAATTGGACGAAATCAACGCCCAGGTTCCTATTTTGCCCGGAAGCATCCAGAACACCCGAGAGCCGCCAGAGGGGGGCCCTGTGGGCCCCAGATGATAGGGTGGCGCGGCTCGGGCCCTGGCCGCGCCGGCCTATGGTGTCGTCGCCCCTTCGACCTTCTGACGCTGCCCTTTCGCCTATATAAAGCCCCCGCATCGAAAACCCTTACGGAGGAAGCCACGGTACGCGAAACCTTCCGGAGCCGCCGCCATCGCGAAGCCAAGATCCGGGGGACAGGAGTCTCGTTCCGGCACCCTCGCCGGATGGGGAAGTGCCCCGGAAGGCTTCTCCATCGACACCGCTGCCATCTCCACCGCCATCTTCATCACCGCTGCTGCTCCCATGAAGAGGGAGTAGTTCTCCATCGAGGCTCGGGGCTGTACCGGTAGCTATGTGGTTCATCTCTCTCCTATGTACTTCAATACAATAATCTCATGAGCTGCCTTACATGATTGAGATTCATATGATGATGCTTGTAATCTAGATGTCATTATGCTAGTCAAGTGAGTTTTACTTATGTGATCTCCGGAGACTCCTTGTCCCACGTGTGTAAAGGTGACAGGTGTGTGCACCGTGTGGGTCTCTTAGGCTATATTTCACAGAATACTTATTCACTGTTATGAATGGCATAGTGAAGTGCTTATTTATATCTCTTTATGATTGCAATGTGTTTTGTATCACAATTTATCTATGTGCTACTCTAGCAATGTTATTAAAGTAGTTTTATTCCTCCTCGCACGATGTAATGGTGACGGTGTGTGCATCCGTGTTAGTACTTGGTTTATGCTATGATCATGATCTCTTGTAGATTGCGAAGTTAACTATTGCTATGATAGTATTGATGTGTATTATTCCTCCTACATAAGCATGAAGGTGACGAGTGTGCATGCTACGTTAGTACTTGGTTTAGTTGTATTGATCTATCTTACACTCTAAGGTTATTTAAATATGAACATTGAATTGTGGAGCTTGTTAACTCCGGCATTGAGGGTTCGTGTAATCCTACGCAATGTGTTCATCATCCAACAAGAGAGTGTAGAGTATGCATTTATCTATTCTGTTATGTGATCAAAGTTGAGAGTGTCCACTAGTGAAAGTCTATTCCCTAGGCCTTGTTCCTAAATACTGCTATCGCTGCTTGTTACTGTTTTACTGAGTTACTACTGCTGCGTTACTACTGCTTGTTTACTTCCCGCAATATTACTACCATCAACTGCACGCCAGCAAGCTATTTTTCGGCGCCGTACTACTTGCTCATATTCATTCATACCACTTGTATTTCACTATCTCTTCGCCGAACTAGTGCACCTATTAGGTGTGTTGGGGACACAAGAGACTTCTTGTTTTGTGGTTGCGGGGTTGCATGAGAGGGATATCTTTGACCTCTTCCTCCACGAGTTTGATAAACCTTGGGTAATCCACTTAAGGGAAACTTGTCTGCTGTTCTACAAACCTCTGCTCTTGGAGGCCCAACACTGTCTACAAGAATAGAAGCACCCGTAGACATCAAGTACTTTTCTGGCGCCGTTGCCGGGGAGGAAAGGTAAAAGGCACTCATACTTCGGTTCCAGGTAACAATACTTTTCCGGCGCCGTTGTAAGTACTCGAAGCTATTTCCTTTAGACTCTGCAATTGCGACATTTGGTTTCTTGTTTACACTAGTTAGGCATAATGGACAACAAAGAGCTTCTTATTCTATTTCCTGATTTAAGACATGGATGGTTTGATGCGAAAATTAAAAAAAACCATGGAACATATTAATATGAATGCTTTGAACACCATTGTTGTTAATGATATGGAAAATTCTAAGCTTGGGGAAGCTGGTTTTGATGAGCATGATATTTTTAGTCCCCCAAGCATTGAGGAGAAAATTTACTTTGATGATACTTTGCCTCCCATTTATGATGATTATAATGATAGTAGTCTTTTGTTACCACCTGTTATGGAGGATAAATTTGATTATGATTACAATATACCTCCTATATTTGATAGCTACTTTGTTGAATTTGCTCCCACTACAATTAATAAGAATGACTATGCTTATGTTGGGAGTAGTAATAATTTTATGCATGAGACTCATGATAAGAATGCTTTATGTGATAGTTATATTGTTGAGTTTGCTCATGATGCTACTGAAAGTTATTATGAGAGAGGAAAATATGGTTGTAGAAATTTTATGTTACTAAAACACCTCTCTATGTGCTGAAATTTTTGAAGCTACACCTGTTTTATCTTCCTATGCTTGTTACTTTGCTCTTCATGAACTTGTTTATTTACAAGATTCCTATGCATAGGAAGCATGTTAGACTTAAATGTATTTTGAATTTGCCTCTTGATGCTCTCTTTTGTTTCAACTTCTATTTCTTGCGAGTGCATCATTAAAACTGCTGAGCCCATCTTAATGGCTATAAAGAAAGAACTTCTTGGGAGATAACCCATGTGTTTATTTTACTACAGCAATTTTTGTTTTGTTGAGTCTTGGAAGTTGTTTACTACTGTAGCAACCTCTCCTTATCATGTTTTTGTGCCAAGTAAAGTTTCTATGTTAAAGTTGATGTTATATTTGGGATCGCTGCGCAGAAACAGCATTGCTGTCTGCATCACGAATCTGGGCACAAGTCTCTGTAGAAAATTCTAAAAAATCTGCCAATTTACGAGCGTGATCCTCAGATATGTACGCAACTTTCATTAGTTATGAGTTTTTCCGTTTGAGCAAGTCTGGTGCCATTTTAAAATTCGTCTTTACGGACTGTTCTGTTTTTGACAGATTCTGCCTTTTATTTCGCATTGCCGCTTTTGTTAAGTTGAATGAGTTTCTTTGTTCCATTAACTTTCAGAAGCTTTATGCAATGTCCAGAAGTGTAAAGAATGATTGTGTCACCTCTGAACATGTAAATTTTTATTGTGCACTAACCCTCTAATGAGTTTGCTTGAAGTTTGGTGTGAAGGAAGTTTTCAAGGGTCAAGAGAGGAGTATGATATACTATGATCAAGAGGAGTGAAAGCTCTAAGCTTGGGGATGCCCCGGTGGTTCATCCCTGCATATTTTAAGAAGACTCAAGCATCTAAGCTTGGGGATGCCCAAGGCATCCCCTTCTTCATCGACAAATTATCGGGTTCCTTCTCTTGAAACTATATTTTTATTCGGTCACATCTTATGTACTTTACTTGGAGCGTCTGTTTGTTTGTTTTTGTTTTAGTTTGAATAAATGCTTGTGTGGGAGAGAGACACGCTCCGCTGGTTCGTATGAACACATGTGTTCTTAGCTCATAATATTCATGGCGAAGTTTCCTCTTCGTTAAATTGCTATATGGTTGGAATTGGAAAATGCTACATGTAGTAATTCTAAAATGTCTTGGATAATGTGATACTTGGCAATTATTGTGCTCATGATTAAGCTCTTGCATCATATGCTTTGCACCTATTAGTGAAGAAATACATAGAGCATGCTAAAATTTGGTTTGCATAATTGGTCTCTCTAAGGTCTAGATAATTTCTAGTATTGAGTTTGAACAACAAGGAAGATGGTGTAGAGTCTTATAATGTTTACAATATGTCTTTTATGTGAGTTTTGCTGCACCGGTTCATCCTTGTGTTTGTTTCAAATAACCTTTCTAGCCTAAACCTTGTATCGAGAGGGAATACTTCTCATGCATCCAAATCCTTGAGCCAACCACTATGCCATTTGTGTCCACCATACCTACCTACTACATGGTATTTCTCCGCCATTCCAAAGTAAATTGCTTGAGTGCTACCTTTAAACAATTCAAAAGTTATTACCTCTTATTTGTGTCAATGTTTTATAGCTCATGAGGAAGTATGTGGTGTTTTATCTTTCGATCTTGTCATTTACTTTTGACAGACTTTCACAATGGACTAGTGGCTTCATCCGCTTATCCAATAATTTTGCAAAAAGAGCTGGCAATGAGGTTCCCGGCCTCAATTAATTAACTTTCATTAATAATTCTCTTCACATGTTTTGCTCTGATTCATCAGTAAGCAACTTAATTTTGCAAATAGACACTCCTCCATGGTATGTGAATGTTGGAAGGCACCCGAGGATTCGGTTAGCCATGGCTTGTGTAAGCAAAAGGTTGGGAGGAGTGTCATCCATAAATAAAGAAAAACTAAACTAAAGTACATGTGTAAACAAAAGAGAAGAGGGATGATCTACCTTGCTGGTAGAGATAACGTCCTTCATGGGAGCCGCTCTTGAAAGTCTGGTTGATGAGGTAGTTAGAGTGCCCACTACCATTCGTTGACAACAACAAACACCTCTCAAAATTTTACTTTTATGCTCTCTTTATGTTTTTAAAACCAAAGCTCTAGCACAAATATAGCAATCGATGCTTTCCTCTTTGAAGGACCTTTCTTTTACTTTTATGTTGAGTCAGTTTACCTATCTATCTCCACCTCAAGAAGCAAACACTTGTGTGAACTGTGCATTGATTCCTACATACTTGCATATTGCATTTTTTATATTACTCTATGTTGACAACTATCCATGAGATATACATGTTACAAGTTGAAAGCAACCGCTGAAACTTAATCTTCCATTGTGTTGCTTCAATGTCTTTACTTTGAATTATTGCTTTATGAGTTAACTCCTATGCAAGACTTATTGATGCCTGTCTTGAAAGTGCTATTCATGAAAAGTCATTGCTTTATGATTCACTTGTTTACTCATGTCATTACCATTGTTTTGATCGCTGCATTCATTACATATGTTTACAAATAGTATGATCAAGATTATGATGGCATGTCACTTCAGAAATTATCTTTGTTATCGTTTTACTCGCTCGGGACGAGCGTAACTAAGCTTGGGGATGCCGATACGTCTCCAACGTATCGATAATTTCTTATGTTCCATGCTACTTTATTGATGATACCTACATGTTTTATGCACACTTTATGTCATATTTGTGCATTTTCCGGAACTAACCTATTAACAAGATGCCGAAGTGCCGGTTCTCGTTTTACGCTATTTTTGGTTTCGAAATCCTAGTAAGGAAATATTCTCGGAATTGGACGAAATCAACGCCCGGGTTCCTATTTTGCCCGGAAGCATCCGGAACACCCGAGAGCCGCGCAGAGAGGGCCCTGTGGGCCCCGGATGATAGGGTGGCGCGGCCGGGCCCCGGCCGCGCCAGCCTATGGTGTCGTCGCCCCTTCGACCTTCTGACGCTGCCCTTTCGCCTATATAAAACCCCTGCATCGAAAACCCTTACGGAGGAATCCACGGTACGCGAAACCTTCCAGAGCCGCCGCCATCGCGAAGCCAAGATCTGGGGGACAGGAGTCTCTGTTCCGGCACCCTGCCGGACGGTGAAGTGCCCCCGGAAGGCTTCTCCATCGACACCGCTGCCATCTCCACCGCCATCTTCATCACCGCTGCTTGCTCCCATGAAGAGGGAGTAGTTCTCCATCGAGGCTCGGGGCTGTACCGGTAGCTATGTGGTTCATCTCTCTCCTATGTACTTCAATACAATAATCTCATGAGCTGCCTTACATGATTGAGATTCATATGATGATGCTTGTAATCTAGATGTCATTATGCTAGTCAAGTGAGTTTTACTTATGTGATCTCCGGAGACTCCTTGTCCCACGTGTGTAAAGGTGACGAGTGTGTGCACCGTGTGGGTCTCTTAGGCTATATTTCACAGAATACTTATTCACTGTTATGAATGGCATAGTGAAGTGCTTATTTATATCTCTTTATGATTGCAATGTGTTTTGTATCACAATTTATCTATGTGCTACTCTAGCAATGTTATTAAAGTAGTTTTATTCCTCCCGCACGATGTAATGGTGACAGTGTGTGCATCCGTGTTAGTACTTGGTTTATGCTATGATCATGATCTCTTGTAGATTGCGAAGTTAACTATTGCTATGATAGTATTGATGTGTATTATTCCTCCTACATAAGCATGAAGGTGACAGTGTGCATGCTACGTTAGTACTTGGTTTAGTTGTATTGATCTATCTTACACTCTAAGGTTATTTAAATATGAACATTGAATTGTGGAGCTTGTTAACTCCGGCATTGAGGGTTCGTGTAATCCTACGCAATGTGTTCATCATCCAACAAGAGAGTGTAGAGTATGCATTTATCTATTCTCGTTATGTGATCAAAGTTGAGAGTGTCCACTAGTGAAAGTCTATTCCCTAGGCCTTGTTCCTAAATATCGCTATCGCTGCTTGTTCTTGTTTTATCGAGTTACTACTCGCTGCGTTACTACTGCTTGTTTACTTCCCGCAATATTACTACCATCAATCGCACGCCGACCAAGCTATTTTACGGTGCCGTACTACTCGCTCATATTCATTCATACCACTTGTATTTCACTATCTCTTCGTCGAACTAGTGCACCTATTAGGTGTGTTGGGGACACAAGAGACTTCTTGTTTTGTGGTTGCGGGGTTGCATGAGAGGGATATCTTTGACCTCTTCCTCCCTGAGTTCGATAAACCTTGGGTAATCCACTTAAGGGAAACTTGCTGCTGTTCTACAAACCTCTGCTCTTGGAGGCCCAACACTGTCTACAAGAATAGAAGCACCCGTAGACATCAACAGCGCTGTCGGGCGGTGCCTAAATCGGTCGCGTTGCTTCCATGTCTACCGCGGCAATGGCGGGATCTCTTCGTCGTCTCCGGCAGCGGTGGTCCAGGGTTCGTGTCGAGCGCGTGTCTGGCGGCGTCGTGGTGGCACGGTGGTGCTCAACGTGCAGAGAGGGGGTCCAGAGCGAGCTCGAGGCGATGGCGCGACGCGTGGCCAGTGGCGCCCGTGGCATGCTCGTGCGACGCGAGCGGCATGGCCTGGCCGATTTTGGGAGCGCGATCTCCGGCGAGCTACGGCGGCTACCTCGACCGTGGCGGTGCTAGGTGGTGCTAGAGAGGCACGGTGGCGAGCTTGGGCACCAGGGCCAGAATTCGAGAGGAAGGAGAGAAGAGAGGGAAGAACATGGCCGGCATGGGCCGGCATGGCCATGTCCATGCTTTCTAGCTTGCCCTCCTAGGGTTGCTATGCTGGTGTGAGGGAGAGAGGGGACCAGGGGACATGTAGGGTTGAGTAGTGTAGGTTTTTGGGTTAGGCAAACACTATTTCAAATAGTGTTTGCATTTATCCATATTTGAAATTTTCCAATTTTGCCCAAATTTAGTTGAGCTCAAATGGATTCAAAAATTGAAAGTGGTGAGTTTGGTTAAGTTGTAAATGACCAGAGACAACCATGTGTGTTGGTGAAATTTTAAAAATCAAAGTAATGCAAAATTGGACAAAGTGAGATTGTTGCATATGTTAAAAAGTCCCAACTTGGCATGAGCATAGTTTGTGATCCAAGATGAATTTGGCATGATGGTCTTTACCAAAGTTGCTCACCTTGATGTACTCTTGGATGACATGCAAAGAATTGAGAAAGTTTAGTTTGAAAAACTTGAGATACAAGGGCTCAAAGTAGTGACCAGAATATAAATGGCAGATTTGCCCATCATCATATGTGATAACCAATTGAGTTTGAATTTGATTTGAATTGTGTTTCTTTGATTCCAAAAGTTGTAATAAGTGTTTAATAACACAATCCAACTAATGGTGAAGACCAAAATGGCCTAAGGTCAATATTTGCAAAAATGGCATAAACCATATGTGAGGGTATTGGGGTTTTCTTATTTGATTTCTTTCTCTTTTATTTTATTTGGTTAGTGATCTTCACTTGATCACATTAGGGTTTTAGGGTGTAGCACAATAACACAATAACAATCATCATGGCATATCAATCAAATGCACAAGTCCTATGCATGACACTATATGCAAATAAAAGTTTTTGTTGGCTCTCAATTTTGGATCTCTGGAATTCTTCTTCTTTTCTTTTATTGAAATTTGGGATGTTACACTTTAGCATTGTTTTGTGTAGTTATTTGCAAATCTCATATGCCATTAACTTTATTGATGTGTTGCTTCACATGAAGTTCGTTTAAATATTGTACGGTACAAAAGCATTATCCGGTCGCTACCATCCTGTTCATTCTGCTGACACCTGTGCGCATCCACATATTTATAGCCTTATACCCATTCATTTGATGCCAGCTGTTTTTGTACTGCATGCTATTGTCACACTGCTTTTATAGTCATGCTATGTGCATTTCCAATCTGGTTGTTCTTATACCACGTCATTAGCTCACCACTAGCCGCAAGCTGTTTTCTCGTGCACTCGCTATTCTCACCATCGCTTTTATAATCATGCTATGTGCATTTCCAATCTGCTTGCTCTTATACCTCGTCATTAGCTTATAGCTATTTTTTCCATGAATGCTCCTGTCGCACAGCTTGTATAGTTATTGTTGCGTGCATGTCTGGTCTTTGTATTATCGTAGACTAACTTGTCAATGTTATTTTTCCTAGGGATTGATCATGCGAACCGCTTATTATAACATCCAACATTAACAGCGGGGACGCTAGTGAAGGTTGGAATCTGAGTTCTTGGTTGGTAATTTTGGCAGTTTACTTCCGTTATTATCTATAACCTATATGCATTGTTCCTTATGCAAGAGATTAACACTTGGAACCCTGCCATAGCAATGCCATTCATGCTTTACTATGTTTCTGCCTATTTGATATGCTTGTCTTGGAGCAACTGCCAAGGTGATTTGAACCTTACATTTGTTCATTCTTAATGCCAGTTTACTTTATGTGGAAAACCTTGGCATTACCCTACTCTAAATCTGAATATCTGAAATCCGTATCTCATTCAAAGCAACATCTAGTTGGTTTTAATCTGATATCTGGTAAATATTAGCTTATTCATTTGGCAGCTCAAGTTTTTGTTATTTGAAACCAGCTGACTTGGTCTTAAATGTGATATCTAAACACATATTAAGGACAATGGAGCAGGAGGATTAGCATTTCACCTAATGGCTGAACCTAAAATGACAGGCATGTCGACCACGACTAGTGCACACAAGAGAAGGACCTGCATCGAGCTAGTATGTGCTTAGTACATGTATCATATCTTATCTTGTGCTTATTTCTGCTACATGCTGTTATTTGATCTCTACATTGCATAATACATGTTTGAATAGTTAATTGTTGTAACTATGTTTGCAATATTAGCAGAATGCAGTTGTAATGAAGCAGTCATCATTAGAAGATAGTCGCCAAAAAAGGATCTGTAGTGACCCTGTGCAACATTATGATGTAAGTCTGTGCTTAGTACAAGTTCCATACATTGTCTTATTTATGCAACTTGTTATTATCTTATATCTGCATTGCATAATAAATGTTTGAATAGTTCACTGTTGTAACTATGTTTGCAATATTACTAGAATGCAGTTGTAATGAAGAAGTCCTTAGTAGAAGATAGAGGGCAAAAAAGGTTCCGGGGTGAGCCTATGCAACGATATAATGTAAGTATGTGCTTAGTACTTGTGACTATATCATATCGACAATGCTTAATACATGTTTGCATAGTTCATCGTTTAACTCTTTTTGCATTATTATCAGAATGCAGTTGTGATGAAGCAATCTTCATCAGAAGAGAGGCCCACAAAAAGTTCTGATCTTTCTTCTGATGCATCCTCTCATAGCCGTCAACCTAAACCATTCCTTTCATCAAACAGTAAATATCTCAAGGCTGTACTGTATGAAAGACATGGTATTGCTGCTTTAAGATCTGTAGCTGATAAGTTGACAAAGAGTACATAAGATTCAATCAAGGCGATTGCCAAATGTCAACGTGTTATTGATGATGCTAATAGAAGTCCTCCATGATTATATGTAATTTTTTTATTTGGGCACATTAATTGCCTCGTAATTTTCCTAGTTATTTTATTTTTGTATGTAATTGTTTGTATCATTGATATCAGATTTTAGGCTCATGAAATTTAATGGACCTTCTTATAAGCCTAACTTGGCTGGCCCATAATGCAAGTTGACTAGTCAAACAACCAGGGCCCAACAACTTAGTGGGCCGGCCCACTTACAGTAGTGTGGGACCACTTCCATTTTGGGTCGGCCCACTTACTTATTGGGCCAGCCCAATTGCTTTAAGTGGACCCCACTCACTAACTGGGCCGGCCCGGTAACAGGAAGGTGGGACCCACCTGCTTATTGGGCCAACCCGATAGGGCCCACATGCTACCTGGGCCGGCCCGTTAACACGATAGTGGGCCCCACTTTTTATTATTGGGCCGACCCGCCAACCTGTTGGGCCAGCCCACTTGCTTTATGGTGGACCTCACTTACTAACTGGGCCGGCCCGGTTACATGAAAGTGGGACCCGCATGCTTATTGGGCCGACCCACTATCTTGTTGGGCAAGCCTACTTGCTATATGGCAGACCCCACATACTAACTGAGGCGGCCCTTTAACAGGAAGTAGGACCCACCTGTGTTTTTGGGCCGGCCCACTAGCTTGTTGGGCCAGCCCGTTTGATCTATGGTGGACCCCACTTAGTATATGGGTCGGCCCGATAACAGGAATGTGGGACCCACATGCTAATTGGGCCGGCCCATTTGCTTTATGGTGGACCCCACATGGTAAATGGGCCGGCCCGGTAAGAAGAATGTGGACCCGACATGGTAAATGGGACGGTCCGGTAACAAGAAAGTGGGCCCCACATGCTTAGTGGGCTGGCCCTTTTGCCTGTTGACCGGTCAAACTAGTGCATTCGGCCCGGCCCACATGCTTAGTGGGCCGGCCCATTTAAGTTTTGACCAGTCAACCTTAGAGGTTAGGCCCGGCCCACGTACCTAATGGACCAGCCCAGCTATATAGTTGACCGGTCAAACTAAGTCAGCTGGCCCGGCCCGCAAACTAAATGGGCCGGCCCGCTTAAGGCGTGGCAGGCCTCGTGTGGGCCTACCATCTACCACGAGCGTTTCAGCCGGTTAACGGCGTCTGCCACGTGTTAGTTTGCATGACGTTAGCAGTCAACGGGCTCCCGAAAACACTTCTGCAGCGGTCCGATTTTCCATGGCGGGAAGGGCGCCCGAACGCGACAGACCGAAAAAAACGTGGTAGGACTTTTCCTGACGTAGTTTCGACCACAGAACCCATATCGTCGGGTTAGGCCCATAGGTGACGAAAAATGCCCCTTAGTGGACGATTTTGAGTCGTTGTGTATCAGAACTTTTCTTGTAGTGCTCTTTCCACGCTTTCTCCTCGCATCCTTTCTTTCTCATTCATACTCCTTGTTCGTAACGCTGCGCCGCCACCGCCGCCGTTCTCTAGATCTTCCTCAGATCTTGCGATGGTGAAGAAGAAGAATTCCACTCTCGCGGCCAATGTCGCGAGCAGTGGCGCCGCCGCCAAAGTCCCTCCAAATTGATCGAGGAGAAGCGCATCAGATGCTCCTCCCCCAGCTCCGGCGCCGCCCGCGCCGGAAAGCTCCACGGATGGGCCTATGCCCGGTGATTGGCCAGTTTCCACCACTACAAAGTGCGACGAGAAGAGGGCTCAGAGCCTTGGAATAATTTCTGCCGGCGAGGGGAACGTCATCCTCCCAGGTGCGACCTCGCGGCCTAATCCCCCTGCCGGTTTTAATGTGATGTTCTTGTCTTTCTTGTACTGAGGTCTTTCGCTTCCTGCTCACAAATTTCCCCATCGCCTCCTTCGTGAGTATGAGATTCAACTGTGGCAGTTGACCCCCAATTCGATCCTTCATCTTACTATCTTTATCACCCTCTGTGAAGCATTCCTGGGTATCGAACCTCACTTTGGTCTGTGGAAGAAGATTTTCTTTGTGAAGAGATACAACTGCAGTGGTGGGTCCTTCGTCATTGGCGGAGTTGGGTTTGTTGTTCGTAAAGAAGTCAACTACTTCAACTTCCCAATGAAAGAATCAGTTCAGGGATGGAGGCTGAAGTGGTTTTACATCAGAGATTCTTCAGCAACCGACACTCAGCTTCCACAATTCACCCGATGTCCTAGAAGCCGAACCTAAAAAGTCTTGGAAGAACATCCTTTCACCCGATGAGAAACCAGCAGTCGATAGATTATTCGAAAGATTCCTTCGGATCAAGGAATTCGATGGCCAAACCATGATAGGTACCGAGGTGGCAGCTGTGTTCTTAAAACGTCGAGTCTAACCAATCATGTCTAGGGCTCACCCGATGTGGTTGTATTCGGGACCCAAAGATGAAACCAGGGTAAATGTTGCCGAATTATCTGAGAAGGAAATGCTTGATGAAGTTAGGCGCCTTACTCTTTTTAGCCAAGAAGATTAAATCCCAATAATATCTCCCCAGCCTCCGTTCGACGCTGACCATATAGTAACCGAGGTAAATCTCTCTTTCGTGTACTTGTTAACCTGTCACTTTCATTCTCCACAATTTTCATCATTTTTACTCGAATACTTCGACAGATTCCCATAGCTCCCGAGCGTTTGCAAGATCTGTCGAATGATGTTTCTGAAAAAAGAGACTCTTCAGTCCCTGTAGAGTCCCGCACTGAAGGAAACATAAGCCCGAAAGATGATCATGACGATCCAATGAATCCTGAAGCTTCTTTCATTGATCCTCAATCCCTTGCTGACGATATAAGTGACACAGCGGGGTCGATCCATGATGATGACGCTGACCGCGCTGCCCTTGTTGATGCAGCTGCAGAGAAGGCCGACGAACTGCCCTCAAAGAGATCATCCGACGGCTTTGCCGATGAAGATGATCTTTTTGATCTGTAAGTCCTCATTACTTTTCCTGAAATTAAACTCGGATGATGACTATTTATACTCGATTCTCATATTATCAGTTTCTCATCCTTGTAGTGAGGGTTTCATCGAGCCCCATCCCAAGAAGGCCAAGACGAGTACTAGCAAGCCGGACCTAGCGGCCTCTGAAACTTTGACTCCTGCTACGTCCCTAGCGGCACAAATTTCAACAGCTTCTCCCCTCTCCAAAGGGAAAGAAATCCCTTCGACTGCCGCAGCCACGACTTCTTCTGAGAAGCCTGTAAGTTTCCCTTTATTTGTTTTAATAATATGTATATCTCTGGCAGTTCTTGAGTGAGTTTTCATCGGATTATGAAATTTCCGATGATTAACTTTCTCCTTTGGTAATTATAATCTTTCTCCTACTTCCCTAGGACTTGCGGGCCGTCATCTAATCTTTGGAGGCTTTCGCCTCCCGATATACTTCTCTTGAGAATGACAAAAATCGGCTCCAAAAAGAGGTCGAATCTTCTTCCTCAAAGCTAGAGGGCGCAATTAAAAATTCTGCCGAAGCTTGCCAAAAGGCCGAGTCTTTGAAGGATGAACTCGAGAGGTTGAAGAAGAAGCTGAAGGATGAAGAGACATCTAGGCTTGCTGCCGAAGCACAAATGAATGAAAAGGATGATCTCCTTCGCCAATCTGTTTTGGCCTTGCTTAGTAATTCCCATCTGGCTTTTCTCTTTGATTTTCCCTTTATTGATTCTGTTTTTGTTTAGCAAATCCTTCCTTTTCATTCCTTGCAGAAGATGTCGATATTCCTGCCGAGGCCTTGGATAAGCTCCCGAATAACTCTCCTGCCAATGCTCTGTCGTTGGCCCTAGAGTCTCAAAATCTTGTTCAAGCCCTTCTCCAGAAGATCAAAGGAGTCGTGGCAAGCATGCACACGATGATCTTCCCCAAGATCGACCAGAACAAGACCCTGGGGCAGCTGATTGATGCTTTCGTCGTCAATACGAAAGAGGTCATCGAGGTATTCAAACGTACTTCGCGCACCTATGGCGCCCTCCTAGCTTTTCAGCTTATGATGGGTCACGGTTTCAAGGCCGATATTGAAGAAATGTCCAAGGATCTGCCGAAGGACCAGGATGGGAAATTTGTCGACTTGGGTGAATTTAAAACTTCAGTGCTTAAGTGTGCTCGCCAACTCCTTGAACTGGTCTCGGCAAAGAAATCATCTACTGGTCCAAGCTTGTCGAACCAGACCCAGGCCCCTTGAATTTATTTTTGTTATTCTTACTTAGTTTGAAACAATTTCCTGTCTCAAGACCTTGAGTTTGTAACAACTTTTGTACTGGCAATGTTGCCAGTGCCCTCCTGTGATAATACTTTTATTTGTATGCTCCCGATGGGAGTAAATTCCAGTGTTGGACCCATATAATCCATCATGCTTTTGAATAATTTTTGCAGGTTTTTCTTGTGCCTTCATTTGCCGATGATTCTTCGGGTGCCTCATCTGAGATTGATCGGCTCCAACGTATGAAAGGTCGAATTGCTTAGATGGAAAAGGATATGCGCAGTACTTATGCCTTGGCTGCTATTATCAGGAAAAAGAGCGAGCTGGCTGCCGACGCAGAACGCTATGCTCTTACAGAACTGCATAAAGCCACAGAAAGCTTGAACTGTAAGTGTCCTTAACTTCTTGTCCTTTGAATTCTATAAAGGTATCTTCTTATCTTTCTTCGTTACTCCTTGTAGTCATAGCTCTGAACCCAGTCGAAGAAAACAAGCGCATACATGAGCGCGTGAATGCATTGACTGAACTGTCATTTCTAGATGAGGTTTTCTGGAAGAATCAATCAAAGGCTTCTACTGTCGCCAATTTCCAGGATCGAGTTCAGCAGGTCCACCGCTTCTTCGACAAATGCTATAAAGTGTTGAGAATAATCTGGAAGATGATGTTCCCATTAAACGGGGTTCCTCCCACATTACTGACATTAATGTCTGAGTTCGGGAACATCAGGAAGATCCGAAGGTTAATCCGTTCGCAAGTTATTGCCGGGGCTCAGTCTGCGTTTGCTCTTCTTTTGGCAAAACACCCAACGATAGATATGATGGCCGTCGTAAATGCTGAGGGAGATGTAAATCACCTTTTCGACACAGCTTTTATCCCTTCTTGTATTGTAGCCGACAAGCTAGAGCATAACTCAAAGGTAGATGAAAAGATTGCAGAGGAGGCGTCCTGAAAAAATCTTTATGTTTAAACAATGTAAACACCTATTGCATCCGAATATTCGGGTGCGCTTGACCCGATGGGAGCTGTATATATGTATAACCTTTTTTAACTGCATGTAAATGTTGTTGGCTATTTTCCTTCAATGGGGTAAATTTACATTACCCGTTGCACATTATGATGTATGTTTATCGGCAACAAAATATTTGAGTGATCAGCTCGTGTTGCAGGTTTTGCTGAACCTGTTGTATGTGCAACTTTTGCTTTCAACCGATGTATGACTTGACAGTAGTTCCCGAATAAATCGGTAGAACTAGACCTGCCGATGACTCTGTCGTTCGTTAGTACTTCTGTAATTTAAAGTACCGAAAATAGGTCATTTTTATAGGTGTTTCATGATCCTTGCTATCTGCGGCTCTCTTATATTCTCGAGGCGTCTGTAGCAAAGGAGAGAAAGCGAAATTCCCACCGATTTTGCCTCGTAGAACTCGTAATTTCAGAGGCTTTTTAGAGTGCAATTCTGGGGGTTCTATCGATTAGACCAATGTTCGCTATAATGTGCAAACAAAAGGTCTTTATAATCTTGTTCGGGTAACCCAATTTACTGCAATACTTCAGAAAAATGAAACTTGAGTCTTCATTAATGATATAAATAAAAACTAAGGGGCTAAAATTGGCCCTTATTGAAAAGCGAAAAAGCTACAAATAACGACACCCGTCCTTTTAAGCAAGAGGAGGATTCTTCTTATCTTTGATCTTATCACAAGATAGGACCTATTATTTGGGTGCTCTGATAGCTTCCCGTCTTACTACTAACCGTGAGAAAGGAGAAATTTGTCGAGGCCTCATCGCCTCTCGTTTATTGGCCTTTCACGGTGTAGTTTCGCAAAATTTAGACATTCCATTCCAATTAGAGAGGCTTGATCTTGATTCCATGATACAACACAAAATTGTTTCTCTTCGAGCCAACCGGAACAACTTACCTTATTAAATAACCTTTTTTCAAGAAATCAGGGTGGAGAGTAGTTAAGTATGATCGTTTAGTCAATTTGCCTGCACCTCTTTTGTTTAACCTTGATGCCAGTGAAGGATGGTCGCTCAGCATGAGCTTGACATATACATAGAGGAGCACTGCCAGCACGTAGAAGATGATGGAGGGGAGGCCGAAGATAATTTTGTCCAGCCCTCCAACACTGCAGGGTTCCCATATCAGCAACCTGACTATGATTATGGGACTTCTCCTTCTTCTTCCTCACGAGAGCCAGGGTATAATCATGCTAGGGATGACCCACCAGCCCGGAGCTTCTACCCGCGTTGGGATTGACCTCCACTTAGGACAAAATCATAAGCTTGGGGGGAGGTATACCGACATCTCACTCATCGATACATCATATTCCGTCGGCACTTTGTATATCCATGTTTCACTTTCTTTTGTTCTTGTTCAGCTTATTTTTGCAATTTTTATTTTATTGAATCCTGGAAGTTGTTACCACTGTAAGAAAATAATTTTTTGTGTTTTTGATATCATGAAGCAAAAAAGACAAAGTAAAATAAACTAAGCAAAACTATAACAAAGTAAAGAGATTGGAGATGAGAGACTCCCCTTGCAGAAATCCTCTTTCTCCCCGGCAACGGCGCCAACAAAGAGCTTGATGAGCGCAGATTGCACACCGTTTGGGAACCCCAAGAGGAAGGTATGATGAGCACATTAGCTAGTTTTCCCTCAGTAAGAAACCAAGGTTAAATCGACCAGTTGGAGAAAGGCGTGACTTCTGAATGTGTTGCTAGCTGACTTGTGGCAGAGCGCACTACCGGCATTAACAACAACGTGGAACCTGCACAAAACACAACCAAAATACTTTGCCCCAACTTACAGTGAGGTTGTCAATCTCACCGGTTTTGCTGAACACAAAGGATTAAATGTATAGTGTGGAAAGATGATGATTTTTTGTAGTGGTATTAAAGAGAACAGTGCTTGCAGTAAGTAAATAGAACATGATGATTTTATCAGTGTAAAAGAAAGGACCGGGGTCCATAGTTCACTAGAGGTGTCTCTCCATAAAGATAAATAACATGTTGGGTGAACAAATTAAAGCTGGGCAATTGACAGAATAAATACCATACATGACAAGATGATTACTATGAGATTCGTTTGGGCATTACAACATAATACATAGACTGTAATCCAACTGCGTCTATGACTAATAATCCACCTTCCAGTTATCGTCCGAACCCCTTCCAGTATTAAGTTGCAAGCAACAGATTATCGCATTAAGCAATGTCTGTAAAGTAAACAATAGAATTACCCTTGCATAAAACATTAATTGTTGTTTTCTCCCTAGTACCAACAACACATCTATAATCTTAGAAGTTATTGTCACTCTTCCAGAAAACTAGAGCATGCACCTACTATCGAGCATAAATACTCCCTCTTGGAGTCACAAGCATTTACTTGGCCAGAGTATCTACTAGCAACGAAGAGCATGCAAGATCACAAATAACATATGACAAGTATATAATTGATCTCAACATAGTATTCAATATTCATCAGATCCCAGCAAACCCAACATGTAGCGTTACATAAAGATGATCTTGATCATGATAGGCAGCTCACAAATCTAAACATGAGGTACAAATTGGAGAAGACAACCATCTAGCTACTGCTATGGACCCATAGTCCAGGGACGAACTACTCACGCATCACTTCGGAGGCGGGCATGGCGATGTAGAGGCCTCCGGTGATGATCTCCCCCTCCGGCAGGGTGCCGGGAAGAGCTTTAGAACCCTCCCGTGCTAGGGTCTGCGATGGCGGCCACGACGGAACTTTTCGTGGATGGAGGCTCGGGTGTTTAGGTTTTTCCCGAGATCGTGAATAAATAGGCGGAAGGGCGAGGTCGGTGGACGCATGGGGGGCCCACACCACCCCTTGGTGTGGGCCCACCCTTGGCTGCGCCATGGGGTGGTTTGGCCGCCCTGTGGCGCCTCTTTATCTCCCCTCTGGACTCCGTCTTCGTTATGGTAAAATATCAACTCCAGCTTTTGTTTCGTCCAATTCCGAGAATATTTCCTATACAACTTTTCTGAAATACAAAACAGCAGAAAACTAGGAACTGGCACTTTGGCATCTTGTTAATAGGTTAGTGCCGGAAAATGTATAAAAGTGCAACAAAGTGTAAGCAAAACATATATAAATTGGTGTAAAACAAGCATGGAGCATCAAAAATTATAGATATGTTTGCAACGTATCAGGCTCGTAGCGGCAGGTCCATCGGAAGCAGTAGATCGCCGTGTCGGTGCTGATCCCGATGGAGGTTGTCCACATGTCCTGCCATCACTGCACCCATCGCGAGTCGACTCGCGGGGTCCTTGAACACAGCGGTCCAAGTCCTCGATAGTGGTGGCGCGGGTGTAAGCGCTGGCGAAGTGCTGGTTGAAGGCGGCGCAAGCCTCCTCCCACGAGTCAATGTTGTTCGGGGTGTGTTGAACCACTGGTGATTTGCCCCATCCATCATGAGGGGCAGGTTGGAGTTGCCGAGGATGCCCATCGCCATGGTGTAGGAGTCGATCCAGACCGTCGGGTCATTGGTGGTGTCGTATATCTCGATGTCGCGGCGTCCCTTGAACACCAATGGGTACGGCTTGCCCCTGCTCATGCCTAAACGTGGTGTCGAGGCGATTGCATTCGCGACCCGCTTGGTCGTTCATGATGTGCATACACACGTCGATTGGCTGCCCGTTCGCGATGACCATCGCGCGCGGAGGGCGCGACTCGATTGGGTTGTTCGTCGAGTGAGCGGCGCGCGGCTCCGGGGATGGGCAATTGTTGACGTTGGCGACTGCGCGGTTTGCCGCGGCAGATGATGCTGCGTGACTTGTCGACTAGCGCGAGTAGAGCCGCCCTTGTGAGTCCTCGACCGTGTACTACTGCTCAAGGGCCTTGGCAACGAGAGCCTTGGCGTGCTGCATGTAGAGGGCGCCTTCCCCATTGTCGTCAAGGTTGGCGAGGGCGACTTTCGCAGCGAGGACGTTGTTCGTCGGTGACGGGTGGAGAGGGAGGCCATTGGCGTCTACCTCGGCAGGGGGATTCGTCCGACCTTGTGGCGGTGAAGGTGGTGGTGGCGGTGGTGGTCCGTTGGCCGCTCGGTCGGCGGCCGCCCGGCTCGACTCCGAGACACCGTTGTTCCTGACTCGAGCGGCCCCGTTCGGGTCGTGGAAGTTGAGGCAAGCGGCGGGGAGGCCTTTCTCACGGGCACACTTGATGCGCTGGGGAGTGCGGCATTGGTGGTGGAACGACAGCGCTCTCGCCGATTCCTGCTCGACGCGGAACTTCTGCCGCTCGACGAGCTCCTTTTTCCTATGCGCCTCGAGAGCCACTTGGTGCGCCCGATGTCGTCCGCGGTCGCCGTCGTGGGGAACAGCGTGGTGAAGGGGTCATTCGGTGGTGCATTGCCGGTTGCCATGAAGATGGCGACATGGCGTGATACGTTGCGAACGTATCTATAATTTTTGAGGCTCCATGCTTGTTTTACACCAATTGCTATACATTTTGTTTATACTTCGTGACACTTTTATACATTTTCCGGCACTAACCTATTGAGGAGATGCCACAATGCCAGTTCTCTGTTTTCTGCTGTTTTGTATTTCAGAAAAGTTTTACAGGAAATATTCTCGGAATTGGACGAAACAAAAGCCAATGTTCCTAATTTTCCCGGAGCGAAGACGGAGTCTAGAGCAGAGACAGAGGAGGGCCACCGGGTGGCCAGACCTACGCTAGGCGCGGCCTGGCCTACGTTTAGGGGTGGTCTGGCGCCACCAGGCCTCCACCGATCTCGCCCTTCCGCCTATATAAATCTCCCGACACAAAAAAAACACTAAATATACCAGCCTCCGCCCATGAAAAGTTCCGTAACTCCGCCGCCGTCGCAGAAAAGATTCGGGGGACAGAAGTCTCTGTTCCGGCAGCCTGCTAGGATGGGGAATTGCCCCCGGAGCCATCTCCATCGAGTCCACCGCCATCTCCATCACCGTTGCTGACTCCTACAATGAGGAGTGAGTAGTTCTCCCTTGGGGCTGAGGGCTCTACCGGTAGCTATGTGGTTTATCTCTCTCTCTCCCATCGTGGGATCTTTATGTGACCATGAGCTTTGTAATCTAGATGTCGTTATGCTATGCCAGTGGATTTTACTTATGTGATCTCCGGAGACTCCTTGTCCCACGTGTGTAAAGGTGGAGTGTGTGCACCGTGTGAGTTTCTTAGGCTATATTTCACATAATACTTGTTCACTGAATTATTGATTTGAGTTGGATGTCTCTATGAAATTGTGGTGTGTTAGTACCTCCTATGAATGCTCAAAGTACAGCGTGGGGTGTTCATTAGTACTTGGGAGTACGTCTTTAAGGTTTGTTTTTGCAGTCCTACGCGGTGAATTAGTGTTCGTTATACAACCGGAGAGTAGTCCAGAGTAGCATAGTGAAGTGCTTATATTTATATTCATTTATGATATCATTGTTGAGAGTGACCACTGGTGAAAGTATGATCCCTAGGCCTAGTTTCCAAGCATTGAATCACCGTCTATTTACTGTTTTACTGCATGTTTACTTGCTGCCATATTTATTTCAGATTGTTATTACCACTCATATTCATCCATATCACTTGCATTTTACTATCTCTTCGCCGAACTAGTGCACCTATACACCTGACAAGTGTATTGGGTGTGTTGGGGACACAAGAGACTTCTTGTATCGTAATTGCAGGGTTGCTTGAGAGGGATATCTTTGACGTCTACCTCCCTGAGTTCGATAAACCTGGTGATCCACTTAAGGGGAACTTGCTGCTGTTCTACAAACCTCGGCACTTGGAGGCCCAACACTGTCTACAAGAATAGAAGCGTGCGTAGACATCAAGCTCTTTTCTGGCGCCGTTGCCGGGGAGGTAAGGTAAAAGGTACTCACATCCTCTAGCTACTAAGTTTACTAGTTGCTGGTGAATGCTCGAAGTTATTTCCTTTAGATTCTGCAATTACATCTTTTTGTTTTTTGTTTTCATTTTCTTTAGTTAGGCTTAATGGAAAACAACAACAAAATTGGAGAGCTTTATAGTATTTATCTTGGGTTAGGACATGAGGTGTTTGAAGAGAAAATTAAAAAACATATGGAACTTTACTCGCATGCTAATAGTAATGTTATTGGAATGAATGCTTTGAACACTATTATTGCTAATACTATGGAAAAATCTAAGTTTGGGGAAGCTAGTTTTTATGATCTTTTTAGTCCCCTAGCTTTAGAGGAGAAAAATTGCTCTGATGATATTTTATCTCCCATATGTGGTAATACTAATGATGCTTGTGATATTTTAAATCAACCTACTGAAAGTATTACTTTTAAAATACCTGTGAAAATTGTTGAAAAGATCATGGATGAACATTATGAAGGGGATGGAACAGTCCATTCAAGTGATCACTTGTTGAAATTTAAAGAACTTTGTGAGTTGTTTAAGGTTGCAGGTTTATCAAGAGAAAATAATTGTTTCCATTATCACTTAAGGACAAAGCAAGGGAGTGGTATCGGCTACTAGATGATCCTCATCACCTAGAGTGGAAGGAGTTTGAATCTCTCTTTTACTTTAAATTTTATCCTCATCATGAAGTGCATATATATAGGAATTATATTTATAATTTTCATCCTCATTAGAGAAGGTATTGCCCAAGCCTGGGGGAGATTGAAGTCACTAATGCTCAAATGTCCCACTCATGAGCTCCCCATTAATATTGTTATTAATAATTTTTATGCAAGGCTTTTCGGATAATACAAGGACTATATAGATGCTTGTTTAGAGGGATCTTTCATCAGTAAGGAGGTTGAAGCTAAGTGGTATCTTCTTGAAGCAATTCAAAGCAATACAGAAGATTGGGATAACATCAAAGGTAAAGAATCAGGTATAAACTATGAGTATGATTGCATTAAGTCTTTCGCTGAAACTGCTGATTTTCAAGAGCTTAGTGCTAAATATGTTCTTGATTCTCATATTATTGTTGACTTTTGTAAAACCTTTGCTTCTCATATTAATGTTCCTAAAGGAAATTGGGACATGTATCATGAACCTCTTAAAGACACTTGCATGAAAAATGAAACTGTTGTTAATGATTGCAATACACATGCTCAAACTTCTGAAAGTACTATTTCTTATAAGCATGTTAATTTTTGTGGAGTACTTAGAACTTGTGAAAAGAATCAAATCGAAGAAGAATATTGTATCCATCACAGGAATGAAAAAACTAGAATGTGGGTCAGGGCTTTAAATGATCTTGGTAAAAAGTTTGTATCCTCTACCCTTTTGTTTGTGAACTTTGCTATGAAGTAGGACATTTCAATTTTCAATGCTCGGGCCATGATAATAGCCTTTCGAATACAATGAGTATTGCAAGTTTGTATTGTGATGACATGATCACTCCTAATCAGCATGATGAACTTACATTTTTTTGAGGGTGTGAAGAGTTATCAAGGAAAACTTCTTTGGTAGATATGAGTGCTCTTGATATGAATAGCGTCCTACATGGATGCCATCTTTATTGTGTTGATAATTGCCATGCAAATGCTTACATAAAATATTGTAGAAGATGAAACATTACCAAAATATGACAGGACTAATATGTGCTTTGCTCTTATTAATGAAAATGAGAAATCCTCCAAAGTTTCTTCTATTATTTCTGACGATAAAACAGGGTATGTGGAGAATCTCCCTTTCAAGCCTATCCCTCCTAACAAGAAGAAGAAGAGGTGAGGAGTAAAATGAGAGAGGAAACGGTATTTTCCCCTAAACATGTTGCTCCTATTATAGTTTTTGATGAGTCTGAACTCGATGATGTTGCTATGCCTATTACCTATAGTAGTGATCATGATTGGGAAAAGCACACTACTTTTGATATTGAAAATCTCTTTGGTACCAATTCTGAAAATGATGATGTTAATAATTATTGTACTATTAGTACTATTCATATTCCTTCCAATGATGATATATCTACAAATGAGCACACTTTGGAAGATAACTACTCTATTTCTTATGATGATACTATACCTCAAATATATGATGATTACAATGATGATTATGTTATTTTAAGTCCACCTACTATTGAGAATAATTAATTATGATTACAATATGCCTCCTATATTTGATGATTATGGTGATGAGAATAATAATGATAGCTATTTTGTTGAATTTGCTCCCACTACAATTAATAAGAATGACTATGCTTATGTGGGGAGTAATAATTATTTTATGCATGTGGCTCATGATAAGAATGTTTTATGTGATAGTTATATTGTTGATTTTATTCATGATGCTACTGAAAGTTATTATGAGAGAGGAAAATTTGGTGGTAGAAGTTTTCATGGTAATGAAACACCTCTCTATATGCTGTAAATTTTGAAGTTGCTCTTGTTTTATCTTCCTATGCTTGTCACTGTGTTCCTTGTGAATTCATTTGTGTACAAGATTCCTATGCATAGGAACTGGGTTATACTTAAATGCGTTTCATATTTGCTCCTTGATTCTCTATTTTGCTTCAATTCATATTTCTTATGTGAGCATCTTCCCAAACTACTGTGCCTAGCTGAAAGGCGTTAAAGAACAACACTCTTGGGAGATAACCCATGTTTATTTTATATAATTTTTCTTTTTGTTGAGTCTTGGAAGTTATTTCACCTGTAATAACCTTTCCTTATCATTTTTATTTCGTTTTTGTGCCAAGAATAGCCTCTAATAGAGAGAAAGTAAGATTTGAGGAAGTTGCTGTCCTGAAAACAGATATGTTGTCACCATAAAAATTCGTAAAAATAGCCAGAGCGGAATTTTGAGCTGCCATTTTTTATGCATATACCCCAAGTTATTCCTTAGTTGACCACTTTTCGAGATGAGCAACAGAAGATTTTCGGAAAAATCGATCTTTACCTGTTGTTCTGTTTTGACAGATTTCTGCACTATTTGCATTTGCCTCTTAAATCTCTTTCTTTTTGAGTTCTTTTGATCACAGAGCTTTTTGAAGAGTTGCTACAGTAGCTAATGCTTTAATATATGTTTGATATATTTTAGAACTGAACCCAAGTGGATTCGTTTATTTTGATTGTACTAATGCTGCTAATAGAGAATTGTGTGAAGTTTTGTATGAAGGAAGTTTTCAAGTGTAGGGAGAGAAGAATGATGTGATGAGATGAAGAATGGACAAAAGCTCAAGCTTAGGGATGCCCCTGCACCCCAAGACATATCCAAGAGGTACAAGCGTCAAAGCTTCGGGATGCCCAAGGCATCCCCTCTTCATCAACAAAGCAACATGTTATCTTTCTATGCACTATATTTTTTATTGCTTCATATGCTATGTGTTGTTCTTGGAGCATATTTATTTTTGTTTTTATTTATCTTTTGTTTTATTTGATATAGAATATGGTTGGATCCTAGCATTCTTGTTTTGGAGAGAGACACGCTCCATTTTAATTGCATAGAACGCTCTAGTTTTCGCTGTAATTGTTCTGCGAGTGTTCTAGTTTTCTAGTACTGCGTTTAGCTCTTGTTCTTTCACTTGAATTATGTTCAGAGATCATTACTATTCTTTATTTATGTATGATTGGATCTCTAGTCCATAATGTATTTCATCTCTGAGAGTTATTTCAAATAAGTTGATTGGTGTTGGATACGAGTAAAATATTTCATGACTATAATGATGCAAAAGGAAGCTTGTGACGCCCCAGAACCGGTACCATGAGGATCCCAGCGAACCCGCCGAAATCCGCACGACATCGATCCAGAGACGCCCTCCGACACGACATGCGCGACGAATCACACACGTGATGCCAGAGGAATTAACACGAGCGGTAACATTACAACAGGATTACAATAGAGCCCACAAGAAACAGATATATTACAAAAATGAATCCAACGATTCAAGATACAAATATACAACATGAAGATCCGAATCATACAGAATATCAATTACGTCCGAGTAAGGACAAGATAGAAATTGGACTAAGAGTCCCGAACATAAAAGATGGCGTCCATAACCCTGCCCAGGCCAAGCCGGAAGGGTAACCTTGCTAACATCGTCTTCATCGAACATAACTTCATACCTACCTGGTTATGTCCCAAAGAAGTAGCAATAAGTACGTGTTCATACTTAACAAGACTTCAAGACGTATATGCATTCGTCAACCAGTCGTCCTTTATACTTGAGGCACGCAGGGGACTTAGAGGACGCAAGAGGAACGTCATAGGCAATATGGTGGGGTTAAGCGGCAGCGCGCAAGCACTAAAAACCTATAGAGACACTCTACAACATTCGTCTAATCAGAGAAGGTGAGAGAGCGCATAAACTAACAGTTCTATACTCTGCAAGCATAACACAACCGATATGTTGCCCCCTCGCAAGGAAGTACTTACAAAGGCACTCACACGGTGGACAAGTTTTATTAGGTAGCCGTTGTAGTAATGCTATATTACTACGCAAGTTATTAGCAACAAGATAGCGTTGTAAGTTGTTCTATGATCAAGCCATACAATTCCAAGTCTTCCATAACCGCGGACAAGGCTTCGATAAGATGTACACCCTGCAGGTGTTGCCCAAATGTAACCATACACATGCTCGAACCCACTTACTACAGGTGGAGCCTCACATCAAGACCTTTCCCAATGCAAGAGCAAGTTTAATGGGAGCCACCCAGCTAAGCTACCCGTGACGAAGTTCGGCCGTACTCCGATACGAACCCAGAGGTTTGCGACGGCTTCCAAGGCAGGTACTAATGACCGGCCAAGGATAAGGAGTCCCGCGTTATAAGTACAGTACATAATATGAACACCCAAAGGCAATAGGAAGTAAAATCGTGCAATCGTGCATATGGGCAAATAAAACCAAGGTTGTGGCTCCCAATAAACAGACTCGAGGAAAGGTAGTGGGTGATGGGGTCCCACTCCCCCACGTACGGGTAGAGCGCTCAATCTCGGAACAGATAACAAAACTCGGGTCCTAGGGGACATTAGCAAGTCAAAGTTCCGATGCTTTCGCAAAAAGGCTCACATATGCCTCTGCTTACAATTTTAGTTGTTAACAATTAAGTAAAGCATGTGTATCTCCAACAAAAATGTCCATAAACCATGTGTCATGATTCCCCAACAGATAACCTGATAAGATAGCGATAATGGTAACAAGATATAAACATCACTACCATGCACTGTGACTTGTGATACGTCTCCAACGTATCGATAATTTCTTATGTTCCATGCTACTTTATTGATGATACCTACATGTTTTATGCACATTATATGTCGTATTTACGCATTTTCTGGAACTAACCTATTAACAAGATGCCGAAGAGTCAGTTGTTGTTTTCTGCTGTTTTTGGTTTCAGAAATCCTAGTAAGGAAATATTCTCGGAATTGGACGAAATCACCGCCCAGGGTCCTATTTTTGCACGAAGCTTCCAGAAGACCGAAGAGGGAAGGAAGTGGGGCCACGAGGCGCCGTCACCATAGGGCGGCGCGGCCCGGGCCCCGGCCGCGCCGACCTATGGTGTGGGGCCCTCGTGTGGCCCCCCACGTTGCCCTTTCGCCTACTTAAAGCCTCCGTCGCGAAAACCCCGATACCGAGAGCCACGATACGGAAAACCTTCCGGAGACGCCGCCGCCGCGAATCCCATCTCGGGGGATTCAGGAGATCGCCTCCGGCACCCTGCCGAGAGGGGATTCATCTCCCGGAGGACTCTTCATCGCCATGATCGCCTTCGGAGTGATGAGTGAGTAGTTCACCCCTGGACTATGGGTCCATAGCAGTAGCTAGATGGTCGTCTTCTCCTAATTGTGCTTCATTGTTGGATCTTGTGAGCTGCCTAACATGATCAAGATCATCTATATGTAATTCTATATGTTGTGTTTGTCGGGATCCGATGAATAGAGGATGCTATGTTATGGTGATTATCAATCTATTGTTTATGTGTTGTTTATGATCTTGCATGCTCTCCGTTATTAGTAGAGGCTCGGCCAAGTTTTTACTCTTAACTCCAAGAGGGAGTATTTATGCTCGATAGTGGGTTCATGCCTTCATTGACACCTGGGACAGTGACAGAAAGTTCTAAGGTTGTGATGTGCTGTTGCCACTAGGGATAAAACATTGATTCTATATCTAAGGATGTAGTTGTCGATTACATTACGCACCATACTTAATGCAATTGTCTGTTGCTTTGCAACTTAATACTGAATGGGGTTCGGATGATAACCTGAAGGTGGACTTTTTAGGCATAGATGCGGTTGGATGGCGGTCTATGTACTTTGTCGTAATGCCCAATTAAATCTCACTATATTTATCATATCATGTATATGCATTGTTATGCCCTTTTCTATTTGTCAATTGCCCGACTGTAATTTGTTCACCCAACATGCTTTTATCTTATGGGAGAGACACCTCTAGTGAACTGTGGACCCCGGTCCTATTCTTTACATAGCATACAATCTACTGCAATTGTTCTTTACTGTTTTCTTGCAAACAATCATCTTCCACTCGATACGCTTAATCCTTTGTTACAGCAAGCCGGTGAGATTGACAACCTCACCTGTTTCGTTGGGGCAAAGTACTTTGGTTTTGTTGTGCAGATTCCACGTTGGCGCCGGAATCCCGTTGTTGCGCCGCATCACATTTCGCCACCATCAACCTTCAACGTGCTTCTTGGCTCCTACTGGTTCGATTAAACCTTGGTTTCATACCGAGGGAAACTTGCTTCTATACGCATCATACCTTCCACTTGGGGTTCCCAACGGACGTGTGCATCTACGCGTATCAAGCTAAATTTACGGCGCCGTTGCCGGGGAGATCAAGACACGCTGCAAGGGGAGTCTCCACTTCTCAATCTCTTTACTTTGTTTTTGTCTTGCTTTATTTTATTTACTACTTTGTTTGCTGCACCTAAACAAAACACAAAAAAATTAGTTGCTAGTTTTACTTTATTTATTATCTTGCTCACTATATCGAAAACACAAAAAAATTAGTTACTTGCATTTACTTTATCTAGTTTGTTTTATTTACTGTTGCTAAAATGAATACCCCTGAAAATACTAAGTTGTGTGACTTCACAAATGCAAATAATAATGATTTCCTATGCACACCTATTGCTCCACCTGCTACTACAGCGAGAATTCTTTGAAATTAAACCTCGCTTTATCGAACTTGGTTATGAGAGATCAATTTTCTGGTGTTAGTTCTGATGATGCTGCTACCCATCTCAATAATTTTGTTGAACTTTGTGAAATGCAAAAGTATAAGGATGTAGATGGTGATATTATTAAATTGAAAGTGTTTCCTTTCTCATTAAGAGGAAGAGCTAAAGATTGGTTGCTATCTTTGCCTAAGAATAGTATTGATTCATGGACTAAATGTAAGGATGCTTTTATTGGTAGATATTATCCTCCCGCTAAAATTATATCTTTGAGAAGTAGCATAATGAATTTTAAGCAATTAGATACTGAACATGTTGCTCAAGCATGGGAGAGAATGAAAACTTTGGTAAAGAATTGCCCAACCCATGGACTGACTACTTGGATGATCATCCAAACCTTCTATGCAGGACTAAATTTTTCTTCGCGGAATTTATTGGATTCAGCTACTGGAGGTACCTTTATGTCCATCACATTGGGGGCGGCTACAAAACTTCTTGATGATATGATGATAAATTACTCTGAATGGCACACGGAAAGAGCTCCACAAGGTAAGAAGGTAAATTCTGTTGAAGAAACCTCTTCCTTGAGTGATAAGATTGATGCGATTATGTCTATGCTTGTGAATGGTAGATCTAATGTTGATCCAAATAATGTTCCTTTAGCTTCATTGGTTGCTCAAGAAGAAAATGTTGATGTGAATTTCATTAAAAACAATAATTTCAACAACAATGCTTATAGGAACAACTCTGGTAATAACTATAGGCCATATCCTTCTGCTAATGGTAATGGTTATGGTAATTCTTATGGGAATTCTTACAACAATAATAGGAGTGTACCCTCTGGTCTTGAAGCTATGCTTAAAGAATTTATTAGTACACAAACTTCTTTTAACAAATCTGTTGAGGAAAAGCTTGATAAAATTGATATTATTGCTTCTAGAGTTGATAGACTTGCCTCCGATGTTAATCTTTTAAATTTGAAAGTTATGCCTAATAATGATATTGATAATAAGATTACTACTACAGAAAATGCCATCCAAGTTAGAATTAATGAGAATATAAGATTAATGGCTGAATTGCGTGCTAGGTGGGATAGAGAAGAAAATGAAAAACTAGCTAAAGAGAATAATGTAGCTAAAGTTTGGACTATTACCACCACTAGTAATGTTAATGCTTCACATGTTGCTGCACCTCCTACTATCAATGGTAAAATAATTGGTGTTGGCAATGTTTCTACTCCTAGTGCAAAGCGTACAAAACTGCCTGAAATTGCTAAAACTGCTGAAACCGCTTGGGATAAAACTGCTGAAATTTTTTCCAACCTTGGGAACAATGATCCCATTGCTGTAGCTCATAATGATTTAGATTTTGATGATTGCCACATCTCTGAAGTTATAAAGTTCTTACAAAAACTTGCTAAAAGTCCTAATGCTAGTGCTATAAATTTAGCCTTTACAAAACATATTACAAATGCTCTCATAAAAGCTAGAGAAGAGAAACTAAAACTTGAAACTTCTATTCCTAGAAAGTTAGAAGATGGTTGGGAGCCCATCATTAAAATGAAATTCAATGACTTTGAATGTAATGCTTTATGTGATCTTGGTGCAAGTATTTCTGTTATGCCTAAAAAGATTTATGATATGCTTGACTTGCCACCATTGAAGAATTGTTATTTGGATGTTAATCTTGCCGATAATGTTAAAAAGAAACCTTTGGGGAGGATTGATAATGTGCGCATTACGGTTAACAATAACCTTGTCCCCGTTGATTTTGTTGTTTTGGATATCGAATGCAATACATCTTGTCATATTGTGTTGGGAAGACCTTTTTTTCGAACTGTTGGTGCTATTATTGATATGAGGGAAGGTAATATTAAATATCAATTTCCTCTCAAGAAAGGTATGGAACACTTCCCTAGAAAGAGAATGAAGTTGCCTTTTGATTCTATTATTAGAACAAGTTATGATGTTGATGCTTCTACTCTTGATGTTACTTGATTTGCACTTTTCGCGCCTAGGCTGAAAGGCGTTAAAGAAAAGCGCTTATGGGAGACAACCCATGTTTTTACTACAGTACTTTGTTTTATATTTGAGTCTTGGAAGTTGTTTACTACTGTAGCAACCTCTCCTTATCATGTTTTTGTGCCAAGTAAAGTTTCTATGTTAAAGTTGATGTTATATTTGGGATCGCTGCGCAGAAACAGCATTGCCTGTCTGTCACGAATCTGGGCACAGGTCTCTGTAGAAAATTCGAAAAAATCTGCCAATTTACGAGTGTGATCCTCAGATATGTACGCAACTTTCATTAGTTTTGAGTTTTTCCATTTTAGCAAGTCTGGTGCCATCTTAAAATTCGTCTTTACGGACTGTTCTGTTTTTGACAGATTCTGCCTTTTATTTCGCATTGCCTCTTTTGCTATGTTGGATTCATTTCTTTGATCCATTAATGTCCAGTAGCTTTATGCAATGTCCAGAAGTGTAAATAATGATTGTGTCACCTCTGAATGTGTGAATTATTAATTGTGCACTAACCCTCTAATGAGTTTGCTTGAAGTTTGGTGTGAAGGAAGTTTTCAAGGGTCAAGAGAGGAGAATGATATACTATGATCAAGAGGAGTGAAAGTTCTAAGCTTGGGGATGCCCCCGTGGTTCACCCCTGCATATTTTAAGAAGACTCAAGCGTCTAAGCTTGGGGATGCCCAAGGCATCCCCTTCTTCATCGACAACATCATCGGGTTCCTCCCCGAAACTATATTTTTATTCAATCACATCTTGTGTTCTTTACTTGGAGCGTCGGTTTGTTTTTGTTTTTGTTTTTGTTTGAATAAAATGGATCCTAGCATTCACTTTGTGGGAGAGAGACACGCTCCGCTGTTGCATATGGACAAATATGTCCTTAGGCTTTACTCATAATGTTCAAGGCGAAGTTTCTTCTTCGTTAAATTGTTATATGGTTGGAATTGGAAAATGCTACATGTAGTAATTCTAAAATGTCTTGGATAATGTGATACTTGGCAATTGTTGTGCTCATGTTTAAGCTCTTGCATCATATACTTTGCACCCATTAATGAAGAAATACATAGAGCTTGCTAAAATTTGATTTGCATATTTGGTCTCTCTAAGGTCTAGATAATATCTAGTATTGAGTTTTGAACAACAAGGAAGACGGTGTAGAGTATTATAATGTTTACAATATGTCTTTTATGTGAGTTTTGCTGCACCGGTTCATCCTTGAGTTTGCTTCAAATAACCTTGCTAGCCTAAACCTTGTATCGAGAGGGAATACTTCTCATGCATCCAAAATCCTTGAGCCAACCACTATGCCATTTGTGTCCACCATACCTACCTACTACATGGTATTTCTCCGCCATTCCAAAGTAAATTGCTTGAGTGCTACCTTTAAAATTCCATCATTCGCCTTTGCAATATATAGCTCATGGGACAAAATAGCCTTAAAAACTATCGTAGTATTGAATATATACTTATGCACTTTATCTCTTATTAAGTTGCTTGTTGTGCGATAACCATGCTTCTGGGGAACGCCATCAACTATTGTTGAATATCATGTGAGTTGCTATGCATGTCCGTCTTGTCCGAAGGATCTATCACTTTAATGATTGGAGCATGCAAATTGTTAGAGAAGAACATTGGGCCGCTAACTAAAGCCATGAATCATGGTTGAAGTTTCAGTTTTGGACATATATCCTCAATCTCATATGAGAATAATAATTGTTGCTACATGCTTATGCATTTAAGAGGAGTCCATTATCTGTTGTCCATGTTGTCCCGGTATGGATGTCTAAGTTGAGAATAATCAAAAGCGAGAAATCCAAAATGCGAGCTTTCTCCTTAGACCTTTGTACAGGCGGCATGGAGGTACCCTTTGTGACACTTGGTTGAAACATGGCATGCAAAGATCCGGTAGTCCAAGCTAAGTAGGACAAGGTGCGGGCACTATTAGTATACTATGCATGAGGCTTGCAACTTGTAAGATATAATTTACATAACTCATATGCTTTATTACTACCGTTGACAAAATTGTTTCATGTTTTCAAAATAAAAGCTCTAGCACAAATACAGCAATCGATGCTTTCCTCTTTGAAGGACCATTCTTTTACTTTTATTGTTGAGTCAGTTTACCTATCTCCCTCCACCTTAGAAGCAAACACTTGTGTGAACTGTGCATTGATTCCTACATACTTGCATATTGCACTTGTTATATTACTTTATGTTGACAATATCCATGAGATATACATGTTATAAGTTGAAAGCAACCGCTGAAACTTAATCTTCCTTTGTGTTGCTTCAACACCTTTACTTTGATTTATTGCTTTATGAGTTAACTCTTATGCAAGACTTATTGATGCTTGTCTTGAAGTACTATTCATGAAAAGTCTTTGCTATATGATTCACTTGTTTACTCATGTCATTACTTTTGTTTTGATCGCTGCATTCATTACATATGTTTACAAATAGTATGATCAAGATTATGATGGCATGTCACTTCAGAAATTATCTTTGTTATCGTTTTACCTGCTCGGGACGAGCAGAACTAAGCTTGGGGATGCTGATATGTCTCCAACGTATCGATAATTTCTTATGTTCCATGCTACTTTATTGATGATACCTACATGTTTTATGCACATTATATGTCGTATTTACACATTTTCTGGAACTAACCTATTAACTAGATGCCGAAGAGCCGATTCGTTGTTTTCTGCTGTTTTTGGTTTCAGAAATCCTAGTAAGGAAATATTCTCGGAATTGGACGAAATCACCGCCCAGGGTCCTATTTTTGCACGAAGCTTCCAGAAGACCGAAGAGGGAAGGAAGTGGGGCCACGAGGCGCCGTCACCATAGGGCGGCGCGGCCCAGGCCCTGGCCGCGCCGACCTATGGTGTGGGGCCCTCGTGTGGCCCCCCACGTTGCCCTTTCGCCTACTTAAAGCCTCCGTCGCGAAAACCCCAATACCGAGAGCCACGATACGGAAAACCTTCCGGAGACGCCGCCGCCGCGAATCCCATCTCGGGGGATTCGGGAGATCGCCTCCGGCACCCTGCCGGAGAGGGATTCATCTCCCGGAGGACTCTTCATCGCCATGATCGCCTTCGGAGTGATGAGTGAGTAGTTCACCCCTGGACTATGGGTCCATAGCAGTAGCTAGATGGTCGTCTTCTCCTAATTGTGCTTCATTGTTGGATCTTGTGAGCTGCCTAACATGATCAAGATCATCTATATGTAATTCTATATGTTGTGTTTGTCGGGATCCGATGAATAGAGGATGCTATGTTATGGTGATTATCAATCTATTGTTTATGTGTTGTTTATGATCTTGCATGCTCTCCGTTATTAGTAGAGGCTCTGGCCAAGTTTTTACTCTTAACTCCAAGAGGGAGTATTTATGCTCGATAGTGGGTTCATGCCTTCATTGACACCAGGACAGTGACGAGAAAGTTCTAAGGTTGTGATGTGTTGTTGCCACTAGGGATAAAACATTGATTCTATATCTAAGGATGTAGTTGTCGATTACATTACGCACCATACTTAATGCAATTGTCTCGTTGCTTTGCAACTTAATACTGAATGGGGTTCGGATGATAACCTCGAAGGTGGACTTTTTAGGCATAGATGCAGTTGGATGGCGGTCTATGTACTTTGTCGTAATGCCCAATTAAATCTCACTATATTTATCATATCATGTATATGCATTGTTATGCTCTTTTCTATTTGTCAATTGCCCGACTGTAATTTGTTCACCCAGCATGCTTTTATCTTATGGGAGAGACACCTCTAGTGAACTGTGGACCCCGGTCCTATTCTTTACATAGCATACAATCTACTGCAATTGTTCTTTACTGTTTTCTTGCAAACAATCATCTTCCACTCGATACGCTTAATCCTTTGTTACAGCAAGCCGGTGAGATTGACAACCTCACTGTTTCGTTGGGGCAAAGTACTTTGGTTTTGTTGTGCAGATTCCACGTTGGCACCGGAATCCCTGTTGTTGCGCCGCATCACATTTCGCCACCATCAAACTTCAACGTGCTTCTTGGCTCCTACTGGTTCGATTAAACCTTGGTTTCATACTGAGGGAAACTTGCTTCTATACGCATCATACCTTCCACTTGGGGTTCCCAACGGACGTGTGCATCTACGCGTATCAACTTGCAAGACAGACTCGATAACCAAACAACAGCTGTGTAGGAGGTGGTGCTGGCAATATGGGCTGCTTGAGGTAACAAGTGGATAGGACACGTGACAAGAATCACAACTCAAGGATAGCATGAGAGAGAAGGCAAAATAAAATAGGTGAGCGACTCCTGCAGAGACAGGAGTTTAGGAAATGCTTGCCTATTAAAGCTTGCCGAGGAACATCCGGAGGACTCGTCGTATCTCACAACACCACTTCGTGTTCCTATCCGGGAAGAAGTAAATGCTGGAAAAACAACGGATGCAAGTCTTACTACTACGGAAGAAGAACCGGCATGATCATGATATGATATGCATGGCATGGCAAACATGATGCGATGCAACTTATCCATATTAATCGGAGTCAGAACCCCGGACAAACAATTAATGTTTGAGTTGCATTTCTACCGGCAAATTTAAGTGTTGGTTAGCATGGAATAACATGGCAAGGGTGCGCTACTTCAATATTAAACGGAGCGGGGAAAACCTTAGTCGGTGTTCCGAAATACTCCGCATATATGTGAGGTGGATATGCGAAACTATCAACACGCGACATGATGCAAGATGCAAACAGGCATATGGATGGCATATTCATGTTCAGCACATTTTTCTGATCAATTTTCATATAAAATATTTTGTATTTTGATTTACGGTTCAAAAGATACGATTTATGCAAGGTATAAGCATTTTCTGCAAATTTCGGAAAAACAGAAAAGAGCTGTGGCTTTTTTCACCGAGACAGAGGCTAGCCACAGTGGCTGACATATGGGGCCAAGAAGCTGACGCGGATGCTGACTAGACTGCAGGTGGATAACAGAACCTGCAGGGGGTTTTCCAGAAAAGGAACAGAACCAGGGTTTGCGGGTTAGAAACGAGAAGGTGCAGGGGCCGTTTCGCAAATAGACGAGATCCAGATCTGTCTAGATTTTTCTCACCGAGAGGGAGGAGAGCCGGAGAGGCTGGCGGGTCGGGCCGGAAAGTGACGTGGCCGCCACCGTGGCGAACCTTGCGCGCTATGCACTCCAGGAGCTCGACGCCGTGCACGGGACGCACGCGTGGGTGCGGCAGGTGTGTCTCGACGGCGCGGACAAGAAGGAGGTGGCGCCGCTTCCAAGAGGTCACCGGAGCACCGCCGGCGGGGAGCATCTGCGGAGAGGCGGCCGGCACAACGGTGAAAAGGGGGAACCCGGATGCAAAGAGGGATGGGGAGATGTCTAGGAGGACCGCGTGGTTACCAGGAAGGTGGAGGAGGGGTTGATGGCGCCTGATGACATAGGCATTCCCAATAGGCTTGCCGAAAATGGTACCCGGGGTTTATTGAAGGCCCAGGACTCGAAGAATAAGAAGATTCGGAAGCCCAATTAGTGTTAAGGAAAGATAGAGTTGTATTAGGAAATATAGATTTGTAATCTTGCGGGACGGGTACGAAACCCTCCCGGACTCTGTAACTTGTATGTCACAAAAACCCTCGGCTCCACCTCCTATATAAGGGGGAGTCGAGGGACGAAGAAAGGATCGAATCTATTGTCAACAGCACCCTAGTTTTTACAATCAGCGAGTACTTTTCGGCTGAAACCTTCGAGATCTACTTGCCCTCTACTTCTAGCAAAACCCTAGTATACAATCTGTAGGCATTGACAAATTAATCCTTTGTCAATTGGCGCCGTCTTTGGGGATTAGAGGTTGCAAGGATCTGATCTCGATGGCACGTCCAGAATCGTCGACTTCGTCGGTAGCAAGCAATGCGATGGATCGAGGTAAACAGGGAAAAACTGATCTAGTCGATTTTATTCCTCACCCGCCCTCCCGTTTGGATGCATGTGCGTATCTGGAGGAGCCCATCGTCATGACGTTCGGAGATTTCCGATTCGGCGTCAACAAGGAAGGATCTTATTGTCTCGAAGTTCCGATCTCGTCGGAATTTTCACCGATCGATTCTGACTTTTCATCGAGCGATGAAGAGTTTTCGTCACCACGCTTCGTCGACACCAAGGCAAGTGGAAAGCTCGCCAAGATCTTCAGCGACACATCCTTCGAGTCGTCTGCGGACTCTGTTATAAGCAGCGACTCCGACATCGTCGACAGCTTCAACTTCATCGACAAATCTGCTGCCATCGGAAAGGTCTTCACCAATCTCTACGATGGTGTCACCAATCCCGACAAAAACCAATACTCAAAATATCATCAAGTCTATGCAATCGAGGAGGCAAGCCGAGCAGAACCAGAGACGTCAGAGGCTTTCGATGATTTGGGAAACCCATACGTCGATCCCGCTGATCTCAGAAGAGGCCTAGGCACTAAATTTGTCGGGTCTTCACCTCGCGAAAGAGTTCAACTCCCGCAAGCGGCGTGGGATAGGGCCGCAAGAGCCATTGACGGGTCAGAACCAATGACCACAACCGCTACTGCAGAAGAATTACAAGCCTATCAATATAGACTTGCTCGTGTGAGTAGGGAGCTGGAAAAACAGACAGCATCCCTGAATAGAAGAAAAGAGGCAGCCTCCGCGTCAAGCAGGCATCGAGCAGAGCTCAGTCAACAATCAGGAACTTCGGGAGATAGTCACAGAGAAGCTCGGAGGAGAGCAAGATCTCGGCTACAAAATATACCTGAAGCAGAGAGAGGAAATATAATTCAAAATCTCGACATGTCCTTCATGACGATTGATACAAGGGGAAATATTATCCCGAAAACACCAGAAGCTGGGTATATGGCAACGCAAGCTTATATCCTCGCGTCCAGACCACCCCCTGGGGACCCGAGAGAAGCATTGTTCAACATGGCAATGGCTGGAGTTGGAGTCATGCGAACAGCGTTCGCAGCTACACCTCCCGAAGGAACTCCAAGGCAAAATAGTCCACGACCCACGACAGCAGTGGAAGATCCACCAAGGACAAGTGGAGCAAGTGATACGGCGGCACAAGCAAGGGTGGATAGAGCGCGACAAGAAAGAAGAGAACATCGGTAGTCACTGATACGTCGCAAACGTATCTATAATTTCTTATGTTCCATGCTACTTTTATTACAATACTTGAATGTTTTATACATACTTTACAGCATTATTATACCTTTTCCGGCACTAACCTATTAACAAGATGCCGAAGTGCCAGTTGCTGTTTTTCTGCAGTTTTTGGTTTCAGAAATCCTAGTAAGGAAATATTCTCGGAATTGGACGAAATCAACGCCCAGGGTCCTATTTTTACACAAAGCTTCCAGAAGACCGAAAGGGAGACGAAGTGGGGCCACGAGGGGGCCACACACCAGGGCGGCGCGGCCCAAGCCCTGGCCGCGCGGCCCTGTTGTCTGGGCCCCTCGCGTCGCCCCCTGACCTACCCTTCCGCCTACTTAAAGCCTCCGTTGCGAAACCCCCTGTACCGAGAGCCACGATACGGAAAACATTACTGAGAGGCCGCCGCCGCGAATCCCATCTCGGGGGATTCAGGAGATCGAGATCGCCTCCGGCGCCCTGCCGGAGAGGGGAATCATCACCGGAGGGGCTCTACATCATCATGCCCGCCTCCGGATTGATGCGTGAGTAGTTCATCCTTGGACTATGGGTCCATAGCAGTAGCTAGATGGTTGTCTTCTCTGCTTGTGCTTTCATTGTTATAGATCTTGTGAGCTGCCTAACATGATCAAGATCATCTATTTTTAATGCTACATGTTGTGTTTGGTGGGATCCGATGAATATAGAATATTATGTTAAGTTGATTATCAATCTATCATATATGTGTTGTTTATGTTCTTGCATGCATGCTCTCCGTTGCTAGTAGAGGCTCTGGCCAAGTTGATACTTGTAACTCCAAGAGGGAGTAATTATGCTCTATAGTGGGTTCATGCCTCCATTGAATCTGGGATAGTGACAGAAAGTTCTAAGGTTGTGGATGTGTTGTTGCTACTAGGGATAAAACATTGATGCTTTGTCTAAGGATATTTGTGTTGATTACATTACGCACCATACTTAATGCAATTATCTCGTTGTTTACAACTTAATACCGGAAGGGGTTCGGATGATAACTCTGAAGGTGGATTATTTAGGCATAGATGCATGCTGGATAGCGGTCTATGTACTTTGTCGTAATGCCCTGATTAAATCACATAGTAATCATCGTTGATATGTATTGAATCTTTATTTGTCAATTGCCCGCCTGTAATTTGTTCACCCGGCATGTTAGTTATCTTATTGGAGAGACACCACTAGTGAACTGTGGACCCCGGTCCATTCTTTTACATCTGAATACATTCTACTGCTTTTACTGTTCTTTGCAAACAAAAACCATCTTCCACTCGATACGTTTAATCCTTTGTTTTCAGCAAGCCGGTGAGATTGACAACCTCACTGTTACGTTGGGGCAAAGTACTTTGATTGTGTTGTGCAGGTTCCGCGCTGGCGCCGGTTTCACTGGTGTTGCGCCGCACTACACTCCTCCACCAACAACCTTCCCGTGCTTCTTGGCTCCTACTGGTTCGATAACCTTGGTTTCTTTCTGAGGGAAAACTTGCTGCTGGTGCGCATCACACCTTCCTCTTAGGGTTCCCAACGGACGTGTACATCTACGCGCATCAAGCGGACTTTTTCGGCGCCGTTGCCGGGGAGATCAAGACACGCTGCAAGGGGAGTCTCCACTTCCAATCTCTTTACTTTGTTTTTGTCTTGCTTTATTTTATTTACTACTTTGTTTGCTGCACTTAAACAAAACACAAAAAAATTAGTTGCTAGCTTTACTTTATTTACTGTCTTGTTCTCTATATCAAAAACACAAAAAATTAGTTACTTGTTTTTATTTGCTTAGTTTATTTTACTACTGCTATAATGGGTACTCCTGAAAATACTAAGTTGTGTGACTTCACTAGCACAAATAATAATGATTTTATATGTACTCCTATTGCTCCACCTGCTACTACAGCAGAATTCTATGAAATTAAACCTGCTTTACTCGAATCTTGTTATGAGAGAGCAATTTTTCGGTGTTAGTACTGATGATGCTGTTGCCCATCTCAATAATTTTGTTGAACTTTGTGAAATGCAAAAGTATAAGGATATACATGGTGATATTATAAAACTGAAATTGTTTCCTTTCTCATTAAGAGGAAGAGCTAAAGATTGGTTGCTTTCTTTGCCTAAGAATAGTATTGATTCATGGACTAAGTGTAAAGATGCTTTTATTAGTAAATATTATCCTCCTGCTAAGATTATATCTTTGAGAAGTAGCATAATGAATTTTAAACAATTTGATAATGAACATGTTTCTCAAGCATGGGAGAGAATGAAATCTTTGGTAAAGAATTGCCCAACCCATGGACTGAATACTTGGATGATCATCCAAACCTTTTATGCAGGATTGAATTTTTCCTCGAGGAACCTACTGGATTCAGCTGCTGGAGGTACTTTTATGTCCATCACCTTGGGCGCCACAACTAAACTACTTGATGATATGATGATCAATTACTCCGAATGGCACACTTGAAAGAACTCCTCAAGGTAAGAAGGTAAATTCTGTTGAAGAAACCTCTTCTTTGGGTGATAAGATTGATGCTATTATGTCTATGCTTGCAAATGGTAGATCTCATATTGATCCTAATAATGTTCCTTTAGCTTCATTGGTTGCTCAAGAAGTAAATGTTGATGTGAATTTCATTAAGAACAATAATTTCAACAACAACTATAGGCCATATCCTTTTAATAATAGTAGTGGTTATGGTAATTCTTATGGTAGATATGTTTTGCCTAATGAGGAAAAGATATTGGAAATTGAAAGAACTACTAAGAGCTTTATGCAATCGCAATATGAGAAAAATCAATTGTTTACTAAAACTATGAATGAACAATCTGCCTTGTTGAAAAATATAGGAAATCAACTTGAAAATTTGAATGTGAAAATTTATGGTTTGCAAACTAAACTTACAAACGCTGAAAAGCGAATCTCATATATGTCTGAATCACAATCTTCTTTAATTAATAAAATGGCTGCTAAACCTGAGGATAATGATACAAAATTTTCTGCTACAGCAAATGCCATCCAAGTTCGAATTAATGATAATATTAGACTGTTGGCTGAATTGCATGCTAGGTGGGATAGAGAAGAAAAAGAAAAACTTGCTAAAGAAAATAATGTAGCTAAAGTATGGACTATTACCACCACTATTAATGTTGATTCTTCACATGTTGCTGCACCTCCTACTATCAATGGTAAAATAATTGGTGTTGGCAATGTTTCTACTCCTAGTGCAAAGCGTACAAAATTGCTCGAACTCGCTTGAAACTCGCTGTTTGTGATAAAACTCGCTGAAATTTTTCAAAATATTGGTGACAATGATTCCATTGCTGTAGAACATAATGGTTTAGATTTTGATGATTGTCATATTACTGAAGTTATAAAGTTCTTACAAAAACTTGCTAGAAGTCCCAATGCTAGTGCTATAAATTTAGCCTTTACAAAACATATTACAAATGCTCTCATTAAAGCTAGGGAAGAGAAATTAAAACTTGAAGCTTCTATCCCTAGGAAGTTAGAAGATGGTTGGGAGCCCATCATTAAAATGAAATTCAATGACTTTGAATGTAATGCTTTATGTGATCTTGGTGCAAGTATTTCTGTTATGCCTAAAATGATTTATGATATGCTTGACTTGCCACCATTGAAGAATTGTTATTTGGATGTTAATCTTGCCGATAATGTTAAAAAGAAACCTTTAGGGAGGATTGATAATGTGCGCATTACGGTTAACAATAACCTTGTCCGCGTTGATTTTGTTGTCTTGGATATTGAATGCAATGCATCTTGTCCTATTGTGTTGGGAAGACCTTTTTTTCGAACTGTTGGTGCTGTTATTGATATGAAGGAAGGTAATATTAAATATCAATTTCCTCTCAATAAAGGTATGGAACACTTCCATAGAAAGATAATGAAGTTGCCTTTTGATTCTATTATTAGAACAAGCTATGATGTTGATGCTTCTTCTCTTGATGTTACTTGATTTGCACTTTCTGCGCCTAGCTGAAAGGCGTTAAAGAAAAGCACTTCTTGGGAGATAACCCATGTTTTATTTTGTTACTGTATTGTTGAGTCTTGGAAGTTGTTTACTACTGTAGCAACCTCTCCTTATCATGTTTTTGTGCCAAGTAAAGTTTCTACGCTAAAGTTGATGCTATATTTGGGATCGCTGCGCAGAAACAGCATTGCTGTCTGTCACGAATTCTCGCAGAAGTCTCTGTAAAAAAATCGAAAAAATCTGCAAATTTACGAGCGTGATCCTCAGATATGTACGCAACTTTCATTAGTTTTGAGTTTTTCCATTTGAGCAAGTTAAGTGCCCCTTACAGATGCATCTTTACGGACTGTTTTGTTTCTGACAGATTCTGTCTTTTATTTCGCATTGCCGCTTTTGCTATGTTGAATGAGTTTCCTCGTTCCATTAACTTTCAGAAGCTTTGTGCAATGTCCAGAAGTGTTTAGAATGATTGTGTCACCTCTGAATGTGTGAATTTGTGGTTATGCACTAACCCTCTAATGAGTTTGCTTGAAGTTTGTGTGAAGGAAGTTTTCAAGGGTCAAGAGAAGAGGATGATATACTATGATCAAGAAGAGTGAAAGGTCTAAGCTTGGGGATGCCCCGGTGGTTCATCCCTGCATATTTTAAGAAGACTCAAGCATCTAAGCTTGGGGATGCCCAAGGCATCCCCTTCTTCATCGACAACATTATCGAGTCACTTCTAGTGAAACTATATTTTTATTCCGTCACATTCTTATGTTCTTTACTTGGAGCGTCGGTTTGTTTTTATTTTTGTTTTGTTTTGAATAAAGTTGGATCTCACCATCCTTATATTGGAGATATTACGCTCCGCTTTTTCATATGGAACACTTGTGTTCTTAATTGTGCTTTAATGTTCATGGCGAAAGCTAATTGCTTCGTTAAATTTCTATTTGGTTGGAATTGGAAAATGCTGCATATGGTTTGGCAATTTGGCAATTGTTTGAGCTCTCATAGATCATGTTTAAGCTCTGGCATCATGTAGTTTAATCTATTAATGAATAACTACCGTAGAGCTTGTTTAATTTGGTTTGCATGATTGGTCTCTCTAAGTCTAGATATTTTCGGGTAAAGTGTTTGAACAACGAGGAAGACAGTGTAGAGCCTTATAATGCTTGCAATATGTTCTTGTGTGAGTTTTGCTGTACCTGTTCATACTTGTGTTTGCTTCAAACAACCTTGCTAGCCCAAACCTTGTACTGAGAGGAAATGCTTCTCGTGCATCCAAACACCTTGAGCCAAACTCCATGCCATTTGTGTCCACCATATCTACCTACTATGTGGTATTTTTCTGCCATTCCAAAGTAAATTACTTGAGTGCTACCTTTAAAATTTCATTCCTCTACCTTTACAATATATAGCTCATGGGACAAATAGCTTAAAAACTATTGTGGTGATGAATATGTAGTTATGTGTCTAAATTCTTATAAGTTGCTTGTTGAGCGGTAACCATGATTTCTGGGGACGCCATCAACTTTATCTTTGTTGGATATCATGTGAGATGCTATGCATGTTCGTCTTGTCTGAAGTAAGTGGACTTCATGATCAAATGGTTTGAGTATGCATATGTTAGAGAAGAACATTGGGCCGCTAACTAAAGCCATGTATCATGGTGGAAGTTTCATTTTGGACATACAACCTCAATCTCTTATGAGAATATTAACTATTGTTGAATGCTTAAGCATTAAAAGAGGAGTCCATTATCTGTTGTCTATGTTGTCCCGGTATGGATGTCTAAGTTGAGAATAATCAAAAGCGAGAAATCCAATGCGTGCTTTCTCCTTAGACACTTGTACATGCGGCATAGAGGTACCCCTTTGTGACACTTGGTTGAAGCGTATGTCATGTGATGATAATCCGTGTTTCCGAGCTAAGTAGGACAAGGTGCGAGCACTATTAGTACTCTATGCATGAGACATGCAACTTGTAGGAAGTATTATGCATAGCAGATATGAATTATTACTACCGTTGACAAAATTGTTTCTATGTTTTCAAAACAAAAGCTCTAGCACAAAAATAGTAATCCATGCTTCCCTCTGCGAAGGGCCATTCTTTTACTTTATGTTGAGTCAGTTTACCCATTTCTTTCTATCTTAGAAGCAAACACTTGTGTTAACTGTGTGCATTGATTCTTACATGTTTACTTATTGCACCTGTTATATTACTCTATGTTGACAAATATCCATGAGATATACATGTTACAAGTTGAAAGCAAATACTGAAACTTAATCATCCTTTGTGTTGCTTCAATGCATTCTACCTAGAATTTATTGCTTATGAGTTAGCTCTTATGCAACTCTTATTAATACTTGTTTGAAAGTACTATTCATGAAAAGTTTTGCTATATGATTCATTTGCTTAGTCATTATCTTTGTTAGCAATCTTTTGTTCAGATCACTCCATTCATCTCGTATGCTTTACAATAATGTTGATCAAGATTATGTTGATAGCATGTCACTTCAGAAATTATTTGTGTTATCGTTTACCTACTCGAGGACGAGTAGGAACTAAGCTTGGGGATGCTTGATACGTCGCAAACATATCTATAATTTCTTATGTTCCATGCTACTTTTATTACAATACTTGAATGTTTTATACATACTTTACAGCATTATTATACATTTTCCGGCACTAACCTATTAACAAGATGCCGAAGTGCCGATTGCTTTGTTTTTCCGCTATTTTTGGTTTCAGAAATCCTAGTAAGGAAATATTCTCGGAATTGGACGAAATCAACGCCCAGGGTCCTATTTTTACACGAAGCTTCCAGAAGACCGAAAGGGAGACGAAGTGGGGCCACGAGGGGGCCACACACCAGGGCGGCGCGGCCCAAGCCCTGGCCGCGCGGCCCTGTTGTCTGGGCCCCTCGCGTCGCTGATACGTCTCCGACGTATCGATAATTTCTTATGTTCCATGCCACATTATTGATGATATCTACATGTTTTATGCACACTTTATGTCATATTCGTGCATTTTACGGAACTAACCTATTAACAAGATGCCGAAGTGCCGGTTCCCGTTTTCTGCTGTTTTTGGTTTCAGAAATCCTAGTAACGAAATATTCTTGGAATTGGACGAAATCAACGCCCAGGTTCCTATTTTGCCCGGAAGCATCCAGAACACCCGAGAGCCGCCAGAGGAGGGCCACAGGGCCCCCAGATGATAGGGTGGCGCGGCCCACCCCCTGGCCGCGCGGCCCTATGGTGTCGTCGCCCCTTCGACCTTCTGACGCTGCCCTTTCGCCTATATAAGGTCCCTGACCTAAAAACCCCGACGGAATAAGCCACGGTACGAGAAAAGTTCCAGAGCCGCCGCCATCGCGAAGCCAAGATCTGGGGGACAGGAGTCTCTGTTCCGGCACGCTGCCGGAACGGGGAAGTGCCCCCGGAAGGCTTCTCCATCGACACCGCTGCCATCTTCACCGCCATCTTCATCACCGCTGCTGCTCCCATGAAGAGGGAGTAGTTCTCCATCGAGGCTCGGGGCTGTACCGGTAGCTATGTGGTTCATCTCTCTCCTATGTGCTTCAATACAATAATCTCATGAGCTGCCTTACATGATTGAGATTTATATGATGATGCTTGTAATCTAGATGTCATTATGCTAGTCAAGTGAGTTTTACTTATGTGATCTCCGGAGACTCCTTGTCCCACGTGTGTAAAGGTGACAGTGTGTGCACCGTGTGGGTCTCTTAGGCTATATTTCACAGAATACTTATTCACTGTTATGAATGGCATAGTGAAGTGCTTATTTATATCTCTTTATGATTTCAATGTGTTACGTATCACAATTTATCTATGTGCTACTCTAGCAATGTTATTAAAGTAGTTTTATTCCTCCTACACGGTGTAATGGTGACGAGTGTGTGCACTCGTGTTAGTACTTGGTTTATGCTATGATCATGATCTCTTGTAGATTGCGAAGTTAACTATTGCTATGATAGTATTGATGTGTATTATTCCTCCTACATAAGCATGAAGGTGACGGTGTGCATGCTACGTTAGTACTTGGTTTAGTCGTATTGATCTATCTTACACTCTAAGGTTACTTAAATATGAACATTTAATTGTGGAGCTTGTTAACTCCGGCATTGAGGGTTCGTGTAATCCTACGCAATGTGTTCATCATCCAACAAGAGAGTGTAGAGTATGCATTTATCTATTCTGTTATGTGATCAATGTTGAGAGTGTCCACTAGTGAAAGTCTAATCCCTAGGCCTTGTTCCTAAATACTGTTATCGCTGCTTGTTACTGTTTTACTGAATTACTACTGCTGCGTTACTACTTCTTGTTTACTTCCTACAATATTACTACCATCAACTGCACGCCAGTAAGCTATTTTCTGGCGCCGTACTACTGCTCATACTTATTTATACCACCTGTATTTCACTATCTCTTCGCCGAACTAGTACACCTATTAGGTGTGTTGGGGACACAAGAGACTTCTTGCTTTGTGGTTGCAGGGTTGCATGAGAGGGATATCTTTGACCTCTTCCTCCCCGAGTTCGATAAACCTTGGGTAATCCACTTAAGGGAAACTTGCTGCTGTTCTACAAACCTCTGCTCTTGGAGGCCCAACACTCGTCTACAAGAATAGAAGCACCCGTAGACATCAAGCACTTTTCACGGCGCCGTTGCCGGGGAGGAAAGGTAAAAGGTACTCACACTCCGGATCTCGGCTACTAAGCTATTTTCCGGCGCCGTTGTAAGTACTCGAAGCTATTTCCTTTAGATCCCGCAATTGCATCTTTTGGTTTCTTGTTTACACTAGTTAGGCATAATGGAAAACAACAAAAATATGAGAGATCTTTATGAACTTTATCTTAAATTAGGACATGATGTGTTTGAAGAGAGAATTAAAAGACCCATGGAACTTTATATGCATGCTAATGGGAATGTTATTAATATGAATGCTTTGAACACTATTGTTGCTAATGCTATGGAAAATTCTAAGCTTGGGGAAGCTGGTTTTGATGAGCATGATATTTTTAGTCCCCCAAGCATTGAGGAGAAAATTTTCTTTGATGATACCTTGCCTCCTACTTATGATGATTATAATGATAGTGGTCTTTTGGTGCCGCCTACTATGGAGAGTAAATTTTATTATGATTATATTATGCCTCCTACACTTGATGAGAATAATAATGATAGCTACTTTGTTGAATTTGCTCCCACTACAACTAATAAAATTGATTATGCTTATGTGGAGAGTAATAATTTTATGCATGAGACTCATGATAAGAATGCTTTATGTGATAGTTATATTGTTGAGTTTGCTCATGATGCTACTGAAAGTTATTATGAGAGAGGAAAATATGGTTGTAGAAATTTTCATGTTACACTAGTAGGAAAACCCTTATAGGCAAAGCTTAGTTCTGTGGCGCACCGTTTTGAATGCGCCACAGAAACTTATTTTGTGGCGCACCAGGAAGTGTGCGCCACAAAAATAGCTTATTTTTGTGGCGCATGGCTGAACCGTGCGCCACAAAAATTATGTGGGGCCCACATTCTGCCACCACGAATTATTAGGGTAGGTATTTCTGTGGCGCACAGCGCTTTCTGCGCCACAGAAATAACTATTTCTGTGGCGCACTGGCTCTGGTGCGCCACGGAGTAGTTATTTCGTGGCGCACCGGCTCGGTGCGCCACGAAGTAGTTATTTCGTGGCGCACTTCGCCGGTGCGCCACGGGACTAGGGTAAGTTATATCATCCCCGTACCCCTCCCTCCCCACGCCCGTACGTTCACCTCCCTCCCCTCTCCCCCGCCGCCGCCGCCATGGTCGTCGCATCGGCCGTCGCTGCCGCCGCCTCCTTCCTCCGCGAGGGCCGCATGCCGCCACGCTCCACCCATCCCCGCCACCTGCAGCACAAGCCGCTGCGGCGTGGAGGAGGAGGGGCCGCCGCATGGAGGAGGAGGGGCCGCCGCGTCAAGGAGGAGGAGCCGCCGCGTCTTCCTCCTCCTCCACCCCGGCCGTCGTCGTCAACCTCCTCCTCCACCCCTATCGTCGGTGAGCTCCACCTCTCCCCTCCCCTCCCTCCTCCTCCACCCCTGCCGTCGTCGTCAACCTCCTCCTCGATCCACCCCTAGCGTCGGTGAGCTCCACCTCTCCCCTCCCTTCCCTCTTCCTCTACCCCCGCTCTCGGATGTGTTGATGTTGTGCTCGATCTGGATGCTCTTGTGCTGCTCGTTGTTCTCTAGATGTTGATGCTTGCTCTGGACAAAATTACGGAGAGGATGATGTTGTGCTCGATCTGGATGCTTGTTGTGCTGCTTGTTGTGGTCATCATGAATAAAAACAGATCAAACATTCTTTTTGTTTTACCTGTGTCGTTAGCTATATATTTTTTCTATGCTCGCACTGTGATGCTTGTGTTTTGGAGCAAGCAGCTGGCATGGCATGTGAGAGAGAGCATGAGAGAGTTCTTGGGGGCAGAGATGATGGCAACATCAGACCGGTCCCGCATTGGTCCTGCTTTGAATTAGTAAGATCAAGTAGTGGCTTGAGTTCCTGTTGGTAACCAATACCAACAGAGAGCTACTTCATTTTAAGTAGAATTTCTTTTAAGGACTCTAGCTAGATTAGAGGGGAAAAAGATTGCTGATTTGTTGCCTATGATAATGGATCATCAAATGTTTCCCTTTGTCCCCGGTTGCCTCCTTAATTGATGCCTTATGATCCAAATGATCCAAGTCCCTTGCATGATCCCATTTGTCCCTAATGTTGCTTAATTAAGATGAATAAATTCCCTCTAATCACCATTTGGAGATCAAGACTAGTTCTTGATATCCATTAGCTAGACTCCAATATTAAAAATGTCTCCCAAATATGGAGACAAACATTTTAACATTACCCCAATTGATGCCTTTGTCCCTGGTTGCCTCCTTAATTGATGCCTTATGATCTATTTCTTGTTGGCTTTGATGAAAATAGAGATATCCACGAGTAGGGGATCATGTAAATGAATGCCACCTGTGGTATCCTTTGAAGAAAAAGGACTGTTTCGATGGTTTTAAAAGGCTAGGTGGTGCTAGGTGATTAAGTTGGCTACCAAGACTTGTCTCATCTCGGTTAGCTGGGATATGCTATGTGTTGTTGCTTGTTTAGGCATATCTATCACTTACTTGGATTTACTGGTTCTTGATTGGCCTCTCTTTTGCCAGCATCACTTGGTCTATATACCAAGTGATGAATAATCCCTTTGGAGCATCTGCTCCATGCATGCTATGTGTGTTTGTGCATCTTGACTTATGTCACCATGGTTGCTGGTTTGGTGGTGTTTTTGTACTTGCCGATGATTAGATGGTTGATCGATATCACTCGTACACTCGGGGGTGGAGCAAGTGAGCCTGGTGTGATGGCACAAATATCAATATCTTGTGCATCCTACCTGGCCTCACTTACTCCATCCCTGGATGTTAATATTTGTTTCAACCAACAAAGTATGAGGCATATGCTATTTAGTTGATACCACTTGGCTCTTTCTTCCATTTTAGTGCCGATGATTAGAATGTTCGGTCAACTTTACACTCCGGGGTGTCGCTAGTGAGCCTGGTGTGATGGCACAAATATCCATCTCTTGTGCATCCTACCTGGCCTCGCTAACGCCATCCCGGGATGTTCATATTTGTTTCGACCAACAAAGTATGAGGCATTCCATTTAGTTCATACTAGCTACTTCTTAATTGCATTGGCCTTTCTTCCATTCTAGTGCCGATGATTAAATTGTTTGGTCACTTGTACACTCTGGGGTGGGGCCACTGAGCCTGGTGCGATGGCACAACTATCAATCTCTCTTGTGCATCCTACCTGGCCTCGCTGACCCCATCCCTGAATGTTAATATTTCTTTCGACCAACAAAGTATGAGGCATATGATATCTAGTTGAGATACCACTTGGCTCTTTCTTCCATTTTAGTGCCGATGATTAGAATGTTTGGTCACCTATACGCCGCAATATACTTTGTAGACGGGCCCCCCTTTCCCCGGCCGCCGTTCCGTGAACGAGTCTTTGACGAGACAACAACGCCGACATGCCTCTCCGGCGCAGAACCACGCCAGTCCCAGCCGCCTCTCTTGTGGCCGCGTCTCCTGCGCCATGCACTCTTCGCCTTCTTGCCCGGTGAACAATAGACTGATCGTTGGAATAAGGAAGCCGATGACGGCCGATCGCAATCTAATCTTGCGACCGACCGTCATCGGTTTCCTTATTCCAACGATCAGTCTATTGGTTCACCGGGCAAGAAGGCGAACGAAGCGAGACGCGGGACACACGGCCACAAGGGAGGCGGTTGGGACTGCCGTGGTTCTGCGCCGGAGAGGCAGATCGGCGTTGTTGTCTCGTCAAAGACCCGTTCACGGAACGGCGGCCGGGGAAAGGGGGCCCTTCTGCAAAGTATACTGCGGTGTATACTGCAACTATGGTTTCTGACCATAGTATTTGTGTTGACCAATAATGTATGAGGCACTTATTCCATTTTGTCATTCCATTTGCTTTGAGATTTTCAAAATGCCGATGATTAATATGTTTGGTCCCCGTACACTTGGGGGTGGCGTAAGTGAGCCTGGTAAGATAGCACAAATATCAATCTCTTGTGCATCGGACTTGGTCTCACTTACGCCATCCCTAAATGTTAATATTTGTGTTGACCAACAATGTATGAGGCATTTATTCCATTTCTCTTGTGCATCGGACTTGTTGGTCTCACTTTCTTCCATTTTCATCATAGTAGGAACTGGATATGAAGACCCCGATGCAAGCGAGCCTGGTGGGTAGAGATGAGGGAGCAAAGGAGGAACCGGATGAAGACTACTTTGTATCTCGAAATTGTGAAATTTGTATGAATTAAGAGTTGTATGCAAAACATTTGACACTTAATTGCCACTATATATGTATTCGATCGGGCTCTAAGTAATGTGATGATGATGTTATGTTATATCTCGTGCAATGTACATGATATTTATATTATATCTGAATGTTGCCTGTATATAACCCGTGTATCCGTATTGCTTGTCTATAAACTGCATGTGTATAGCGAGGCAGCACAAAATCGTGTATAATACAAGCAAATTCCGTGGCGCACTAAAAACCAATTCCGTGGCGCACGCTTTTCCGTGGCGCACCTAAGAACAAGTGCGCCACAGTAAACCTTAATTCTGTGGCGCATGGGCAGGTGCGCCACAGAAACCTTATTTTTGTGGCGACGTTTCTGTGGCGCACCTCCCATGCGCCACAGAATCCATTTTTGGTGCGCCACTGATGAGGCTTTTCCTACTAGTGTTACTAAAACACCTCTCTATGTGCTGAAATTTTTGAAGCTACACTTGTTTTGTTCTCCTATGCTTGCCATTATACTCTTCATGAACTTGTTTATTTACAAGATTCCTATGCATAGGAAGCATGTTAGACTTAAATGTGTTTTGAATTTGCCTCTTGATGCTCTCTTTTGCTTCAAACACTATTTCTTGCGAGTGCATCATTAAAACTGCTGAGCCCATCTTAATGGCTATAAAGAAAGAACTTTTGGGAGATAACCCATGTGTTTATTTTACTACAGCAATTTTTGTTTTGTTGAGTCTTGGAAGTTGTTTAATACTGTAGCAACCTCTCCTTATCATGGTTTTTTGCCAAGTAAAGTCTCTATGGTAAAGTTGATGCTAGATTTGGATTGCTGCGCAGAAACAGCATTGCTGTCTGTCACGAATTTGAGCAGAAGTCTCTGTAAAAAAATCAAAAAAAACTGCAAATTTACGTGTGTGATCCTCAGATATGTACGCAACTTTCATTAGTTTTGAGTTTTTCCATTTGAGCAAGTTAAGTGCCCCTTTCAGGTTCGTCTTTACGGACTGTTCCGTTTTTGACAGATTCTGCCTTTTATTTCGCATTGCCGCTTTTGCTTTGTTGAATGGGTTTCTTTGTACCATTAACTTTCAGAAGTTTTGTGCAATGTCCAGAAGTGTTAAGAATGATTGTGTCACCTCTGAACATGTGAATTTTTATTATGCACTAACCCTCTAATGAGTTTGCTTGAAGTTTGGTGTGGCGGAAGTTTTCAAGGGTCAATAGAAGAGGGTGATATAATGTGATCGAGAAGAGTGAAAGGTCTAAGCTTGGGGATGCCCCGGTGGTTCATCCCTGCATATTTTAAGAAGACTCAAGCATCTAAGTTTGGGGATGCCCAAGGCATCCCCTTCTTCATCGACAACTTATCAGGTTTCTTCTAGTGAAACTATATTTTTATTCAGTCACATCTTATGTACTTTACTTGGAGCGTCTGTGTGTGCTTTTATTCTTGTTTTGTTATCTTAGTTCTCTGAATAAGTTCATCCTTGTGTGGGAGAGAGACACGCTCCGCTGGTTCGTATGAACACATGTGTTCTTAGCTCATAATATTCATGGTGAAGTTTCCTCTTCGTTAAATTGTTATATGGTTGGAATTGAAAAATGCTACATGTAGTAATTGGTAAAATGTCTTGGATAATGTGATACTTGGCAATTGTTGTGCTCATGTTTAAGCTCTTGCATCATATACTTTGCACCCATTAATGAAGAAATACATAGAGCTTGCTAAAATTTGGTTTGCATATTTGGTCTCTCTAAGGTCTAGATAATTTCTAGTATTGAGTTTTGAACAACAAGGAAGACGGTGTAGAGTCTTATAATGTTTACAATATGTCTTTTATGTGAGTTTTGCTGCACCGGTTCATCCTTGTGTTTGTTTCAAATAACCTTGCTAGCCCAAGCCTTGTATCGAGAGGGAATACTTCTCATGCATCCAAATTCCTTGAGCCAACCACTATGCCATTTGTGTCCACCATACCTACCTACTACATGGTATTTCTCCGCCATTCCAAAGTAAATTGCTTGAGTGCTACCTTTAAACAATTCAAAAGTTATTACCTCTTATTTGTGTCAATGTTTTATAGCTCATGAGGAAGTATGTGGTGTTTATCTTTCAATCTTGTTGGGCAACTTTCACTAATGGACTAGTGGCTTCATCCGCTTATCCAATAATTTTGCAAAAAGAGCTGGCAATGGGATTCCCAGTCCCGAATTAATTAACAAAAAATAGACACTCCTCCATGGTATGTGATTGTTGGTCGGCACCCGAGGATTCGGTTAGCCATGGCTTGAGAAAGCAAAGGTGGGGAGGAGTGTCATCATAATAAAACTAAAATAAAAAGGCGCTCCTTCATGGTATGAGATTGTTGGCAGGCACCCGAGGATTCGGTTAGCCATGGTTTGTGAAAGAAAGGTTGGAAGGAGTGCCACCCAAAAATAAAATAAAATGGGAGCCGCTCTTTGAAGGTTTGTCTGGCAAGGGGGTTAGAGTACCCGCTACCATTCGTTGACAACAACAAACACCTCTCAAAACTTTATTTTTTATGCTCTCTTCATGTTTTCAAAATAAAAGCTCTAGCACAAATATAGCAATCGATGCTTTCCTCTTTGAAGGACCTTTCTTTTACTTTTATTGTTGAGTCAGTTTACCTATCTCTCTCCACCTCAAGAAGCAAACACTTGTGTGAACTGTGCATTGATTCCTACATACTTGCATATTGCACTTGTTATATTACTTTATGTTGACAATATCCATGAGATATACATGTTATAAGTTGAAAGCAACCGCTGAAACTTAATCTTCCTTTGTGTTGCTTCAATACCTTTACTTTGATTTATTGCTTTATGAGTTAACTCTTATGCAAGACTTATTGATGCTTGTCTTGAAGTACTATTCGTGAAAAGTCTTTGCTTTATGATTCGAGTTGTTTACTCATGTCATTACCATTGTTTTGATCGCTGCATTCATTACATATGTTTACAATATGATCAAGTTTATGACGGCATGTCACTTCGGAAATTATCTTTGTTATCGTTTTACTCGCTCGGGACGAGCAGAACTAAGCTTGGGGATGCCGATACGTCTCCGACGTATCGATAATTTCTTATGTTCCATGCCACATTATTGATGATATCTACATGTTTTATGCACACTTTATGTCATATTCGTGCATTTTACGGAACTAACCTATTAACAAGATGCCGAAGTGCCGGTTCTCGTTTTCTGCTGTTTTTGGTTTCGGAAATCCTAGTAACGAAATATTCTCGGAATTGGACGAAATCAACGCCCGGGTTCCTATTTTGCCCGGAAGCATCCAGAACACCCGAGAGCCGCCAGAGGAGGGCCACAGGGCCCCCAGATGATAGGGTGGCGCGGCCCACCCCCTGGCCGCGCGGCCCTATGGTGTCGTCGCCCCTTCGACCTTCTGACGCTGCCCTTTCGCCTATATAAGGTCCCTGACCTAAAAACCCCGACGGAATAAGCCACGGTACGAGAAAAGTTCCGAGCCGCCGCCATCGCGAAGCCAAGATCCGGGGACAGGAGTCTCTGTTCCGGCACGCTGCCGGAACGGGGATGTGCCCCCGGAAGGCTTCTCCATCGACACCGCTGCCATCTTCACCGCCATCTTCATCACCACTGCTGCTCCCATGAAGAGGGAGTAGTTCTCCATCGAGGCTCGGGGCTGTACCGGTAGCTATGTGGTTCATCTCTCTCCTATGTGCTTCAATACAATAATCTCATGAGCTGCCTTACATGATTGAGATTTATATGATGATGCTTGTAATCTAGATGTCATTATGCTAGTCAAGTGAGTTTTACTTATGTGATCTCCGGAGACTCCTTGTCCCACGTGTGTAAAGGTGACAAGTGTGTGCACCGTGTGGGTCTCTTAGGCTATATTTCACAGAATACTTATTCACTCGTTATGAATGGCATAGTGAAGTGCTTATTTATATCTCTTTATGATTGCAATGTGTTTGTATCACAATTTATCTATGTGCTACTCTAGCAATGTTATTAAAGTAGTTTTATTCCTCCTACACGGTGTAATGGTGACAGTGTGTGCACTCGTGTTAGTACTTGGTTTATGCTATGATCATGATCTCTTGTAGATTGCGAAGTTAACTATTGCTATGATAGTATTGATGTGTATTATTCCTCCTACATAAGCATGAAGGTGACAGTGTGCATGCTACGTTAGTACTTGGTTTAGTCGTATTGATCTATCTTACACTCTAAGGTTACTTAAATATGAACATTTAATTGTGGAGCTTGTTAACTCCGGCATTGAGGGTTCGTGTAATCCTACGCAATGTGTTCATCATCCAACAAGAGAGTGTAGAGTATGCATTTATCTATTCTGTTATGTGATCAATGTTGAGAGTGTCCACTAGTGAAAGTCTAATCCCTAGGCCTTGTTCCTAAATATCGCTATCGCTGCTTGTTACTCGTTTTACTTGAATTACTACTGCTGCGTTACTACTGCTTGTTTACTTCCTACAATATTACTACCATCAATCGCACGCCGGTAAGCTATTTTCACGGCGCCGTACTAACTGCTCATACTTATTTATACCACCTGTATTTCACTATCTCTTCGCCGAACTAGTACACCTATTAGGTGTGTTGGGGACACAAGAGACTTCTTGCTTTGTGGTTGCAGGGTTGCATGAGAGGGATATCTTTGACCTCTTCCTCCCTGAGTTCGATAAACCTTGGGTAATCCACTTAAGGGAAACTTGCTGCTGTTCTACAAACCTCTGCTCTTGGAGGCCCAACACTGTCTACAAGAATAGAAGCACCCGTAGACATCAAGCCTCCGTCGCGAAACCCCCTGTACCGAGAGCCACGATACGGAAAACATTACTGAGAGGCCGCCGCCGCCAATCCCATCTCGGGGGATTCAGGAGATCGCCTCCGGCGCCTGCCGGGAGAGGGGAATCATCACCGGAGGGGCTCTACATCATCATGCCCGCCTCCGGATTGATGCGTGAGTAGTTCATCCTTGGACTATGGGTCCATAGCAGTAGCTAGATGGTTGTCTTCTCCGCTTGTGCTTTCATTGTTATAGATCTTGTGAGCTGCCTAACATGATCAAGATCATCTATTTGTAATGCTACATGTTGTGTTTGGTGGGATCCGATGAATATAGAATATTATGTTAAGTTGATTATCAATCTATCATATATGTGTTGTTTATGTTCTTGCATGCTCTTTGTTGCTAGTAGAGGCTCTGGCCAAGTTGATACTTGTAACTCCAAGAGGGAGTAATTATGCTCGATAGTGGGTTCATGCCTCCATTGAACTGGGACAGTGACAGAAAGTTCTAAGGTTGTGGATGTCTTGTTGCTACTAGGGATAAAACATTGATGCTTTGTCTAAGGATATTTGTGTTGATTACATTACGCACCATACTTAATGCAATTATCTGTTGTTTACAACTTAATACGGAAGGGGTTCGGATGATAACCTGAAGGTGGATTATTTAGGCATAGATGCATGCTTGGATAGCGGTCTATGTACTTTGTCTTAATGCCCTGATTAAATCACATAGTAATCCTCGTTGATATGTATTGAATCTTTATTTGTCAATTGCCCGCTCGTAATTTGTTCACCCAGCATGTTAGTTATCTTATTGGAGAGACACCACTAGTGAACTGTGGACCCCGGTCCATTCTTTTACATCTGAATACATTCTACTGCTTTTATTGTTCTTTGCAAACAAACACCATCTTCCACTCGATACGTTTAATCCTTTGTTTTCAGCAAGCCGGTGAGATTGACAACCTCACTGTTACGTTGGGGCAAAGTACTTTGATTGTGTTGTGCAGGTTCCACGTTGGCGCCGGTTTCACCGGTGTTGCGCCGCACTACACTCCTCCACCAACAACCTTCACGTGCTTCTTGGCTCCTACTGGTTCGATAACCTTGGTTTCTTTCTGAGGGAAAACTTGCTGCTGTGCGCATCACACCTTCCTCTTGGGGTTCCCAACGGACGTGTACATCTACGCGCATCAGTCACCAGAAGTCGCCGATGAAGATATGTGCGGGTTACCGTGCTTTACGAGACGAGTTCGAAAAACTCGAGTCCCGAAAGGTTTTAAGTTACCCGAAAATTTCAAGAAATTCGACGGCCTACAGGATCCCGACGATTGGCTCGTCGATTACCTCGAGATGGTGAAGTTGGTAGGCGGAACCAGTGCAACAGCCATGCAGAGCATCCAAGTACACTTGAGTGGAGCCGCGCGATCTTGGATAAAGAAACTTCCCCCAGGTTCCATCGACAGCTGGGATAGTTTCGAAGACATCTTCGTGAGGAATTTCCGGTCCACCTGCAAGAAACCCGCGTCATTGGAAGAGCTGAGGGCGTGTAGACAGAAACACGACGAATCAATGAGAAAATATATACAAAGGTGGAACATTATTAAAAACTCGGCAGAGGATATATCTGACGAGAGAGCAATAGACGCGTTCGTGGCAGGAATTCGACGGGGAGATTTCGTTGAGGACTTAGGGAGAACCAACCCTAAGACAATATCAGCACTGATGGAGATAGCAAACAGATGGGCAGATGGAGAAGATGCGATACACAACAAACGACATAGGTCGTCAGAGGATGACCGCAGTCGAAATTTTCAAAATAGAAGGCGATTTTCTCGCCAGTTTTACAATAATGATGCTCCTGGCCACATATCAGCTGGTTTCCGAGGAAACTCTGGAGGGAATAATCGAGATGATTACCAAAGGAGTAATGAGCAACAAGGCGACAACGAGAGGTGATTTCAGTGGTAACAGACAAAATAGTGGACCAAGGTTTCAGAGACCTTATGTGTCTCCCGAAGAAATGATGAATGGACCATGTCAGATGCACTTCTATCTCGACAATAATGGAAAGAGGCAGTCAGGACATCTCCAAAAAGACTGCCGCAATTTCCAAGCTATGTTGCGGGCCGCAGGGATCACCAATGCCCAAGCGATGAATAGAAACCCCCAGGGGCCAAGGAGTGAAATCCACCTTCCACCTCCTCCCGCAATTACGGACGAAAATCGACACCAGCTTAGAATAGCGGCAGCACCACATCCACCTCCATATGTTGACCCTAACTCCAATGGTGCGGTCTCGATGATTCAGAAAGCTAGGCCATCTAACAGGGCGCAGAAAGTAATCTCGCGGCAAGTGTTCATGGCAGAGAAGATGCCTCCACCAACAGTCGAGTACCTAAATTGGTCGGGACAAGACATTGGCTTCACAATTGCGGATCACCCACAGCAAGTTCCTCATCCAGGGCAATCTGCACTTATCTTACCCGCAGTAATCGCTGGTTTTGATGTGTCGAGAGTTTTTATAGATGGTGGCAGCAGCTTAAACCTTATGTATGCAGATACATTGAGGAAGATGAACATATCCCCGGCAAACCTAAAACCAAGCGATACACGTTTCCATGGGATCACGCCGGAGAAGCCAAGTTATCCGTTGGGCAAGATCAATCTCGACGTTCGAGTTTGGGACCCGAGAAAACTACAGGATAGAGAACCTAGAGTTTGAAGTCGTGGATTTCCCGTCGCAATATCATGCTTTGTTGGGACGACCAGCATATGCCAGGTTTATGGCGGTACCTCATTACACGTACTTATTGTGGAGGTTGCCTGGACCTAAGGGACCAATTACAATCAAGGGAAGTTTCGCGCTCGCTGATAAGTGCGACAAAGATTTTCATCGACTGTCAGAAACTTTCGGGATGCAAGAAGAATATATGGCGCCAAGGCTCACTGATTATGACGTGTTGCCAGACACAGGGAGGCCACTCAGGGAACCAACTTTTAATACTGCTAAGGATTCAAAAGAGGTGCAAACCCACCCGACGGACCCAAAGAAAACGATGTCCATCGCAACAAACATGGACCTCGCATAGGAAAGCGCGCTCGTCGAGTTCCCTCCATGAGCACTGGAAAATCTTCGCATGGTGTCCAGCTGACATGCCAGGAGTACCCAGGGAACTTGCCGAGCACCACCTAAACTTGGATCCTATTGCGAGACCAATCAAACAACCTTTGCGGCGTTTTTCGGAACCAAACCGCAAAGCTATGCTATCAGAAATAGATCGACTCAAAGATGCTGGTTTTATCAAAGAGATTTCTACAGAAGCCACGTGGGTAGCTAACCCAGTAATGGTGCCGAAGAAAAACACGAAAGTCCTTCGCATGTGTGTCGACTTTACGTGTCTCAATAAACACTGTCCCAAGGATCACTTTCCCCTCCCAAGGATCGATCAAATCATCGACTCCACGGCAGGATGTGAACTTCTTTCCTTCTTGGACGCGTACTCTGGTTATAACCAGATCAGATTAAAAGAATATGATGAAGCCAAGACAGCGTTCATAACACCTTATGGCGTGTTCTGCTATAGAACAATGCCCTTCGGCCTAAAAACGCGGGAGCAACATATCAGCGGATGATGCAGAAGTGCCTTGCAACACAGATTGGGAAAAATGTACAAGTCTACATTGACGATGTCGTTATAACATCAAAAAAGGGGACAACGCTGATCGAGGATTTGAAAGAAACCTTCGACAACCTCGACAAGTTCTGCCTTAAGTTGAACCCGACAAAGTGCTCCTTTGGTGTGCCCGCAGGAGAACTTCTCGGGTTCCTAGTATCAGCAAGAGGGATCGAAGCCAATCCAGAGAAAATACGAGGCCATCGTAACAATGAGGAAGCCGACAAAGTTGAAAGAAATACAACGGTCGACGGGGCGAGTCGCGGCTTTAAGCGGTTCGTCGCCGAGCTGGGAGAAAAGGCACTCTGCCGTTCTATGCACCGATCAAACAAGGAGAGAAATTTCGGTGGAACGAGGAAGCGAGATAGAGCTTTTGAGAGTCTCAAGCGCACAATTTCGACACCACCAATCTTGGTGGCGCCTAAAGAGAAGGAACCCCTCCTACTATACATCGCAGCCACACCTCGGGTGGTCGGCACGGCTCCGGTAGTCGAAAGAGAAGAAGAAGGAAAGCTTCATGGAGTACAGAGGCCAGTATATTTTATTAGCGAAGTACTGTCGCCTTCAAAACAGCGGTACCCGCAGTACCAGAAACTGGCTTATGGAGTGTTTACAACGGCAAGAAAGTTGCGACACTATTTTTCGGCTCCTCTGTCAAATATATTAAACAACCCAGAAGCTACGGGTCGTGTCTCCCTTTGGGGAATAGAGCTTTCCCCTCGGGACATCACGTATGAAAAAAGAAAGGCAATAAAGTCGCAAATTTTACCAGATTTCATCGCAGAGTGGATGGAGCTACAAAATACTGGGCCTCCAGATTATCGAGAACCTGGACTATGAACTTTGATGGGTCCAAAAGGTTAGAAGGCGCTGGAGCAGGCGTGATACTAATATCACTCGAAGGCGATAAAGCTGAAGTATGTCCTACGGATGACGTTCCCAAACGCGTCTAACAATGAAGCAGAATATGAAGCTCTCATACACGGGATGAAGATGGCGAAAGCTTGCGGTGCAACCCGATTGAAAATCTTCGGTGACTCACAATTGGTGGCACAGCAGGTTATGAATCAATGTGATGCAATCAACGAGAGTATGATGGCATACAAGGAGATGTATAATGAGCTAGAAAAGCTGTTTGATGGATGCGAGGTAAATCACATCAGCAGGCTGAGCAATGATGAAGCCGATGTTCTTGCAAATATCGGGTCGCAATGTCTCGCGATTCCTCCAGGCGTGTTTTGGGAAGAAATAAGCGAGAGATCAACAAAGCCAATGAAACCAAAGAAGAAGGAGAAGGCTGAAAAACCCTCGGGTGTTGCAAAAGAATCACTGGAAGAAGAAGAAGAGGAACATGAGCTAGTCATGATGGTGCAAATTCCATGGATGCAGGCATATATATCTTACATTCTAAGAAAAACAATACCCGACGATCCAGTTGAAGCATGGCGAATAATTAGACGATCTAAAGCTTTTACTGTGGTTAAAGGGGAGTTGTACAAGCGAAGTATTTCAGGTGTGCTCCAGAGGTGCGTCACACCCGAGAAAGGAAGGATAATCCTGAAAGTTGTACACGAAGGAATATGTGGGCATCACGCAAGCAGTCGAGCTATTGCGGCCAAGGTTTTCAGAGCAGGATTTTATTGGTTAACAACAATTGAGGACGCGAAGGAAATAGTGCGAACTTGCGACGCGTGCCAGAGATTCGCCGCAAAACCTCACTCTCCGGTAGCAGAGTTGATGCCAATCCCATTGTCTTGGCCCTTTGCTCAATGGGGTCTCGATATGGTGGGAAAATTACACAAAGCTTCGCCAGGAGGATATGAGTATATGCTCGTTGCTGTCGACAAATTTACCAAGTGGATAGAAGCAAAGCCGATAAATTCACCGGATGGCGCGTCGGCAATCAAGTTTGTGAAAAGTATTGTTTTTCGATTTGGAGTCCCTCATAGCATCGTCACAGACAATGGCAGTAATTTCACATCCAAGGAATTCAAAGCATACTGCGCAGAAGTGGGCATTAAATTGAGTTTTGCGTCTGTCGCACATCCTCAGACCAACGGTCAAGTCGAGAAAGCCAATGGCATCATCTGCAACGGTATCAAGAAACGCCTGTTAGGACCATTGGAAAAAGCTCGACATACTTGGCCAGAGGAGCTGCCAAGCGTATTGTGGAGCATCCGAACAACACCAAATACAGCAACACAGGAGACGCCGTTCTTTCTGGTTCATGGAGCTGAAGCAGTACTGCCGATAGAAATAGAGCATGATTCCCCAAGAGTTACAGAATATGATGAAGAAACTTCCAGAAGGGTTTTGGAGGATGATGTCGACGCACTTGATGAGGCTCGAGATGAAGTACTATCACGAGTCGCCAAATACCAACAGGACCTGAAAAACTACCACAGTCGACGATTGCGACCAAGATCTTTTCAAGTTGGAGATTTGGTTTTACGACTCAATCAAAAAAGCCATGAAAAACTCGAGTCACCGTGGCTTGGACCTTACATCGTCACAGAGGTAATTGAAGGAGGAGCATACATAATCAAGGACAAGAAGACGGGGATTGCTGAGCCAAATCCTTGGAACGTGGCGCAACTCAGGCGTTTTTAGGCTTAGAAGCCGAAATATAGTCCCCTTTATAAACATACAATGTACTGAAACGCCCGCGAGTTTTCAGACGCACTCTTTTCCTTTTTCGGGGCACCGAGTGGGGCCGGGAAAGGTTTTTAATGAGGCGGGCTCGCGGTGCTGCAATATAATAAAGATAGTGGAAGTATATATCTTTTCGACAGGCTCGAGGGCTTGCACCCAGAAAATACAAATATATATATACACAATGTCGACAAATACATCTTGCAAAATATCTCGCCTTGGCACAAAACACCTCGCCAAAATAATAAGGTGGCACAAAATACTGATCAACACAACGCTTGGGGGCTCGCGCCCGGAAAAATAGTACACTCAATATAATTTATCTTGCCTTGGGTCAACCTCGCATTATAAAACATCGTCAACAAAACGCCAGGGGGCTTGACAATGAAAAACAAAAATCTAGTGACTTTACAATATAGATTATGTTTACAACATACAAGATACAATTCTTGAGAAGATAACCTTCAAGGGCTGCCCAATATATTATCTATCGACAACCGCTCATTACTTATAGCACGAGTGCTATGTTCAGCATAATTACCCTTCACGAAGAATTCGGCGTCCATCCGAAGAAGCTCATCCATCATATCTTCGGCAACAGGGGCTACAATATCATCATACTTGCTGAAGTTCTTCCTCCTTTTTGCCATCTTCGCGAGGCACTTAGGAACAACTTGAACTACGTCTAACTTCGGGTAGCAGACTTTTATCATAATCATAGCAAACCTTGCGCCAGCAACCAATTGGGCCCGCACAAAGCCATCTTCGCGAGGCACTTAGGAACAACTTGAACTACGTCTAACTTCGGGTAGCAGACTTTTATCATAATCATGAAACTTTTCCATCAGAGCAGGAAGGGTCTCCGGCATCTTGTTACGTGGAAACATAGTGCTGTAGACCAGAGACAAGGTTCTCATACAGAAGTCGAGGAATTCACGGACTTGAAGCGCGCGATCTTGAAATCTGACGATTTGGCGAGTGCGATCAGGTGAGCCCCAAAAATCAGAGCCATGATCCCGCGCAAGTTTAAGAAGTGCATTGGAATGAGCTTCGACACGTTCATCTTCGGCAGCAGCGTCCAAGAAAGAACCTATTTTTGAAAGAATCAGCAGGAAAAGAGGAAGACAAGCAACAAAGAAAAAGAAGCATGACAAAGTTAATGAAGCATACCTGCCATATCCAAAATAGCATCCGTCAGCAGTTGAAGCATGAAATTCTCTCGAGAAGAAGTTGCAGCAGCCTCAGCAACTGCGGTTTCCTTTACAGCTATAGCATCTTGAGCCTGTTGAAGCGCCACCTTTTCCCTCTCAGAGGATTTTCGAGATTGCTCCATGAGCATGAGTGATTGCCTCTTCGTGGATTGGAGCTGCTGGCGAAGTTCTTCCAAATCTTGTGCTGAGCTTTTACTCGAGGAATCTCCAGTAAATTTGACAGTGACAGGCGCTTTCTCCAAACGTGAAGCAGGAAAAACCTCGGAAGGACGGGGAGCGGCAGTATAATTGTCAAAAATCAACTGAAAAAATAAAGTATTGGATATCAATCATTAAGCAAAAACAGATTTCCATTCATTCTCAAAGTATGTACATGGCTATTACAAAAGAAGGATCCCTGGAAAACTACTGAAGCAATCACCGCCAAGGATACTAAGGCGACAGCGCCAAAAGAGGAAAAACTACAAAGAGAAGCAAGATGGTCTACTTGACCTCCGGCTTCGAAGAACTGGGGGTAGGAGCTGGCTTGTATCCAAGGGTGCCAAGGATTTTCTTCGACTTGGGCTTCGCCGCTTTAATCAGCGACTGCCACTTCTTCGTCTCGATCTCCTCAGTGTTGCCAACCCTTGACCAATCGACGTTTTGTTGGCTCTCAGCAATCAAGGCAATTGTACCTTCGACTCCAACTTTTAACCCTTCTTGGCGAAGTTGGAGTAAAAGGTCTTCTTGGGAAGTGAAGCACTTGGCGAGATCAACAAAAATTGCGGGTTCTTCTTTCTTCTTGAAAAAATATGGGAAAAGCCGTGACAAGCCAGTTTTAGCTTCAGCAAGGCCGTCGCGGGCTGCGGTGCCGTGGATTTCAAGAAGAGAGAGCGCATCAAGGAGCTGGTCACCTTCAGGATTTTCCAGATCATATTCTTGATTCGTTCTCCCTGCGTAAAGCATAAAAAAGAGTTGATCAAAGGAGACAGGGAACAAAGATAACGCAAGAAAGCAGCAAGGGTGTGGACACTTACTAACAAAACGTCGACTTTGCGACTCCAGCCGACTAAGGATTTCTTCTTCGCGAGCAGAATGCTGAGCTACATTTTCGCTCAGAGCATTTTTCGCGTCGTCGAGTCTTTTCGAAGATCTTCGACGGTAGCAACATCCGCTTCAGCCTTCATGCGAGCTGTTTCGCTTTGCTCTAACTCAGCAGCAAGAGCGTCAGCGCGTTTGTTGGCTTCTGCAAGTTTTTCTGCCATCATAAGACAGACAAGTAAAGTACTGCAACACAAACTAAGTGACAGAATATGCTCGACAAGGAAAGAAGAGACAAAGGAAAAAATGAGGGTACCTTCAAGTTTGGCGGCATACTCTCGGTACCCGATAAATTGGGTACCAAAGCGGATAAGCTCTTTCATGAAAGGCTGAAAAAATCACCATGCAAAAAGGATCAATATAGGAAGCAGAAAAGTTCGACATCAAGAAGAAAAAAAGAGGGAAATTCAAAGCAGAAAAATCAATATGGGAAAAAAGAAGATAACTTACCTCTTCCATCAAAGGAGTCGAGGAACAACCAACTAACAAGGTTGGTTCCTTGGCTGATTCCACCCTGGCTCTCTTCGGGGAAGGAGCCTGGGGGCTCACAGCGGGCGTTGGATGTTCCGGATTTTGTTGAGAAGGCGAAGTTTCGTCGCCTTCAGGACGAGATTCCGAGACAACTAAAGTACGAGACGTGCTCGTTCGAGCAGTCTCGTCAATAGGTACATCCTCCTCTTCATCACCACTACAACAAATAATGCGACAGGATAAGAAAGCAACTTCAAAAAGTATCGATAAGAGACAAATATAGTGCATCAAAAACTTACGAGCTGATAAGAGCAGCTTCGTAAAGATCCAAAGCCTTCTTCCCAGCATCAGGCGCCGTTTCTTCGGCACGAGCAGCACCGGCTTTGGAGGTGCCGGAGTCAACAGCCTCGTCCCCTTTCCTTTTGCTCCTGGGAGAAGCAGCTGAAGGAGGAGAGCGTGTCGAGGAAGTTGCCTCGGCCTCAGCGTCATTTTCAGAGGATGCCGCAGATTTTCGAGAACCTGCGGCTTCACTCTCAGGGCGAGACACACCCTGGTTGTCGTCGGTGACAACAGCCCTTTCTTCGACTTCTCCACCTTCAGGAAGGGGAGGAAGAGGAGACGCAGTCGCATGAACCTGTTAAAGACAGAAAATATATCGGCATGGAGCAGTTGAAGAAAGAAGTATGCACAAAGACAAAAAGGAAAAAATGCATGACCAAAACTAATGTTAACAATATATTACCTGTGGGAGTGCGTTGGCGGCGCTATACGACGTCACACCACAAGAGTTCGGGATGTTGTCTTTCTTGTTCAACGACGAGATCTTTCAGACAAGTTTCTCCAAGTCCTTGACCGATAAATCCGTTGACAGGCGATCCACATCTTTATCGCCAGCATACATCCAAAGGGGGTTTTTGCGAGCTTGAAGAGGCTGCACCCTAATCCTAAGAAAATATGTCGTGATTTTGATACCCGACAATTTTTGTCCACGAGTATTTTGGAGTTCGTGGATGCGTGTCATCAGGGCCTCTGTCGCCGCTTTTTCTGTGTCGGTAGCCTCTGCATCCCAAGATCGGCGGCGACAGATTTTTTCGGCACCATCAAATGGAGGAATGTTGTCTTCAACAGATCCATGGTTCTCCTCGCGGATGTATAACCACTTCTTGCGCCACCCTTGAACTGAATCAGGAAATTTCACATCGAAGTATTCGACGTCAGGGCGGACGCAGATCACAACGCCGCCTATGTTGTAGGCGACACTGGAAGAGCCATTACGGCGACAAAGGAAGATACGTTTCCATAGGGACCAGTTAGGCTGGACCCCAAGGAAAGATTCACACAATGTGATAAAAATAGAAATGTGGAGGATGGAATTGGGGGTAAGATGGTGAAGTTGCAGTCCGTACATGAAAAGCAACCCGCGAAGGAAATCATGGATGGGGGTGGAGAGACCACGGATGAGGTGGTCGACGAAACTGACCCGATATTGCATTGGCGGGGCAAGATAGCTTTCTTCCTTGGGGAAGCGCAGCGCGTCTTTTTTCCCGCTGATGCCCAGCTTCTTCAGCATATTGATGTCTTGCTGGGAGATTTTGGATCTCTCCCACTCCAAGTTCCCCAGATCTTCAGTCGCCATCTTTGCTTCAGGAGCGCTGTGCTTGGTGAGTTTGCGCGGTGGCATCAACGAGAGTGGAGGAGAAGAGCGCATGAGCGGTGGAGCACAGGGAGCTTTAGGGCGCAATGGAGAGCTTTTGCAGAGGAAGAGCAGATGGGCGGCGCGAGCGAAAGTGCCAGAGGAAGAAGAAGGTGGACTTAAGTAGAGGTGCGGCGAATCGACGCTACCGTTGGATACAGAAATTATGGGGTAGATGGCGTACACGTGGACAAAGGGTAAAAATGGATTTTCACTGAGAAAAGAAGAGACAGGTGACACGAGTACGTGCGCCGAAAAAGCGGAGGACGTGTGTCCCCCACTTGCACGACGTGTCCATTGGATAGGAAATTTGGACCCACGAGTCAGAGAGAGAAGCGGTTTTCGCACGTTCCCGATACAGTAATCGTGGCTATCGTCAGCTATGATATCATCTTGGTAAAGAAAAAACCCGACAATGAATCATGGTAAGAATATCGACAGCAGAAGAATGTTTCGAGAGCTTTTGATCAAATACAATTTTTTGCCCAAATGCTCGGGGGCTACTTTGGAAAAAGAGAAAATTTCGCGTATGACAAAATAGAAATGGCGAGAGCCTATGACCAAATACAAGCATTTGATCATAGCCTCGGGGGCTACTCCCATCGGGAGCGTTGGTCGCGCACCCGATAGATATGAAAAGCTCGAGAAGGATTAACAATATAGCGACAGAAGATATTAATCTGTTGAGCCTACAACCAAGCACAAGTCCTTGGCTGTAGCCTCGGGGGCTACTCCCATCGGGAACGCTGTTCGCGTGCCCGATGCAATTATACAAAAATATAGAGAAACAAAAAGACACGAGTATATTTCGAGTTATACAATAACTCTTCATATACTCCCATCGGGAAGACAAAATAAGTCATCAAATATGACTCAATAAAATGTGCTATTCCAACAGCCGAAAAGCACTCGACAATATATTCTCAGAGCGCTAAAAGTCGCGAATAATCTCTGAATGCCGCAAAACTTTGCGAAGGTAAGACCCCAGATCAGTTCTGAGCGGCGTGGCACCGTCTTTGATGGCGGTTTGCTACTTTTTTCCGTGTCAACAGATGCGAAGAAAAATCCTAACGGACGCGTTAGGTACCCGATAAAATATGACTGGGACTCGACAGAATGGTAAGACCTTAAGCGGCACCTGTCGAAGTTTACACCGGTATCCCGAGATCATGTCCAGGGACGTGATCTTGAAGTAGGTTTTTGCGGATTGCCACTAGAGCAGTTAACTAGTACCTGATCCGTCAGATGAACTAGCCCCAACTACCATTATCCCTGCACAATATAGTATTCGCATATCTGAAGGTTATGCAATAAATTCGGCAAGATTATTGAATGATTAAAGTTGGAGATTTTTCTTGATTCTTCGATTCAAGTAAAATCTCGGGGGCTACTGACATAGGCATTCCCAATAGGCCTGCCGAAAATGGTACCCGGGGTTTATTGAAGGCCCAGGACTCGAAGAATAAGAAGATTCGGAAGCCCAATTAGTGTTAAGGAAAGATAGAGTTGTATTAGGAAATATAGATTTGTAATCTTGCGGGACAGGTACGAAACCCTCCCGGACTCTGTAACTTGTATGTCACGAAAACCCTCGGCTCCACCTCCTATATAAGGGGGAGTCGAGGGACGAAGAAAGGATCGAATCTATTATCAACAGCACCCTAGTTTTTACAATCAGCGAGTACTTTTCGGCTGAAACCTTCGAGATCTACTTGCCCTCTACTTCTAGCAAAACCCTAGTCTACAATCTGTAGGCATTGACAAATTAATCCTTTGTCACCTGATACGTCTCAAACGTATTCTATAATTTCTTATGTTCCATGCTAGTTTTATGACAATACCTACATGTTTTCCTTACACTTTATAATGATTTTATGCATTTTCCGGAACTAACCTATTAACAAGATGTCGAAGTGCCAGTTCCTATTTTCTGCTGTTTTTGGTTCCAGAAAGGCTGTTCTGGCAATATTCTCGGAATTGGACGAAACAAAAGCCCACGATCTTATAATTCACGGATGGTTCCAGAAGTCCGAAGGGGAGACGAGGAAGGGCAGCAGGGGGCCCACACCATAAGGCGGCGCGGGTGGCCCCCTGGCCGTGCCAGCCTATGGGGAGGGAGCCCCCTGGCCCCTCCGACTCCGCCTCTTCGCCTATATAACCCCTCATGACCTAAAAACTCGACACCAATTGACGAAACTCCAGAAAGACTCCAGGGGCACCGCCGCCATCGCGAAACTCCGTTTCGGGGGACAGAAGTCTCTGTTCTGGCACGCCGCCGGGACGGGGAATTGCCCCCGGAATCCATCTCCATCGACACCACCGCCATCTTCATCGCTGTTTCTGTCTCCCATATGATGAGGAGGGAGTAGTTCTCCCTCGAGGCTAAGGTCTCTACCGGTAGCTATGTGGTTAATCTCTCTCTCATGTACCTCAATACAATGATCTCATGAGCTGCCTTACATGATTGAGATCCATATGATGAGCTTTGTATCACTATTAATCTATGTGTTACTCTAGTGATGTTATTAAAGTAGTCTATTCCTCCTCCATGATGTAATGTTGACAGTGTGTGCATCATGTAGTACTTGGCGTAGGTTATGATTGTAATCTCTTGTAGATTAGGGAGTTAACTATTACTATGGAGTTAACTATTACTATGGAGTTAACTACTAAGCTTATTGGTGACGGTGTGTATGCTATGTTAGTACTCGGTCTAAATTGCGACAGTCTATTATGCACTCTAGAGGTTACTTAAATATGAATTCCGGATGTTGTGGAGCTTGTTAACTCTGGCTTGAGGGAGCTCTTGTAGCCCTACACAATGAATGGTGTTTGTTATCAAACAAGAGAGTGTATGTAGCACAAATGAGGAGAAGTTATTTATTTGTTATGTGATCAATGTTGAGAGTGTCCACTGGTGAAAGTATCATCCCTAGGCCTTGTTTCCAAATACTCCAAACATCGCTTATTTACTGTTTTACTGCATCCTTACATCCTGCAATATTACCACCATCTATACCACCTGCGTTTTACTATCTCTTCGCCGAACTAGTGCACCTATACATCTGACAAGTGTATTAGGTGTGTTGGGGACACAAGAGACTTCTTGTATCTTAATTGCAGGGTTGCTTGAGAGGACTATCTTTGACCTCTACCTCCCTGAGTTCGATAAACCTTGGGTGATTCACTTAAGGGAAACTTGCTGCTGTTCTACAAACCTCTGCTCTTGGAGGCCCAACACTGTCTACAAGAATAGAACCACACTTAGACATCAAGCTATTTTCTGGCGCCATTGCCGGGTAGGTAAGGTAAAAGGTATTCACATCCTCCGACTACTAAGCTATTTCCTAGCACTGTTGCCAGTGTGTGAGTGCTCGAAGCTATCTCCTTGAGATTCTGCAATTTTATCTTTTTGTCTCTTTTTTTTTCACTAGTTAGGCATAATGGAAAACAACAAAAAAATTAGTGAGCTTTTTAATCTTTTTCCTGAGTTAGAATTGTTTGATGCGAAAATTAAAAAACCTATGGAACCTTATTTGCATGCTAGTAGCAATGTTATTAGTACGAATGCAATTACTGCTAATGCTATGGAAAAGTCTAAGCTTGGGGAAGCTAGTTTTTATGATCTTTGTAGCTTCCCAGTTTTAGGGGAGAAAATTTGCTCTGATAATACTTTATCTCCCATATGCGATAACTCTAATGATGCTTGTGATATTTTAAATCCACCTATTGAAAATATTCCTTTCAAGATACCTATGAAAATTATTGAACGTGTTATAGATAACCGCTATGAAGGGGATGGAACTATCCGATCCCGGAGATCATTTCTTGTTTTTACATGAATTATGCGGGTTATTCAAGTGTGCAGGTATTTCTATGGATGAAGTTAAGAAGAAATTATTCTCTATGTCGATGTCTGGTAAAGCGGCGCATTGGTATAAACTGCTGAAGGATGGGCATTCTCTTGATTGGAAGGATATTGTGCCTCTCTTTTATTCTAAATTTTATCCTCCTCATGAAGTGCATATTGATAGGAATTACATTTATAACTTTTATCCTCGTGATGGAGAAAGTATTTCCCAAGCATGGGGGAGATTGAAGTCACTAATGCTCAAATGTCCCATTCATGAGCTCCCCCGTAATGTTATTACTAATAATTTTTATGCAAGGCTTTCAGGACATCACAAGGACTATCTAGATGCCTGTTCGGAGGGATCTTTCACAAGCAAGAAGGATGAAGCTAGATGGGATCTTCTTGAAATAATTCAAAGCAATACTGAAGATTGGGAGAATGACAAAGGTAAGGAATCAGGTATAAACTACGAGTATGATTGCATTAAGTCTTTCGCTCAAACTGCTGATTTTCAAGAGCTTATTGCTAAATATGGTCTTGATCCTCAAATTATGGTCAATTGCTATAGAGCCTTTGCTTCCCATATTAATGTTCCTAAAGAAAATTGGTACATGTATCATGAACCTTTTAAAGACACTTGCATGGAAAATGAAATTGTTGTTAATGATTGCAATAAACATGCTCAAACCTCTGAAAATGCTGTTTCCTATAAGCATGTTAATTTTTGTGGAGTTCATAGACCTTGTGAAAAGAATAAAATTGAAGAAGAATATTGTATCCATCATAGGAATGAAAAAACTAGAAAGTGGTCTAGGGCTCTAGATGATCTTGGTAAAAAAGTTTGTGCCCTCTATCCTTTTATTTGTGAACTTTGCCATAGAGTGGGTCATTTTAATTTTCAATGCTCCTCCAATGATAATTCTAACCTTATGAGTGCTGCAAATTTGTATTGTGATGATGAAATCGCTCCTAATCAGCATGATGAACTTACTTTATTTTTGGGGTGTGAAGAGTTATTGAGAAAAACTTCTTTGGTGGATACGAGTGCTCTTGGTACTAATAGTGTCCTGCATGGGTGTCTTTCTTATTGCATTGATAATTGCCACACAAATACTTACATACAAAATATTTTAGAAGATGACACTTTGCCAAAATATGATAGGACTGCTGTGTGTTTCGAACTTATTAATGAAAAGGAGGAATCCTCCCAAGTTTCTTCTATTTCTGGAAATAAATCAAGTTATGTGGAAAAGCCTCCCTTCAAGCCTCTTCCTCCTAAAGAAGGGAACGAGGAGAAGGAAAAGAAGAAGAAGGGAACGAAGAAGAGGAAGAAGAGGGGGAATAAGAAGAAAGAGGTAACGACATATCCCCGCGTGTATGAGATAACGATAGGTAACCGTAAGTATGTTGCTCCCAATGATTATTATGATAATGAATCTGAGTACAATGATCTTCCTATGCCCTTTACCCATATTAGTGATCATGATTTGGAAGAGCACACTACCTTTGATATTGGAAATCTTTTTGGTACCGATTATGAAAGTAATGATGTTAGCACTATTCATGTTCCCTCAAACGTTGATATTGAAAGCGCTAAGCTTGGGGATGTTGTGTTTGAAGATCCTATATTTGAGACCTTTACTTTTAGTGAAAATGATCATATTATATATCCTGGTTTAGATAATCGCTATAGAGATGGATATGACACAAGTTATAATTATCCTTATGAAACTTGTCATAGTTATGATGGGATTGCCAAAAACCATTCCCTTAGTATGCAACTTGTTTACCATGTTCAAATTCTTGATAATGATACATTTATGCATATGAACCATGATAAGAATGTTTTAAGTGATGGTTATATTGTGGATTTCATCAATGATGCTTCTGAAAGTTATTATGAGAGAGGGAAACACGGTTATATGCATCTTAATAATATTAAGTTTCCCCTCTTTATGTTGAGAATTTTGAAGTTACTCGTGTTTTATCTTCCTATGCTTGTCACTTTGTTCTTCATGAATTTATTTGTGTACAAGATTCCTTTTCATAGGAAGCGGGTTAGGCTTAAAGGTTTTTTGAATTTGCTTCTTGATGCTCTCTTTTGCTTCAACCCTTATTTCTTGCGAGAGCATCATTAAAATTACTGAGCCCATCTTAATGGCTATAAAGAAAGCACTTATTGGGAGATAACACATGTGTTTATTTTACTACTGTTTTGTTGTGTCTTGGAAGTTGTTACTACTGTAGCAACCTCTCCTTATCTTTATTTTCATGAATTGTTGTGCCAAGTAAAGTCTCTAATAGAAGGTTGATACTAGATTTGGATTTCTGCGTAGAAACAGATTTGCTGTCTGTCGCGAATTCGCGTCCTTCTCCCTGTACAAGAATCAAAAAAATCTGCCAATTTACGTGCTTGATCCTCAGATATGTACGCAACTTTCATTAGTTTTGAGTTTTTCCATCTGAGCAAGTTAAGTGCCTCAGAAAAATTCGTCTTTACGGACTGTTCTGTTTTGACAGATTCTGCCTTTTTATTTCGCATTGCCTCTTTTACTGTGTTGAGTGGATTTGTTTGTTCCATTAACTTCCAGTAGCTTTGGACAATGTCCAGAAGTGTTAAGAATGATTGTGTTCTCTCTGAACATGTGAATTTTTATTATGCACTAACCCTCTAATGAGTTTGCTTTAAGTTTGGTGTGGAGGAAGTTTTCAAGGGTCAAGAGAAGAGGATGATATAATATGATCAAGAAGAGTGAAAAGTCTAAGCTTGGGGATGCCCCCGTGGTTCATCCCTGCATATTTCAAGAAGACTCAAGCATGTAAGCTTGGGGATGCCTGGGCATCCCCTTCTTCATCGACAACTTATCAGGTAGCTTCTAGTGAAACTATATTTTTATTCTGTCACATCTTATGTGCTTTACTTCGAGCGTCTGTATGTTTTTATTTTTGTTTTTGTTTGAATAAAATCGGATCCTAGCATTCTTTGTTTGGGAGAGAGACACGCTCCGCTGTTGCATATGAACACAGGTGTTCTTAGCTTTACTTTTAATGTTCATGGCGAAGGTTGAAACTGCTTCGTTCATTTTTATATGGTTGGAAACAGAAAATGCTTCATGTGGTAATTGGTATATGGTCTTGAATAATTTGATACTTGGCAATTGTTTTGCTCAATAGATCATGTTTAAGCTCTTGCATCATGTACTTTGCACCTATTAATGAAGAACTACCATAGAGCTTGTTGAAATTTGGTTTGCATGATTGGTCTCTCTTAAGTCTAGATATTTTCTGGTGAAGTGTTTGAACAACAAGGAAGACAGTGTAGAGTCTTATAATGCTTGCAATATGTTCTTATGTAAGTTTCGCTGTACCAGTTCATACTTGTGTTTGCTTCAAACAACCTTGCTAGCCGAAGCCTTGTACTGAGAGGGAATTCTTCTCGTGCATCCAAAACCTTGAGCCAAAACTTATGCCATTTGTGTCCACCATACCTACCTACTATGTGGTATTTCTCTGCCATTCCAAAGTAAATTACTTGAGTGCTACCTTGAAAATTTTATTCCTTTGTCTTTGCAATATATAGCTCATGGGAAAATAGCTTAAAAACTATTGTGGTGATGAATATGTAGCTGTGGGGGGCTCCCCTGCAGTAGTTAAGTTCAAAAAAAAATGTAGCTATGTATCTTAGTTCTTATAAGTTGCTTGTTGAGCGGTAACCATGTTTCTGGGGACGCCATCTACTTTTTACACCTTTGTTGAATATCATGTGAGTTGCTATGCATGTTCGTCTTGTCTGAAGTAAGGGTGATTTATCATGATCAAATGGTTTGAGTATGCATATTGTTAGAGAAGAACATTGAGCCGCTAACCAAAGCCATGTATCATGGTGGAAGTTTTCAGTTTGGACATTAATCCTCAATCTCTTATGAGAATATTATCTGTTGTTGAATGCTTATGCATTAAAGAGGAGTCCATTATCTATTTTCTATGTTGTCCCGGTATGGATGTCTTTAGTTGAGATCTATCAAAAACGAGAAATCAAATGCGATTTATCTCCTTGGACCTTTGTACATGCGGCATAGAGGTACCCCTTTCGGACAATTGGTTGAAACATATGTTATGCAATGATAATCCATGTAAATCCAACCTAATTAGGACAAGGTGCGGGCACTATTGGTATTCGATGCATGAGGCTTGCAACTTGTAGGAAATTTTATGCATAACACATATGAATTATTACTACCGTTGACAAAATTGTTTCTATGTTTTCAAAATAAAAGCTCTAGCACAAAAATAGTAATCCATGCTTCCCTCTGCGAAGGGCCTTTCTTTTACTTTTATGTTGAGTCAGTTTACCTACTTCTTTCTATCTTAGAAGCAAACACTTGTGTCAACTATGTGCATTGATCCTACATACTTGCTTATTTGCATTCATCATATTACTTTGTGTTGACAATTATCCATGAGATATGTATGTTGAAGTTGAAAGCAACCGCTGAAACTTATATCTTCCTTTGTGTTGCTTCAAAACTTTCTACTAAGAATTTATTGCTTTATGAGTTAACTCCTATGCAAGTCTTATTGATGCTTGTCTTGAAAGTAATATTCATGAAAAGTCTTTGCTATATGATTCAGTTGTTTAGTCATTGTCTTTACTATTGCTTTGAATCACTTCATTCATCTTATATGCTTTACAATAGTATGATCAAGATTATGTAAGTAGCATGTCACTTCAGAAATTATCCTTGTTATCGTTTACCTACTCGAGGGCGAGTAGGAACTAAGCTTGGGGATGCTTGATACGTCTCAAACGTATCTATAATTTCTTATGTTCCATGCTAGTTTTATGACAATACCTACATGTTTTCCTTACGCTTTATAATGATTTTATGCATTTTACGGAACTAACCTATTAACAAGATGTCGAAGTGCCAGTTCCTGTTTTCTGCTGTTTTTGGTTCTAGAAAGGCTGTTCGGGCAATATTCTCGGAATTGGACGAAACAAAAGCCCACGATCTTATAATTCATGGATGGTTCCAGAAGTCCGAAGGGGAGACGAGGAAGGGCAGCAGGGGGCCCACACCATAAGGCGGCGCGGGTGGCCCCCTGGCCGCGCCAGCCTATGGGGAGGGAGCCCTGATGCGCGTAAATGTACACGTCCGTTGGGAACCCCAAGAGGAAGGTATGATGCGCACAGTGGCAAGTTTTCCCTCAGAAAGAAACCAAGGTTTAATCGAACCAGGAGGAGCCAAGAAGCACGTTGAAGGTTGATGGTGGCGAAATGTGATGCGGCGCAACAACAGGGATTCCGGCGCCAACGTGGAATCTCGCACAACAAAACCA
>NC_061509.1:55024899-55074043 GCF_022539505.1 Lolium rigidum
CTTTACTAAACTTGGTTATGAGAGATCAATTTTCTGGTGTTAGTTCTGATGATGCTGCTGCCCATCTCAATAATTTTGTTGAACTTTGTGAAATGCAAAAGTATAAGGATGTAGATGGTGATATTATTAAATTGAAAGTGTTTCCTTTCTCATTAAGAGGAAGAGCTAAAGATTGGTTGCTATCTTTGCCTAAGAATAGTATTGATTCATGGACTAAATGCAAGGATGCTTTTATTGGTAGATATTATCCTCCCGCTAAAATTATATCTTTGAGAAGTAGCATAATGAATTTTAAGCAATTAGATACCGAACATGTTGCTCAAGCATGGGAGAGAATGAAAACTTTGGTAAAGAATTGCCCAACCCATGGACTGACTACTTGGATGATCATCCAAACCTTCTATGCAGGACTAAATTTTTCTTCGTGGAATTTATTGGATTCAGCTGCTGGAGGTACCTTTATGTCCATCACATTGGGGGCGGCTACAAAACTTCTTGATGATATGATGATAAATTACTCTGAATGGCACACGGAAAGAGCTCCACAAGGTAAGAAGGTAAATTCTGTTGAAGAAACCTCTTCCTTGAGTGATAAGATTGATGTGATTATGTCTATGCTTGTGAATGGTAGATCTAATGTTGATCCAAATAATGTTCCTTTAGCTTCATTGGTTGCTCAAGAAGAAAATGTTGATGTGAATTTCATTAAAAATAATAATTTCAACAACAATGCTTATAGGAACAACTCGGTAATAACTATAGGCCATATCCTTCGCTAATGGTAATGGTTATGGTAATTCTTATGGGAATTCTTACAATAATAATAGGAGTGTACCCTCTGGTCTTGAAGCCATGCTTAAAGAATTTATTAGTACACAAACTGCTTTTAACAAATCTGTTGAGGAAAAGCTTGATAAAATTGATATTATTGCTTCTAGAGTTGATAGACTTGCCTCTGATGTTAATCTTTTAAAATTGAAAGTTATGCCTAATAATGATATTGATAATAAGATTACTACTACAGCAAATGCCATCCAAGTTAGAATTAATGAGAATATAAGATTAATGGCTGAATTGCGTGCTAGGTGGGATAGAGAAGAAAATGAAAAACTAGCTAAAGAGAATAATGTAGCTAAAGTTTGGACTATTACCACCACTAGTAATGCTAATTCTTCACATGTTGCTGCACCTCCTACTATCAATGGTAAAATAATTGGTGTTGGCAATGTTTCTACTCCTAGTGCAAAGCGTACAAAACTGCCTGAAATTGCTAAAACTGCTTGAAACCGCTTGTGATAAAACTCGCTGAAATTTTTTCCAACCTTGGGAACAATGATCCCATTGCTGTAGCTCATAATGATTTAGATTTTGATGATTGCCACATCTCTGAAGTTATAAAGTTCTTACAAAAACTTGCTAAAAGTCCTAATGCTAGTGCTATAAATTTAGCCTTTACAAAACATATTACAAATGCTCTCATAAAAGCTAGAGAAGAGAAACTAAAACTTGAAACTTCTATTCCTAGAAAGTTAGAAGATGGTTGGGAGCCCATCATTAAAATGAAATTCAATGACTTTGAATGTAATGCTTTATGTGATCTTGGTGCAAGTATTTCGTTATGCCTAAAAAGATTTATGATATGCTTGACTTGCCACCATTGAAGAATTGTTATTTGGATGTTAATCTTGCCGATAATGTTAAAAAGAAACCTTTGGGGAGGATTGATAATGTGCACATTACGGTTAACAATAACCTTGTCCCCGTTGATTTTGTTGTCTTGGATATCGAATGCAATGCATCTTGTCCTATTGTGTTGGGAAGACCTTTTCTTCGAACCGTTGGTGCTCGTTATTGATATGAGGGAAGGTAATATTAAATATCAATTTCCTCTCAAGAAAGGTATGGAACACTTCCCTAGAAAGAGAATGAAGTTGCCTTTTGATTCTATTATTAGAACAAGTTATGATGTTGATGCTTCATCTCTCGATGTTACTTGATTTGCACTTTCTGCGCCTAGCTGAAAGGCGTTAAAGAAAAGCGCTTATGGGAGACAACCCATGTTTTTACTACAGCAATTTTTTGTTTTGTTGAGTCTTGGAAGTTGTTTACTACTGTAGCAACCTCTCATTATCATGTTTTTGTGCCAAGTAAAGTTTCTATGTCAAAGTTGATGTTATATTTGGGATCGCTGCGCAGAAACAGCATTGCTGTCTGTCACGAATCTGGGCACAGGCCTCTGTAGAAAATTCGAAAAAATCTGTCAATTTACGAGCGTGATCCTCAGATATGTACGCAACTTTCATTAGTTTTGAGTTTTTCCATTTGAGCAAGTCTGGTGCCAGCTTTAAATTCGTCTTTACGGACTGTTCTGTTTTTGACAGATTCTGCCTTTTATTTCGCATTGCCTCTTTTGCTATATTGGATTCATTTCTTTGATCCATTAATGTCCAGTAGCTTTATGCAATGTCCAGAAGTGTAAAGTAATGATTGTGTCACCTCTGAATGTGAGAATTATTAATTGTGCACTAACTCTCTAATGAGTTTGCTTGAAGTTTGGTGTGAAGGAAGTTTTCAAGGGTCAAGAGAGGAGTATGATATACTATGATCAAGAGGAGTGAAAGCTCTAAGCTTGGGGATGCCCCCGTGGTTCACCCCTGCATATTTTAAGAAGACTCAATCGTCTAAGCTTGGGGATTCCCAAGGCATCCCCTTCTTCATCGACAACATCATCGAGGTTCCTCCCCGAAACTATATTTTTATTCAATCACATCTTGTGTTCTTTACTTGGAGCGTCGGTTTGTTTTTGTTTTTGTTTTTGTTTGAATAAAATGGATCCTAGCATTCACTTTGTGGGAGAGAGACACGCTCCGCTGTTGCATATGGACACATGTGTCCTTAGGCTTTACTCATAATGTTCAAGGCGAAGTTTCTTCTTCGTTAAATTGTTATATGGTTGGAATTGGAAAATGCTACATGTAGTAATTCTAAAATGTCTTGGATAATGTGATACTTGGCAATTGTTGTGCTCATGTTTAAGCTCTTGCATCATATACTTTGCACCCATTAATGAAGAAATACATAGAGCTTGCTAAAATTTGATTTGCATATTTGGTCTCTCTAAGGTCTAGATAATATCTAGTATTGAGTTTTGAACAACAAGGAAGACGGTGTAGAGTCGTATAATGTTTACAATATGTCTTTTATGTGAGTTTTGCTGCACTTATTCATCCTTGAGTTTGCTTCAAATAACCTTGCTAGCCTAAACCTTGTATCGAGAGGGAATACTTCTCATGCATCCAAAATCCTTGAGCCAACTACTATGCCATTTGTGTCCACCATACCTACCTACTACATGGTATTTCTCCGCCATTCCAAAGTAAATTGCTTGAGTGCTACCTTTAAAATTCCATCATTCACCTTTGCAATATATAGCTCATGGGACAAAATAGCCTTAAAAACTATCGTAGTATTGAATATGTACTTATGCACTTTATATTTTATTAAGTTGCTTGTTGTGCGATAACCATGCTTCGGGGAACGCCATCAACTATTGTTGAATATCATGTGAGTTGCTATGCATGTCCGTCTTGTCCGAAGGATCTATCATTTTAGTGGTTGGAGCATGCAAAATTGTTAGAGAAGAACATTGGGCCGCTAACTAAAGCCATGAATCATGGTTGAAGTTTCAGTTTTGGACATATATCCTCAATCTCATATGAAAATAATAATCATTGCTACATGCTTATGCATTTAAGAGGAGTCCATTATCTGTTGTCCATGTTGTCCCGGTATGGATGTCTAAGTTGAGAATAATCAAAAGCGAGAAATCCAAAATGCGAGCTTTCTCCTTAGACCTTTGTACATGCGGCATGGAGGTACCCCTTTGTGACACTTGGTTGAAACATGGCATGCAAAGATCCGATAGTCCAAGCTAAGTAGGATGAGGTGCGGGCACTATTAGTATACTATGCATGAGGCTTGCAACTTGTAAGATATAATTTACATAACTCATATGCTTTATTACTACCGTTGACAAAATTGTTTCATGTTTTCAAAATAAAAGCTCTAGCACAAATACAGCAATCGATGCTTTCCTCTTTGAAGGACCTTTCTTTTACTTTTATTGTTGAGTCGGCTTACCTATCTCCTTCCACCTTAAGAAGCAAACACTTGTGTGAACTGTGCATTGATTCCTACATACTTGCATATTGCACTTGTTATATTACTTTATGTTGACAATATCCATGAGATATACATGTTATAAGTTGAAAGCAACCGCTGAAACTTCATCTTCCTTTGTGTTGCTTCAATACCTTTACTTTGATTTATTGCTTTATGAGTTAACTCTTATGCAAGACTTATTGATGCTTGTCTTGAAGTACTATTCATGAAAAGTCTTTGTCATATGATTCACTTGTTTACTCATGTCATTACCTTTGTTTTGATCGCTGCATTCATTACATATGTTTACAAATAGTATGATCAAGATTATGATGGCATGTCACTTCAGAAATTATCTTTGTTATCGTTTTACTCGCTCGGGACGAGCAGAACTAAGCTTAGGGATGCTGATACGTCTCCAACGTATCGATAATTTCTTATGTTCCATGCTACTTTATTGATGATACCTACATGTTTTATGCACATTATATGTCATATTTATGCATTTTCTGGAACTAACCTATTAACAAGATGCCGAAGAGCCAGTTGCTTTTTCTGCTGTTTTTGGTTTCAGAAATCCTAGTAAGGAAATATTCTCGGAATTGGACGAAACTTTCGCCCAGGGTCCTATTTTTGCACGAAGCTTCCAGAAGACCGAAGAGATAACGAAGTGGGGCCACGAGGCAGCCGGGGCCTAGGGCGGCGCGGCCCGGCCCTTGGCCGCGCGACCTATGCCGCCGGGCCCTCGTGTGGCCCCCCGCGTTGCCCTTCCGCCTACTTAAAGTCTCCGTCGCGAAACCCCCGAGCACCGAGAGCCACGATACGGAAAACCTTCCGGAGACGCCGCCGCCGCGAATCCCATCTCGGGGGATTCGAGAGATCGCCTCCGGCACCCTGCCGGAGAGGGGATTCATCTCCCGAAGGACTCTACACCGCCATGGTCGCCTCCGGAGTGATGAGTGAGTAGTTCACCCCTGGACCATGGGTCCATAGCAGTAGCTAGATGGTCGTCTTCTCCTTGTTGTGCTTCATTGTTGGATCTTGTGAGCTGCCTGACATGATCAAGATCATCTATATGTAATACTATATGTTGTGTTTGTCGGGATCCGATGGATAGAGAATACTATGATTATGGTGATTATCAATCTATTGTTTATGTGTTGTTTATGATCTTGCATGCTCTCCGTTATTAGTAGAGGCTCTGGCCAAGTTTGTACTCTTAACTCCAAGAGGGAGTATTTATGCTCGATAGTGGGTTCATGCCTTCATTGACACCGGGACGAGTGACGTAAAGTTCTAAGGTTGTGATGTGTCTGTTGCCACTAGGGATAAAACATTGATTCTATGTCTAAGGATGTAGTTGTTGATTACATTACGCACCATACTTAATGCAATTGTCTGTTGCTTAGCAACTTAATACCGAATGGGGTTCGGATGATAACTTCGAAGGTGGACTTTTTAGGCATAGATGCAGTTGGATGGCGGTCTATGTACTTTGTCGTAATGCCCAATTAAATCTCACTATATTTATCATATCATGTATATGCATTGATTATGCCTTTCTCTATTTGTCAATTGCCCGACTGTAATTTGTTCACCCAACATGCTTTTATCTTATGGGAGAGACACCTCTAGTGAACTGTGGACCCCGGTCCTATTCTTTACATAGCATACAATCTATCGCAATTGTGTTTACTGTTTTCTTTGCAAACATCTTCCACTCGATACGTTTAATCCTTTGTTACAGCAAGCCGGTGAGATTGACAACCTCCATCGTTTCGTTGGGGCAAAGTACTTTGGTTTTGTTGTGCAGATTCCACGTTGGCGCCGGAATCCTCGGTGTTGCGCCGCATCACATTTCGCGACCATCAACCTTCAACGTGCTTCTTGGCTCCTACTGGTTTGATTAAACCTTGGTTTCATACTGAGGGAAACTTGCTTCTATACGCATCATACCTTCCACTTGGGGTTCCCAACGGACGTGTGCATCTACGCGTATCAGTCCTCAATTGCTGTTAACCAATAGAATCCTGCCCTGAAGACTTTGGCCGCAATAGCTCGACTGCTTGCATGATGCCCGCATATTCCTTCGTGTACATCTTTCAGGATTATCCTTCCTTCTTCGGGTGTGAGACATCTCTGTAGCACACACGAAATACTTCGCTTGTACAACTCCCCTTTTACCACAGTAAAAGCTTTAGATCGTCTGATTATTCGCCTTGCTTCAACTGGATCGTCGGGTATTGTTTTCCTTAGGATGTATGATATGTACGCCTGCATCCATGGAATTTGCACCATCATGACTAGCTCCTGTTCCTCTTCTTCTTCTTCTTCTTCCAATGATTCTTTGGTGACGCTCGACGTTTTTTCTTCCTTCTCCTTCTTCTTTGGTTTCATTGGCTTTGTTGATCTCTCGCTTATTTCTTCCCAAAACACGCCTGGAGGAATCGCGAGACATTGCGACCCGATGTTTGCAAGAACATCGGCTTCATCATTGCTCAACCTGCTGATGTGGTTTACCTCGCATCCATCAAACAATTTTTCCAGCTCATTATACATCTCCTTGTATGCTATCATACTCTCGTTGACTGCCTCACATTGATTCATAACTTGCTGTGCCACCAACTGTGAGTCGCCGAAGATTTTCAGTCGGGTTGCGCCGCAAGCTTTCGCCATCTTCATCCCGTGTATGAGAGCTTCATATTCTGCTTCATTGTTGGACGCGTTTGGGAACGTCATCCGTAAGACATACTTCAACTTGTCGCCTTCAGGTGATACTAATATCACGCCTGCTCCAGCGCCTTCTAACCTTTTGGACCCATCAAAGTTCATAGTCCAGGTTCTTGATAAATCTGGAGGCCCTGTATTTTGTAGCTCCATCCACTCTGCAATAAAATCTGGTAGGATTTGCGACTTTATTGCTTTTCTTTTCTCGTACGTGATGTCCCGAGGGGAAAGCTCTATTCCCCAAAGAGAGACACGACCCGTAGCTTCTGGGTTATTTAATATATTTGACAGAGGAGCTTCATTGACCACTATTATCGGGTGCACCAAAAAATAATGTCGCAATTTTCTTGCTGTCGTGAATACTCCATATGCCAACTTCTGGTATTGGGGGTACCGCTGTTTTGAGGGCGACAGTACTTCACTAATAAAATATACTGGCCTCTGTACTCCATGGAGCTTTCCTTCTTCCTCTCTTTCGACTACCAAAGCCGTGCTGACCACCTGAGGTGTGGCTATGTATAGGGGGAGAGGTTCCTTCTCTTTAGGCGCCACCAAGATTGGTGGTGTCGAAATTGTGCGCTTTAGATTCTCGAAAGCTCTATCTGCTTCCTCGTTCCATTGAAATTTTTCTCCTTGTTTGATCAATGCATAGAACGGCAGCGCCTTTTCTCCCAACCTGGCGACGAATCTGCTTAAAGCTGCGACTCGCCCCGTCAGCTGTTGTATTTCTTTCAACTTTGTCGGCTTTCTCATAGTTACGATGGCCTGTATTTTTTCGGGATTGGCTTCAATCCCTCTTGCTGATACCAAGAACCCGAGAAGTTCTCCCGCAGGGACGCCAAAAGAACACTTTGTCGGGTTCAGCTTAAGGCGGAACTTGTCGAGGTTGTCGAAGGTTTCCTTCAAATCTTTGATCAGTGTTGTCCCCTTCTTTGATGTTATCACGACATCGTCAATGTAGACTTGTACATTTTTTCCAATCTGTGTTGCAAGGCACTTCTGCATCATCCGCTGATATGTTGCTCCCGCGTTTTCAAACCAAAGGGCATTGTTTTGTAGCAGAACACTCCGTAAGGTGTTATGAACGCTGTCTTGGCTTCATCTTCTTCTTTTAATCGGATCTGGTTATAACCAGAGTACGCGTCCAAGAAGGAAAGACGTTCACATCCTGCCGTGGAGTCGATGATTTGATCGATCCTTGGGAGGGGAAAGTGATCCTTAGGACAGTGTTTATTGAGACACGTAAAGTCGACACACATGCGAAGGACTTTCATGTTTTTCTTCGGCACCATCACTGGGTTAGCTACCCACGTGGCTTCTGTAGATATCTCTTTAATAAAACCAGCATCTTTGAGTCGATCTATTTCTGATAGCATAGCTTTGCGGTTTGGTTCCGAAAAACACCGCAAAGGTTTTTTAATTGGTCTCGCGAGAGGATCCAAGTTGAGGTGGTGCTCGGCAAGTTCCCTGGGTACTCCTGGCATGTCAGCTGGACACCATGCGAAGATTTTCCAGTGCTCACGGAGGAACTCGACGAGCACGCTTTCCTATGCGACATCCATGTTTGTTGCAATGGATGTCGTTTTCTTTGGGTCTGTCGGGTGGATCTGCACCTCTTTTGAATCCTTGGCAGTATTGAAGGTTGGTTCCTTGATTGATCTCCCTGCGTCTGGCAGCACATCATAATCAGTGAGCCTTGGCGCCATATATTCTGCTTGCATCCCGAAAGTTTCTGACAGTCGATGAAAATCCTTGTCGCACTTATCAGACAGTGCGAAACTTCCCTTAATTGTGATAGGTCCCTTGGGTCCAGGCAACCTCCACAATAGATAAGTATAATGAGGTACCGCCATAAACCTGGCATATGCTGGTCGACCCAACAAAGCGTGATATTGCGACGGGAAATCCACAACTTCAAACTCCAGATTCTCTATCCTGTAGTTTTCTCGGGTCCCAAACTGGACGTCGAGATTGATCTTGCCCAACGGATAACTTGGCTTCTCTGGTGTGATCCCATGGAAACGTGTATCAGTTGGTTTCAGGTTTGCCAGGGATATGTTCATCTTCCTCAATGTATCTGCATACATAAGGTTTAAACTGCTGCCACCATCTATAAAAACTCTCGACACGTCAAAGCCAGCAATTACTGCGGGTAAAATGAGTGCCGATTGTCCTGGTCGAGGAACTTGCTGTGGATGATCCGCAATTGTGAAGCCAATGTCTTGCCCCGACCAATTTAGGTACTCAACTGTTGGTGGAGGCATCTTCTCTGCCATGAATACTTGCCGCGAGATTACTTTCTACGCCATGTTAGACGTCCTAGCTTTTTGGATCATCGAGACCGCACCGTTGGAGTTGGGGTCAACATATGGAGGTGGGTGTGGTGCTGCCGCTATTCTGAGCTGGTGCCGATTTTCGTCCATAATTGCGGGAGGAGGTGGGAGGTGGATCTCACTCCTTGGCCCCTGGGGGTTTCTGTTCATTGCTTGGGCATTTGCAATTCCTGCGGCTCGCAACATTGCCTGAAAATTGCGGCAGTCTTTTGGAGATGCCCCGACCGCCTCTTTCCGTTCTTCGTCGATATAAAAGTGCATCTGACACGGTCCGTTCATCATCTCCTCGGGGGACACATAAGGTCTTTGAAACCTTGGTCCACTATTTTGCCTGTTACCACGGAAATCACCTCTATTGTCGCCTTGTTGCTCATTACTCCTTTGGTAGTCATCTCGACTATTCCCTCCAGGGTTTCCTCGGAAACCAGCCGATATGTGGCCAGGAGCATCATTATTGTAGAACTGGCGAGAAAATCGCCTTCTATTTTGAAAATTTCGACCGCGATCCTCTTCTGGCGACCTATGTCGCTTATTGTATATCGCATCTTCTCCATCTGCCCACTTGTTTGCTATCTCCATCAGTGCTGATATTGTCTTAGGATTAGTTCTTCCCAAGTCTTCAACGAAATCTCCCCGTCGAATTCCTGCCACGAACGCGTCTATTGCTCTCTCGTCAGATATATCCTCCGCCGAGTTTTTAATAATGTTCCACCTCTGTATATATTTTCTCATCGACTCGTCGTGTTTCTGTCGACACGCCCCCAACTCTTCCAATGACGCAGGTTTCTTGCAGGTGGATCGGAGGTTCCTTACAAAGATATCCTCAAAACTGTCCCAGCTGTCAATGGAACCTGGGGGAAGTTTCTTTATCCAAGATCTCGCGGCACCACTCAAGTGAACTTGGATACTTTGCATGGCTGCTGCTCTGGTTCCTCCTACTAGCTTTACCATCTCGAGATAATCAACGAGCCAATCCTCGGGATCCTGCAGGCCGTCGAATTTCTTGAAATTTTCGGGCAACTTAAACCCTTTCGGGACGCGAGTCTTTCGAACTCGTCTCGTAAAGCACGAGAGCCCACACATATCTTCGTCGGCAACTTCTGGTGAATGCTAACGTTCTCTTCTTTCTTGTCGCGCTCTATCCACCCTTACTTGAGCTGCTGTGTCTCTTGCTCCACTTGTTCTTGGTGGATCTTGCACCGCTGCGGTGGGTCGTGGACTATTTTGCCTAGGAGTTTCTTCGGGAGGCGTGGCTGCGAACGCTGTTCCCATAATTCCAACTCCAGCCATTGCCATATTAAACAATGCTTCTCTCGGGTCCCCAGGGGGTGGTCTGGATGCAAGGATGTAAGCTTGTGTTGCCATGTATCCTGCTTCTCGCGTTTTTGGCATGATATTTCCCCTTGTATCAATCGTCATGAAGGACATGTCGAGATTTTGAATTATGTTTCCTCTCTCTTCTTTAGGTATATTTTGCAGCCGAGATCTTGCTCTTCTTCGAGTGTCTCTATGGCTATCTCCCGAAGTTTCTGATTATCGACTGAGCTCTGCTCGACGTCTGGTTGACGCGGAGGCTGCCTCTTTTCTTCTATTCAGGGATGCTGTCTGTTTTTCCAGCTCCCTACTCACCCGAGCAAGTTTATATTGATAGGCTTGTAATTCTTCTGCAGTAGCAGTGGTGGTCATTGGTTCTGAACCATCCATGGCTCTTGCGGCCCTATCCCATGCTGCTTGCGGGAGTTGAACTCTTACGCGAGATGAAGACCCAGCATATTTAGTGCCTAAGCCTCTTCTAAGATCAGCGGGATCGACGTATGGATTTCCCAAATCATCGAAAGCCTCTGACGTCTCTGGTTCTGCTCGGCTTGCCTCTTCAATTGCACAGATTTGATGATATTTTGAGTATTGATTTTTGTCGGGATTGGTGACACCATCATAGAGATTGGTGAAGACCTTTCCGATGGCAGCAGATTTGTCGGCGAAGTTGAAGCTGTCGACGCTGTCGGAATCGCTGCTTATGAAGGAGTCCGCAAACGACTCGAAAGATGTGTCGCTGAAGATCTTGGCGAGCTTTCTGCTTGCCTTGGTGTCGATGAAGCGTGGCGACGAAAACTCCTCGTCACTCGATGAAAAGCCAGAGTCGATCGCTGAAAATTCCGACGAGATCGGAACTTCAAGACGATAGGATCCTTCTTTGTTGACGCCAAATCGGAATTCTCCGAACGTCATGACGATGGGCTCCTCCAGATAGGCACATGCATCCATACGGGAGGGCGGGTGAGGAATAAAATCGACTAGATCAGTTTTTTCCCGTTTACCTCGATCCATCGCATTGCTAGCCACCGACGAAGTCGACGATTCTGGATGTGCCATCGAGATCAGTTCCTTGCAGCCTCTAATTCCCACAGACGGCGCCAATTGACAAAGGATTAATTTGGCAATGCCTACAGATTGTAGACTAGGGTTTTGCTGGAAGTAGAGGGCAAGTAGATCTCGAAGGTTTCAGCCGAAAAGTACTCGCTGATTATGAAAACTAGGGTTCTGTTGACAATAGATTCGATCCTCTCTTTGTCCCTCGACTCCCCCTTATATAGAGGGTGGAGCCGAGGGTTTCGTAATACACAAGTTACAGAGTTTGGGAGGGTTTCGTACCCAACCCGTAAGATTACAAGTCTCTATGTTTCCTAATACAATCTATCTTTCCTTAACACTAAATGGGCTTCCGAATCTTCTTTATTCTTCGAGTCCTGGGCCTTCAGTAAATCCCGGGTACCATCTTTGGCAGGCCCATTGGGGATGCCTATGTCACTACATGCATAAAATTATTACTCTCCACATAAGCATAATCATTACTATTAATTGTAGTGGGAGCAAATTCAATAAAATAGCTATCATTATTCTCATCACCATAATCATCATATATAGGAGGCATATTGTAATCATAATTAATTTTCTCCTCAATAGTAGGTGGACTGAAAATATCATATTCATCAATGTAAACATCATATATAGGAGGTAAAGTATCATCAAAGTAAATTTTCTCCTCCGTGCTTGGGGGACTAAAAATATCATGCTCCTCCTAATCAGTTACCCCAAGCTTAGAATTTTCCATAGCATTAGCAATAATGGTGTGCAAAGCATTCATACTAATAACATTGCCATTAGCATGCATATAAAGCTCCATAGGTTTTTTAATTTTCTCTTCAAACACCTCATGTCCTAACTCAAGATAAATACTATAAAGATCTCTAATTTTTTTGTTGTTTTCCATTAAGCCTAACTAGTGAAAATAAAAACAAGAAACAAAAAGATTTAATTGCAGAATCTAAAGGAGATACCTTCGAGCACTCACACACCGGCAACAGTGCTAGGAAATAGCTTAGTAGTCGGAGGATGTGACTACCTTTTAACTTACCTCCCCGGTAACAGCGCCAGAAAATAGCTTGATGTCTACCTGTGCTTCTATTCTTGTAGACAGTGTTGGGCCTCCAAGAGAAGAGGTTTGTAGACCAGCAGCAAGTTTCCCTTAAGTGAATCACCCAAGGTTTATCGAACTCAGGGAGGTAGAGGTCAAAGATAGTCCTCTCAAGCAACCCTGCAATTAAGATACAAGAAGTCTCTTGTGTCCCCAACACACCTAATACACTTGTTAGATGTATAGGTGCACTAGTTCGGCGAAGAGATAGTAAAACACAGGTGGTATAGATGGTGGTAATATTGCAGGAAGTAAAGATGCAGTAAAACAGTAAACAAGCGATGTTTGCAGTATTTGGAAACAAGTCCTAGGGATCATACTTTCACTAGTGGACACTCTCAACATTGATCACATAATAAATAAATAACTTCTCCTCATTTGTGCTACATACACTCTCTTCTTTGATAACAAACACCATTCATTGCAGAGGGCTACAAGAGCTCCCTCAAGCCGGAGTTAACAAGCTCCACAACATTCGGAATTCATATTTAAGTAACCTCTAGAGTGTAATAGACCGTTGCAATTTAGACCGAGTACTAACATAGCATACACACTGTCACCTTTAAGCTATGAAAGGGGGAATAGATCACATCAATACTATCATAGTAATAGTTAACTCCATAATCTACAAGAGATTACAATCATAACCTACGCCAAGTACTACATGATGCACACACCGTCACCATTACATCATGAAGGAGGAATAGAATACTTTAATAACATCACTAGAGTAGCACATAGATTAATAGTGATACAAAGCTCATCATATGGATCTCAATCATGTAAGGCAGCTCATGAGATCATTGTATTGAGGTACATGAGAGAGAGATTAACCACATAGCTACCGGTAGAGCCCTCAGCCTCGAGGGAGAACTACTCCCTCCTCATCATGGGAGACAGCAACGGCGATGAAGATGGCGGTGGTGTCGATGGAGATGGATTCCGGGGGCAATTCCCCGTCCCGGCAGCGTGCCGGAACAGAGACTTCTGTCCCCCGAACTTGACTTCGCGATGGCGGCGGCTGCGTAACTTTTCTCGTCCCGTGGCTTATGTTTTTAGGGTTTTCGAGGCGGAGAGACTTTATAGGCGGAAGGGCGGCCTCGGAGGAGCCAGGGGGTGGCCCCCCATAGGCTGGCGCCCCCCCTTGGCCGCGCCGCCATGTGGGGTGGGGCCCCCAGGGCTCCCCTCTAGTCCCTCTCTGGCTCTCTGGAAGCTTCCGTGAAAAATAAGACCCTGGGCGTTGTTTTCGTCCAATTCCGAGAATATTTCCTTTGTAGGATTTCTGAAACAAAAAACAGCAGAAAATAGGAACTGGCGCTTCGGCATCTTGTTAATAGGTTAGTGCCGGAAAATGCATCAAAACATCATAAAGTGTGAACAAAACATGTCGGTATTGTCATAAAACTAGCATGGAACATAAGAAATTATAGATACGTTGGAGACGTATCAAGCTCTTCGATTTCCTCTACATGGTTAGTAACAACACAAGTACTAGAGGAAGTGGAAGCTTCATTGTTAGAGCAACAAGGCAAGGTATGTAAATCGCCACAAGATATAGCAATAGCATGGGTGGGTGAAATACTAGCACTAGCACATGGATTTGTAGAGCAACAAGGCATAGAAGGTAGTTCACCACAAGATAAGTCAATAGCATGAGTGGGTGAACTAAAAGCACTAGCACATGGCAAAATAGCATTTTGAGAGGTAGTGCTAGTATTCACATGAGGCTCACAAGATTTTACCTTTGACATGATAGCCTCATGAGCTAACTTTCGCAAATTATGAGAGACTAGAAGATCACCATGGGAGCTAGAAAGCTTTCCACGACTTTCTTCCAATTTCTCATAATTGCTTGTTAGCAAAGCAAGTTGAGCCCTTAGCTCAACATTCTCCTTCAAGATGGATGCTTCAAAAGAGGTAGAGTTAGTAGCACAACCATTATCAATTATAGCACAAGAAGAAGGCAACTTAGCAAGCTCTATTAGGTTGAGGCCTTAAATTGCTCATGTAACTCGGTGAGTTTGATGAGCTCACTCTCAATATCCCTAGAGCCATTTTTGAGAAGCTCAAAATCCTCAAGGAGTTTAGCATGAGCACTTACTAGCTCAACATTTTTAATTTGAAAATCATGTGCCACCTCTAAAGCTCTATCACGAGATTCCTTTACTTTAGATAGCTCTAGAGTAAAGGTTTCCTCAAGAGATTCATTGGTGGTTTGTTGTTCTTCAAGAGGTTCACTAAGAGTTGCAATCTCGTTTGCATACTCGCGCTCGTGCTCTTCCATTTTCTCAAAAAAATTTGTGCTCTCAATGGAAAAAGCCAAGATTTTCATGAAGTTGGAGCAAGCAAATTTCTTATTATGGAGAGCATTGAATACCAACTCACCCATCATGTTTAAGGAAGCAACATTAAGTTCTTACATATCATCATCCTCATCATCACTAGATAGATAGGGTTCCAAGGAGATACCTTAGAAGCCTTAGCCATAAGACAAGTGTAGGAACCGTGAGATGATGAAGAAGATGAACTACTTTAAGCTCCATCCAAGATCTTGTCTTGTCCCATAGTATCTTCGGTTTTTTCTACATTGTTAGTCACACAAATACTAGAGGAAAATGAAGCATTTTTATCATGGCCACAAGACAAGGCAAGTATATCAACATGGGATGAAGATATGCAAGGACTATCAACACTAGCATGGAAGATATTTGTAGTGCTATAAGTGTTCAAGTCCAAAGATGAAACATTGCAATGGGATAGGGATGAAGAATCATCAAGAGAAGGCTCACTATCAACAATGCAATGTTCATCACCACTCACCATACCATTACCTTGTGTCTTACCACACATTGGTGAAGTGGAAGGAGTGCGATCATCCTCAATGGTCTTGGATCCACCATATGTATCTCGAAGCTTGGTCCAAAACTCATGAGCACTCCGGAAAGGCGCGATGGAGGAGATAACTACATGGCTCACAACATGGCAAAGCACTTTAGTAGCTTGAGCATCTAGATAAGAGTTTTTCTTCTCCTCAAAAGTTGGATTTTGTGGATCCTTAGGAGAAAAACCCATATCAAGAATTTGCTCCACATGTGGGTGCATGCCCCTAAAATAATCAAGCATGTAGAATTTCCAAGCATCATAATTAGTGCCATGAAATGTATAAGAGGAAATGTGCACTAATCCTAGCCGACGTCATTACTCTCTAGGCGGTGAAGCCCAACAAGATAAGAGAGCCCTAGCTCTGATACCAATTGAATGTACTAGGACGTCGCCTACAGGGGGGTGAATAGGCGGTGTATAAAAACTTCTACTTGAGAGCTAAACTAGGCGGAATAAAACTTACTTAGAGTTTACTAGTTTAGCTCAAAGCCTATCAACTAGGGGTTTTCCTAAGTGCACCAATAACCTATGCTAGCATGATGAGCAACAAGGTGATAACAAGCTAGGTATAGCACATCAAGCAAGATAGATATCACAATGTAAAGCGCATAGGTAGAGGAGCTCGGGTTGAGAAGTAACCGGTGCACGAGGAGACGACGATGTATCCCGAAGTTCACACTCAAGGGTGCTACGTCTCCGTTGGAGCGGTGTGGAGGAACGAGGCACTCCAATGAGCCACTAGGGCCACCGTATTCTCCTCGAGCCCTTCCACCAAGTGGAAAGCCTCGATGCACTAAGGGACCCTTGAGGGTGGTCACCGAACCCGTACAAGCTTTGGCAAACTCCCAAGTATCAAGCTTGAGGCAACTCCACAATACGGAGGCTCTCAAGTACAAGGCCACAAGAGGCTACAACACGCCACACAGGCGACAAGGCCACCAAGACACCAACGCGCCACAACCGGCTCCAAAACCACAAAGGCTACCACACTCCACAAAGGCAACAAAGCCACTAAGGCTACCACGCCACAAAGACGACAAGGCCACAAAGGATACAAGGCCACAAAAGGCTACAAGGCCACAAAAGGCTACAAGAACACCACTAAGGTCAAACACGCCCTCTACGAGACCGAAACCCCGGAGAGAACCCAAACCGATGCACCTAAGGAAATGGCTAAGAACACCACTAAGATGCCCAAGTTCTTCTCTCCCAAATTCCAACAAAGCTACAAAAGCTATTGGGGGAATAAGGGAGGAAGAACAAATACGAGGAGAAACACCAAATAACTCCAAGATCTAGATCTAGCAAGATCCCCTCACTTGGAGAGGGATTCAATTGGTGAAGCTCTAGATCTATATCTCCTCTCTCCTTTCCCCCAAAAATATGCAAGAAATAGTGGGGGGGTCAAGAGGAGGATCAAACTCTTCAAGGTCAACAATGGAGGAGAGAGAATGTAGGGGAAGAAGTAGTTGGGTCGGAGGTGGAAGAGAGGTATAAATAGAGGGCTCCAAAATATGTCCGTTGGGCTGGAAAAACGGTGAGATTCGTGCCTGGGCGGTACTACCGCTCGCGCGCAAATTGAGCAGAAAACAGGTAAAAAGTTTCCCCAAACCGATAGTACCGCTCTGCGGAGCGGTACTACCGCTTGTACCAATACTCAGAAAACTGAACAGACGAGAGAGAGGAAAAGCATGCAGCAGCACAGCGTGGAAGGCAGCGTGGCAGGCAGCGGCAGCGGCAGCGCATGCGTGCGGGTCGTGCAAGCGCAGGCGGGAGCAAGGTGGGGCCAGGGAGCGGATCTCCCGCGCGGGGTCAACGCCTCGAGGATCGAAGCGGGCGGGAGCGGGACCCAACGATCGATCTGTCGATCGATACGCTGGGGAGCGAGCGAGGCTGGCACTGGCGTGCGGCCTGGGAGTCGAGCGGCGGTGGGCCGGCCTAGGTGCAGTGGCCCAAGGCGGGCACGGGGTGGAGCGGAGCTGGGCCGGAGTGGTGGCTGCAGCCCACTGCGGGAGAAGAGGGGGAAAACAAAAAAAAGAAAAAGGAAGAGGATGGGCCAGTAGTACCGGCCCGGTACCGGCCTGGTACTGTAATGATTACGGTACTACCGACCTGGTACCGGCCCGGTACCACTCCGGGTCCAGTAAGGATTGGGAGGCTGGCCGGTACTTGGGCCGGAAGCCCAAGCGGTACTACCGTCCAGTTTTTCTTTTTCTTTTTTTCTGCGAAACTGAAAATGCGATAATTCGGGCTAGAAAAATCGGAATGACATGAAACCAATTTTCCCGGAAAGGGGACGACGAGAGCTACCTCTTCACAAGGTGAAAACATGGAAAAGAGGGAATGATGATTTTCTCATGGTCATAGAGGTGTAACCTCTCAATATGGTATATCGGGAAAATCATCACCCTTGCACATGCAACATGCGATGCAACCGGAATCCGTTTCCGATGAGCTAGAGCTTGTCATGAGAATGAAAACAAGCTCTAACTCATCTCATGGATAAGAATCAAGAACAACCAAGAAACACGATACAATGCATGCAAGGTTTGAGCTCTCTCTGATGATGCGATCCACTATCCTATCGAGCACAAACCTTATCCTTGCGCGTTCCTCTCGAGTCGGCAAGCTCCGTCTTCATCTTCATCTTCCTTGTACATCACCTTCTTCTCCCAACATACACTCCACCATCTTCTTCCATCTTGTACGCACGCCACCGTCATCATCCATCTTCTACGCCGTCTTCATCTCTCTTCATCTTATATACCGTCTTCATCTCTCTTCGACACCGTCTTCATCATTGTACTCGATCTTCTCCATCTCGCAACCTTGAGACCATCATATCGCTATGGACATGTTGACAAAGGATTAATTTGTCAATGCCTATAGATTGTAGACTAGGGTTTTGCTAGAAGTAGAGGGCAAGTAGATCTCGAAGGTTTCAGCCGAAAAGTACTCGCTGATTGTAAAAACTAGGGTGCTGTTGACAATAGATTCAATCCTTTCTTCGTCCCTCGACTCCCCCTTATATAGGAGGTGGAGCCGAGTGTTTTCGTGACATACAAGTTACAGAGTCCGGGAGGGTTTCGTACCCGTCCCGCAAGATTACAAATCTATATTTCCTAATACAACTCTATCTTTCCTTAACACTAATTGGGCTTCCGAATCTTCTTATTCTTCGAGTCCTGGGCCTTCAATAAACCCCGGGTACCATTTTCGGCAGGCCTATTGGGAATGCCTATGTCAGTAGCCCCCGAGATTTTAATTGAATCGAAGAATCAAGAAAAATCTCCAACTTTAATCATTCAATAATCTTGCCGAATTTATTGCATAACCTTCAGATATGCGAATACTATATTGTGTAGGGATAATGGTAGTTGGGGCTAGTTCATCTGTCGGATCAGGTACTAGTTAACTGCTCTAGTGGCAATCCGCAAAAACCTACTTCAAGATCACGTCCCTGGACATGATCTCGGGATACTGGTGTAAACTTCGACAGGTGCCGCTTAAGGTCTTACCATTCTATCGAGTCCCAGTCATATTTTATCGGGTACCTAACGTGTCCGTTAGGATTTTTCTTCGCATCTGTTGACACGGAAAAAAGTAGCAAACCGCCGTCAGAGACGGTGCCACGCCGCTCAGAACGGATCTGGGGTCTTACCTTCGCAAAGTTTTGCGGCATTCGGAGATTATTCGCGACTTTTAGCGCTCTGAGAATATATTGTCGAGTGCTTTTCGGCTGTTGGAATAGCACATTTTATTGAGTCATATTTGATGACTTATTTTGTCTTCCCGATGGGAGTATATGAAGAGTTATTGTATAACTCGAAATATACTCGCGTCTTTTTCTTTCTCTATATTTTTGTATAATTGCATCGGGCACGCGAACAGCGTTCCCGATGGGAGTAGCCCCCGAGGCTACAGCTAAGGACTTGTGCTTGGTTGTAGGCTCAACAGATTAATATCTTCTGTCGCTATATTGTTAATCCTTCTCGAGCTTTTCATATCTATCGGGTGCACGACCAGCGCTCCCGATGGGAGTAGCCCCCGAGGCTATGATCAAATGCTTGTATTTGGTCATAGGCTCTCGCCATTTCTATTTTGTCATACGCGAAATTTTCTCTTTTTCCAAAGTAGCCCCCGAGCATTTGGGCAAAAAATTGTATTTGATCAAAAGCTCTCGAAACATTCTTCTGCTGTCGATATTCTTACCATGATTCATTGTCGGGTTTTTTCTTTACCAAGATGATATCATAGCTGACGATAGCCACGATTACTGTATCGGGAACGCGCGAAAACCGCTTCTCTCTCTGACTCGTGGGTCCAAATTTCCTATCCAATGGACACGTCGTGCAAGTGGGGGACACACGTCCTCCGCTTTTTCTGGCGCACGTACTGTGTCACCTGTCTCTTCTTTTCTCAGTGAAAATCCATTTTTACCCTTTGTCCACGTGTACGCCATCTACCCCATAATTTCTGTATCCAACGGTTGCGTCGATTCGCCGCACCTCTACTTAAGTCCACCTTCTTCTTCCTCTGGCAATTTCGCTCACGCCGCCCATCTGCTCTTCCTCTGCAAAAGCTCTCCATTGCGCCTTAAAGATCCCTGTGCTCCACCGCTCGTGCACTCTTCTCCTCCACTCTCATTGATGCCACCGCGCAAACTCACCAAGCACAGCGCTCCTGAAGCAAAGATGGCGACTGAAGATCTGGGGAACTTGGAGTGGGAGAGATCCAAAATCTCCCAGCAAGACATCAATATGCTGAAGAAGCTGGGCATCAGCGGGAAACAAGACGCGCTGCGCTTCCCCAAGGAAGAAAGCTATCCTACCCCGCCAATGCAATATCGGGTCAGTTTCGTCGACCACCTCATTCGTGGTCTCTCCACCCCCATCCATGATTTCCTTCGCGGGTTGCTTTTCATGTACGGACTGCAACTTCACCATCTTACCCCCAATTCCATCCTCCACATTTCTATTTTTATCACATTGTGTGAATCTTTCCTTGGGGTCCAGCCTAACTGGTCCCTATGGAAACGTATCTTCCTTTGTCGCCGTAATGGCTCTTCCAGCGTCGCCTACAACATAGGCGGCGTTGTGATATGCGTCCGCCCTAACGTCGAATACTTCGACGTCAAATTTCCTGACTCAGTTCAAGGGTGGCGCAAGAAGTGGTTATACATCCGCGAGGAGAACCATGGATCAGTTGAAGACAACATTCCTCCGTTTGACGGTGCCGAAAAAATCCGTCGCCGCCGATCTTGGGATGCAGAGGCTACCAACGCAAAAAAAGCGGCGACAGAGGCCCTGATGACACGCATCCACGAACTTCAAAATACTCGTGGACAAAAATTGTCGGGTATCCAAATCACGGCATATTTCCTTAGGATTAGGGTGCAGCCTCTTCAAGCTCGCAAAAACCCCCTTTGGATGTATGCTGGCGATAAAGATGTGGATCGCCTGTCGACGGATTTATCGGTCAAGGACTTGGAGAAACTTGTCCGAAAGATCTCGTCGTTGAACAAGAAAGACAACATCCCGAACTCTTGTGGTGTGACGCCGTATAGCGCCGCCAACGCACTCCCACAGGTAATATATTGTTAACATTAGTTTTGGTCACGCATTTTTTCCTTTTTGTCTTTGTGCATACTTCTTTCTTCAACTGCTCCATGCCGATATATTTTCTGTCTTTAACAGGGTCATGCGACTGCGTCTCCTCTTCCTCCCCTTCCTGAAGGTGGAGAAGTCGAAGAAAGGGCTGTTGTCACCGACGACAACCAGGGTGTGTCTCGCCCTGAGAGTGAAGCCGCAGGTTCTCCAAAATCTGCGGCATCCTCTGAAAAGGACGCTGAGGCCGAGGCAACTTCCTCGACACGCTCTCCTCCTTCAGCTGCTTCTCCCAGGAGCAAAAGGAAAAGGGACGAGGCTGTTGACTCCGGCACCTCCAAAGCTGGTGCTGCTCGTGCCGAAGAAACGACGCCTGATGCTGGGAAGAAGGCTTTGGATCTTTACGAAGATGCTCTTATCCGCTCGTAAGTTTTTAATGCACTATATTTTTCTCTTGTCGATACTGTTTGAAGTTGCTTTCTTATCCTGTCACATTATTTGTTGTAGTGGTGATGAAGAGGAGGATGTACCTATTGACGAGACTGCTCGAACGAGCACGTCTCGTACTTTAGTTGTCTCGGAAGCTCGTCCTGAAGGCGATGAAACTTCGCCTTCTCGACAAAATCCGGAACATCCAACGCCCGCTGTGAGCCCCCAGGCTCCTTTCCCGAAGAGAGCCAGGGTGGAATCAGCCAAGGAACCAACCTTGTTAGTTGGTTGTTCCTCGACTCCTTTGATGGAAGAGGTAAGTTATCTTCTTTTTTCCCATATTGATTTTTCTGCTTTGAATTTCCCCCTCTTTTTTTCTTCTTGATGTCGAACTTTTCTGCTTCCTATATTGATCCTTTTTGCATGGTGATTTTTTCAGCCTTTCATGAAAGAGCTTATCCGCTTTGGTACCCAATTTATCGGGTACCGAGAGTATGCCGCCAAACTTGAAGGTACCCTCATTTTTTCCTTTGTCTCTTCTTTCCTTGTCGAGCATATTCTGTCACTTAGTTTGTGTTGCAGTACTTTACTTGTCTGTCTTATGATGGCAGAAAAACTTGCGGAAGCCAACAAACGCGCTGACGCTCTTGCTGCTGAGTTAGAGCAAAGCGAAACAGCTCGCATGAAGGCTGAAGCAGATGCTGCTACTGTCGAAGATCTTCAGAAAAGACTCGACGACGCGAAAAATGCTCTGAGCGAAAATGTAGCTCAGCAGTCTGCTCGCGAAGAAGAAATCCTTAGTCGGCTGGAGTCGCAAAGTCGACGTTTTGTTAGTAAGTGTCCACACCCTTGCGGCTTTCTGATGACCCACAAGTATAGGGAATCGCAACAGTCTTCGAGGGAAGTATTACCCAATTTATTGATTCGACACAAGGGGAGACAAAGAATACTTGTAAGCCTTAACAGCGGAGTTGTCAATTCAGCTGCACCTGGAAACAGACTTGCTCGCAAGAGTTTATCAGTAGCAACAGTTTTATAGCAGTAGGAATAGTGAAATAACAGCAGCGGTGAAATAAAGACAGCAGTAGTGATTATAGTAAACAGCAGGATTAAAATACTGTAGGCACAGGGACGGATGAACGGGCGTTGCACGGATGAGAGAATTCATATAACAATCATGGTAGGGCATTTGCAGGTAATAATAAAGCGGTATCCAAGTACTAATCAATCAATAGGCATGTGTTCCATATATAGTCGTACGTGCTCGCAATGAGAAACTTGCACAACATCTTTTGTCCTACCAGCCGGTGGCAGCCGGGCCTCTAGGGAAACTACTCGGAAATTAAGGTACTCCTTTTAATAGAGTACCGGAGCAAAGCATTAACACTCCGTGAACACATGTGATCCTCACATCACTACCATCCCCTCCTGTTGTCCCGATTTCTGTCACTTCGGGGCCATTGGTTCCGGACAGCAACGTGTGTATACAACTTGCAGGTAAGATCATAAAACAATGCATATCATGATGAAACAATAACATGTTTATCTGAGATCATGGCACTCGGGCCCTAGTGACAAGCATTAAGCATAACAAGTTGCAACAATATCATAAAAGTAACATCTACGGATACTAGGCACCATGCCCTAACAATCTTGTGACTATTACATGATCAATCTCATCCAATCCCTACCATCCCCTTCAGCCTACAGCGGGGGAATTACTAACACATGGATGGGGGAAACATGGCTGGTCGATGGAGAAGCGTCGGTGGTGATGGCGGTGAAGATCCCCTCCAATTCCCCGTCCCGGCGGAGTGCCAGAACGGAGTTTCTGGTCCGAGGCGGAGTTTCGCGATGGCGGCGGCGTACTGGATGGTCTCTGGAAATATCGACATACCCCCTGGCGTTTTTAGGTCGAAAGACGTATATAGTCCGAAGGAGAGCGTCGGGGGGCCGCCGAGGCGCCCACACAACAAGGCGGCGCGCTCCCCCCTTGGGCCGCGCCGGCCTAGTGTGTGGGGGCCTCGGGCCCCCACCTGGCTTGCCCTTCTGGCTCCGTCGCATTCCGGGAAAATAGGGCCTTTCGCATAAATTCCGAGGATTTTTCCGAAAGTTGGATTTCCGCACAAAAACGAGACACCAGAGCAATTCTGCTGAAAACAGCGTTAGTCCGCGTTAGTTGCATCCAAAATACACAAATTAGAGGCAAAACAATAGCAAAAGTGTTCGGGAAAGTAGATACGTTTTGGACGTATCAACTCCCCCCAAGCTTAGCTTATTGCTTGTCCTCAAGCAATTCAGTTAACAACTGAGTGCGATAAAAGAACTTTCACGAACACATTTGTTCATATGATGTAGATATTCTCATGATATGGCAGGTGCTTAAGCAATTCATAATAAGGTACATGCAAATAAAGTCATCTAGTAACTGTGTCAATCATAAAAGAGATACCAACAAACTAATAACAAGCATCATGAAACACTTCAATAAGCAGGATTGCAATGTTCATAGAAAGATATGATAAAGTGGTATCTCGCTTGCCTCGTATTTGTAGCAAAACATAAATGCCCGAGCACCTCTCGAAGTTCATAGAAAGACTAGAAGTAAATTTGTCAAAGATAAAAGCATCAAAGTTATACCACAGCTGATCATATTTTGGGACAAGCATGTTATACTAAGAATGACAGTCATGCTCTCAAGAAAGTGCTCAAAGAAAGGATGATGACTCAACATAAAAGTAAAAGATTGACCCTTCGCAGAGGGAAGCAGGGATTAACATGTGCTAGAGCTTTTCATTTTTCAAAAATAGAAGTAAAATTATTTTGAGAGGTGTTTGTTGTTGTCAACGAATGATAGTGGGTACTCTAACCACCTCGCCAACCAGACTCTCAAGAGCGGCTCCCATGAAGGACGTTATCTCTACCAACAAGGTAGATCATCCCTCTTCTCTTTTGTTTACACATGTATTTTAGTTTCATTATGGATGACACTCCCCCAACCTTTGCTTACACAAGCCATGGCTAACCGAATCCTCGGGTGCCTTCCAACATTCACATACCATGGGGAAGTGTCTATTTGCAGGTTAAGTTGCTTACCGATGAATCGTAGCAAAACACGTGAAGAGAATTATTAATGAAGGTTGATTAATTGGGGCTGGGAACCCCGTTGCCAGCTCTTTTTGCAAAATTATTGGATAAGCGGATGTGCCACTAGTCCATTGATGAAAGTCTGTCCGGAGTAAATGACAAGGTTGAAAGACAAAAAACCACATATTTCCTCATGAGCTATAAAACATTAACACAAATTGAGAAGTAGTTTGAAGGTTTAAAGGTAGCACATGAGAATTTACTTGGAATGGTTTGAAATGCCATGCATAGGTATTTATGGTGGACACTTTGGAACAACTTGGTTTTTAGGTGTTTGGAAGCACGAGCAGCATTCCCGCTCAGTACAAGTGGAGGCTAGCAATAGACTGGGAAGCGACAATCAAGAGAGCAATAACTGTCATAATCATGCTTGCGACAAAATAAAATTAACGGAGGCATAAAAGTGATACAAGAACTCAGAAGCAAAGTAGATCAGCGAGGCTTAATTGACTTTTGTTTAGTCATATGCATGCGTGAGCATGTGCCAAGTCGATTCAAGTGAATTATTCAGAGGAGGATACCACAATGTCATACCGATCTATGAATAAAACAATGCAAGCAAATATTCATGACATGCTACTCATTATTAATAGATTGGAACTAATCATGAGAGATCATAAACTACTAGACTTTCATTAAATGACATATACCTCACATGAACCAACTAAGCATGCTCACATGGATGAGTATATGTACAAAAATGAAAACAAATAGTGTTCATACCAGCCTCTCACCACAGTCAAATTGCCGTAGATCGTCATTATTGCCTTTCACTTGTGCAGCTTGAATAATAATATGAAATGAAACCAAGCTCCAACCACCGGAGACCTCTGAACTCCCTAATGAACTTTACAAAACCAAAGAAGAACAACAAATATTTTTGGTGTTTTCGGGTTAGAAACAAGAACAAAAGGAAACAAGAACAAAAGGAAACAAGAAAACAAAGCAAAATCTTTTTGGGTTTTCTCATAGCAAACTAACGATAGCAAATAAAGTAAAATAAGAGCAAAGAACCAAATAAATAAAGGGTGAAGAGAAACAACAGAAATATTTTTGGTCTTTTTGTGTTTTAGGAAAGAAACAAAGCGGAAACAATAGAATGCAAACTAACAGAAACACAGAAAAGCAGGATGACAGAAATCTGCCAAAACCTGACAGCAATACAGAAATCGAAATTAACAAAAATCTTCCGTTGCTCAGCTCAAAAAGTGTTCAACTAATGAAAGTTAGATAACAACCTGGGAAACATGCTCAAAAATTTGCAACTCAAAATAACGTTCTGGCTGTGCGTACGAATTTTTTTGGTAACAGCCCAGAATCTGTTTTTGGACAGCACTTCCCCAAATATCATCTCCCTCTCATTAGAAAACCACTCTAAGAAACTAAACAAGTATGTACAAGTATCCAGCAACCATAATATGCAAAGAATGAGTGATGCCGGTATACCTCCCCCCAAGCTTAGGCTTTTGGCCTAAGTGGAGTTCATTCCCAACGAGGGTCGGGGTTCCACGCCGGTGGATCGTACATGGAGTGATAATAAGGTCCCTGCGCAGAAGAATGTCGTGGAGGCTCCACATGACCATAATGTTGATATGAAGAGCTTGCTGCATCGGACGAAGAATCGAGGTGCTCCTCGGCCTCCTCCGTGCCGTCCCTTGCATGATGGCCTTCCCTTTCTATGTATGCATTTAGCTTATTTTCTATGATCGACCACCCTTTCCTGGCATCAAGGTTAAGCAGAACAGGTGCAGGCAATCGTACTAGTTTTTCAATTTTCTTAGTTATTCTCCAATTTTTCTTATACAAAGTTATCCTATAATACAGGTTGTCCAAATTAGATGCATCTGAAATAAACTCATGTTTAATCATGGAAACAACATCAAGTTTCTCCATGGAAAGCGGAATATCTAGATGGTGAGGTTCTACACCATGCATAGCTAATAAGCGAGAGGCGATAAGACCTCCACAAATTCCTCCCTTCTCACGGTTAGTAGCAAGTCTACAAGCTATTAAAGCATCCAAATTATAAGTCCTATCATGTTGCAAAGCGGCAGCTAAGAAAGCTATATCTTGGACAGACAACTTACTTGCATTCTTTCTAGCAAGAACACACTTTGTAACGAAATAAGCAAAGTAGCGGATAGCTGGGAGTTGAATGCTACTGATCTTACCACCATCATCGGAGAAGCTTCTCCCATGACAAATCATTGTATAAAGATTCGAAAGCTCCCGCGGCGTTCCCCTGACCTTCTCACAGGATCCCCACTGCGGCACTCTAATTCGCTGCACAAAAATCACTGAAAGGCAAGTAGATAGTTTTGTTATAAATCTTGTATCAGACCATGGGGTTAGTTTGAGACCGATAAAATTCGAAATCCTGCACAACCGACACCGTTAGTTTAGCATATTGATAAGGCTCACCAACAGTAAAACCTTCCAACCCTGCATTGGAAATCAGTGTTTGAACATCTTGCAGGATTCCTGCATTCCGCATAAAATCAGTGCATGGGTAATAAGAAGGGTATACTCCCTCTTCGCGGTGAACTCTCATGACTGGCTGCACCTCCAATTCTTGTTGGTTTAGTTGGTGCCTACTTCCTTCCATTTTCTGAAATTTTTCAACAATCATTATAAAATTTGATTTCAAGGTATATAATTGAGGGGAACTACTATAGGAACTTGCTAGAGTACTAAACATGCATCAAAACTAGTTTCTACCACTTAGAACAAGCATGCAAGCTCACTAAACAGGTTACCTACAGCAGCAAAATATTCAAGATATACTCAACCAAACAAAATTCTAATTAGATAATCAAAGGAGTCACATACCGGAGAGCAAATGTGCCAAATTTCAGACAGAAATCTGGGCTGAGCAAAAACGCGAGTGAGAGAAAGTGAGTACGAGTTTTTTCGGGAGAGAGAGTGCAATGAGTGAAAGAGATGATGAAGTGGGGCAAGGAGGGGCCCACACACCAGGGTGGCGCGCCCCCCTTGCTGGCCGCGCCGGCCTGTGGAGTGCCACCCTGGGGTGCCCCACTGGTCATCCCCAGGTGCTCCCAGGTGCTCCTTCGAAAAATAAGACTACCAGTATAATTTTTGTAAATTTTTTCGAACTTCGAAAAATGCACATTTCTGGGTGTTAAAGTAATTATTACTGCGCAGGAAAATGATTTCCAAAATCTTAAATAACTAAAGCATATTGCAAAACAAAAGGTGCTACAGCAAGTAAAACAAATGGAGGGAGAAAGAAAGAAAGAAATGTTGTTTAGCTCTCTTATGCATTAAAATATACTTGTTAACAAGGTTGATCAAGTCTTGCTACCAAATAAATTTTATATGACATAAGAAGAAATAAACCTCAAATCAATCATGTTACCTTATATTGAATTGATATGGATCCAATCACAAGAGTTTGATATTCTTCTTTAGGCTCATATATAGGACAATCAATGGATCCCACCTTGATAGTTTTCACATTAAAAATTGTATTAACTCCATATACTTTATCAATCCTCTTGGGAAAATAGACAGTATGTTCCTTATCATCAACATTGAAAGTAACCTTGCCTTTATTGCAATCAATAACAGCCCCTGCAGTATTAAGAAAGGGTCTTCCAAGAATAATAGACATATTATCATCTTCAGGCATTTCCAACACAACAAAATCAGTTAATATCAAGCAATGTTGAGTAACTTGAACGGGAACATTTTCACATACACCAACAGGAATAGCAGTAGATTTATCAGCCATTTGCAAAGATATATCAGTTGGTATCAACTTATCTAAATAAAGTCTCTTATAAAGAGAAAAAGGCATTACACTAAAACCTGCTCCCAAATCACATAGAGCGGTTCTAACATAATTATTCTTGATGGAACAAGGAATAGTCGGTATACCTGGGTCTCCAAGCTTCTTTGGAACCTTACCATTGAAGGAGTAATTAGCGAGCATAGTGGAAATCTCCTCATTAGGAATTTTCCTTTTGTTAGAGACAATATCTTTCATATACTTTGAATAAGGAGGCAATTTAATAGCATCAGTCAAAGGGATTTGCAAAAATAAAGGTTTCATCCAATCACAAAATTTATTATAATGTTCCTCCTCCTTTGATTTTAGTTTCTTAGCAGGAAAAGGCATTTGCTTTTGAACCCAAGGTTCTCTTTCATTACCATGTTTCTTTGTAATAAAATCTTCTTTAGTGTACTTCTTATTTTTAGCATGCTTTTCAGGTTCTTTTTCAATTTCTTCTTTATCAGGAGCATCATTCTTATCATTATCTTCATCATGTTCATTACCACTTTCAGTTTCAGCATCAGAAATAGAAATACTATTAGGATCACAATAGTTTTATGTTTCTTCTTCTTTTTCTTAGAAGGACTACCAGTTTCTTTAGTTTGTTGAGAATCTTGTTCAATTCTTTTGGGATGCCCTTCAGGATATAGAGGATCCTGGGTAGAAACACCACCTCTAGTTGTTACTTCATAAGCATGTTTTTCTTCATGAGTATTTTTTAACAAGTCATTTTGCACTTTAGTAAGTTGATCAATTTGAGTTTGAATCATATTAAAATGTTTAACAAGCATCTTGACATCATTGGAGGTTCTCTCCACAATATCATGCAATTTACCAATAGCTTGAGAATTTTCCATTAGATGATTCTCTACTCTCATATTAAAATTATTTTGCTTAACAATATAATTATCAAATTCATCTAAACATTGATCAGGAGGTTTTGAATATGGAATATCTCCTCTATCAAAGCGTTGAAGAGAATGTACCTCGATTGTGGATGAAGGGGGAATTATCTTACATAGGTCTTCTATTGGAGGTGAATTCTTCACATCTTCAGATTTAATACCCTTCTTCATAAGAGATTTCTTGGCTTCCCTCATATCTTCATCATTTAATTCAATCATACCCCTCTTCTTCAATATAGGTGTCGGGGTTGGTTCAGGTGTAGACCAATCATCATGATTTTTGCTTATCTTTGCCAATAATTCTTCAGCTTCGTCCGGGTTCTTTTCCCGAAAACACAATCAAGCACAACTATCCAGGTATGCCCTAGACTCAATGGTTAGTCCACTATAAAATATATCAAGTAAATCATGCTTTTCCAAATCATGTCCAGGCCGAGCTCTAATAAGAGAGCAAAATCTTGCCCAAGCTTCAGGCAATTTCTCTCCATCTTCTTGATCAAAACTATAAATTCTCTACAGAGCCATATGTTGAGCACTAGCGGGAAAGTATTTCCGAAAGAAAACATCAAGCAAACAACTTGGACTATTAATAGAATCAGGAGGCAAATTATTATACCAAATCTTAGCATCATCCTTTAATGAGAATGGGAAAATCTTAGCAACAAAATAAGTACGCATCTTAACATCATCAGAAAACAAGCTACTTAAAGTGGAAAGCTCATTCATATGTTCTACAGCACTCTCTTTTTCAGTACCACAAAAGGATGTTTTCTCAACAATAGATATATGAGATAAATCAAGAGAAAAATCATAATCTTTATCCTTAATGTTTATAGGAGATGTGGCAAATTTAGGATCAGGAGACAGTTTATATCTAACAGCATGTTGTGCAATAAGCTTTTTAAGGTTACTTGTACTAGTAGTAGCATTGCATTTATCAATAAAATCATCATCAAGTTCCACATAATCTTCATCAAGATCATCAATCTCAGGTGAATTAACAGGTGTAAGAGTATTTTCATTAGGAGTTTCAGTAATTTCAATTTGTCTAGACCTAGCAATTGTAGCATCTAGAAAAGGACCTAATGAACCAGACATTATCAAGCACAGTAGAAGCATCATCAAAATTATCGGAGGAATTTTCAGATTCAGCAGAAATACCAACACGTGAAGTTTGTGGTGGTGAAACAAGTTGACTTATCACGGATGGTGAATCAAGAGCAGCGGAGGTACTCGAGTTGTACCTTTTCTTGTAGTGGATGGTAATATGGCGACTTTAGTATCGCGAGGTTTACCCATGATGGAGAATTTGCAGCGAACAATATCAATCCAAGTGAATTTGCAAATAAAGCTATGCTCCCCGGCAACGGCGCCAGAAAATAGCTTGATGTCTACGGGTGCTTCTATTCTTGTAGACAGTGTTGGGCCTCCAAGAGCAGAGGTTTGTAGAACAGCAGCAAGTTTTCCCTTAAGTGGATCACCCAAGGTTTATCGAACTCGGGGAGGAAGAGGTCAAAGATATCCCTCTCAAGCAACCCCGCAATCACGATACAAGAAGTCTCTTGTGTCCCCAACACACCTAATACACTTGTCAGATGTATAGGTGCACTAGTTCGGCGAAGAGATAGTGAAATACAAGTAATATGGATGAGTATGAGTGGTAATAGCAATCTGAATAAAATATGGCAGCGAGTAAACATGCAACAAAACAAGTAAACAAACGGAGATTCGATGCTTGGAAGCAAGGCCTAGGGATCCCGCTTTCACTAGTGGACACTCTCAACAATGATCACATAATAGGACTACTCTACACCCTTTTGTTGGATGATGAACACCACTAATTGTGTAGGATTACACGAACCCTCAATGCCGGAGTTAACAAGCTCCACAATATTCGATATTCATATTTAAATAACCTTAGAGTGCAAGATAGATCAACACAATTACACCGAGAACTAACATAGCATGCACACTGTCACCATCACACTATGAAGGAGGCATAGATCACATCAATAATATCATAGCAATAGTTAACTTCATAATCTACAAGATATTACAATTATAGCCTACGCCAAGTACTACACGATGCACACACTGTCACCATTACACCGTGCAGGAGGAATAGAGTACTTTAATAACATCACTAGAGTAGCACATAAATGATATTCAACTAGATCACATAAATAGAGAGATGAACCACATAGCTACAGCGGAGCCCTCAGCCCCGGGGGTGAATTACTCCCTCCTCATCATGGAGACAGTGATGGCGGCGGCTCTGGATGGTTTTCTCTGGTTTCGTCGAACGGTGTCGAGGATTTAGGTCAGGGACGACTAAATAGGCGAAGAGGCGGAGTCGGAGGGGGCCTGGAGCCACCAGACAACAGGGGGGCGCGCCCTCCCCCCTGGGCCGCGCCGCCACCATGTGTGGGGCCCCTGGGCCTCCCCTCTGGTGTCTCTCGGGTGTTCTGGAAGCTCCCGATCAAAATAGGGTACTGGGCGTTGATTTCGTCCGATTCCGAGAATATTTCCTTACTAGGATTTCTGAAACCAAAACAGCAGAAAACAGGAACTGGCACTTCGGCATCTCGTCAATAGGTTAGTTCCGGAAAACGCATAAATATGATAGGAAGTATGCATAAAACATGTAGATATCATCAATAATGTGGCATGGAACATAAGAAATTATCGATACGTCGGAGACGTATCAGCCTTGATGTCTACGGGTGCTTCTATTCTTGTAGACAGTGTTGGGCCTCCAAGAGCAGAGGTTTGTAGAACAGCAACAAGTTTTCCCTTAAGTGGATCGCCCAAGGTTTATCGAACTTAGGGAGGAAGAGGTCAAAGATATCCCTCTCAAGCAACCCTGCAATCACGATACAAGAAGTCTCTTGTGTCCCCAACACACCTAATACACTTGTCAGATGTATAGGTGCACTAGTTCGGCGAAGAGATAGTGAAATACAAGTAATATGGATGAGTATGAGTAGTAATAGCAATCTGAATAAAATATGGCAGCGAGTAAACATGCAACAAAACAGTAAACAAACGGAGATTCAATGCTTGGAAGCAAGGCCTAGGGATCCTGCTTTCACTAGTGGACACTCTCAACAATGATCACATAATAGGACTACTCTACACCCTTTTGTTGGATGATGAACACCACTAATTGTGTAGGATTACACGAACCCTCAATGCCGGAGTTAACAAGCTCCACAATATTCGATATTCATATTTAAATAACCTTAGAGTGCAAGATAGATCAACACAATTACACCGAGAACTAACATAGCATGCACACTGTCACCATCACACTATGAAGGAGGCATAGATCACATCAATAATATCATAGCAATAGTTAACTTCATAATCTACAAGAGATTACAATCATAGCCTACGCCAAGTACTACATGATGCACACACTGTCACCATTACACCGTGCAGGAGGAATAGAGTACTTTAATAACATCACTAGAGTAGCACATAAATGATATTCAACTAGATCACATAAAGAGAGAGATGAACCACATAGCTACAGCGGAGCCCTCAGCCCCGGGGGTGAATTACTCCCTCCTCATCATGGAGACAGCGATGGCGGCGGCTCTGGATGGTTTTCTCTGGTTTCGTCGAACGGTGTCGAGGATTTAGGTCAGGGACGACTAAATAGGCGAAGAGGCGGAGTCGGAGGGGGCCTGGAGCCACCAGACAACAGGGGCGCCCCCCCTGGGCCGCGCCGCCACCATGTGTGGGGCCCCTGGGCCTCCCCTCTGGTGTCTCTCGGGTGTTCTGGAAGCTCCCGATGAAAATAGGGTACTGGGCGTTGATTTCGTCCGATTCCGAGAATATTTCCTTACTAGGATTTCTGAAACCAAAAACAGCAGAAAACAGGAACTGGCACTTCGGCATCTCGTCAATAGGTTAGTTCCGGAAAACGCATAAATATGACAGAAAGTATGCATAAAACATGTAGATATCATCAATAATGTGGCATGGAACATAAGAAATTATCGATACGTCGTAGACGTATCAGCATCCCCAAGCTTAGTTCTGCTCGTCCCGAGCAGGTAAACGATAACAAAGATAATTTCTGGAGTGACATGCCATCATAACCTTAATCATACTATTGTAAACACATGTAATGAATGCAGCGATCAAAACAATGGTAAATGCCATGAGTAAACAAATGAATCATATAGCAAAGACTTTTCATGAATAGTACTTTCAAGACAAGCATCAATAAGTCTTGCATAAGAGTTAACTCATAAAGCAATAATTTCATAGTATAGGTATCGAAGCAACACACAGGAAGATTAAGTTTCAACGGTTGCTTTCAACTTATAACATGTATATCTCATGGATATTGTCAACATAGAGTAATATAACAAATGCAATATGCAAGTATGTAGGAATCAATTCACAGTTCACACAAGTGTTTGCTTCTTGAGGTGGAGAGAAATAGGTGAACTGACTCAACATAAAAGTAAAAGAATGGCCCTTCGCAGAGGGAAGCATCGATTGCTATATTTGTGCTAGAGCTTTGATTTCGAAAACATCAAGAGAGTACAAAAGTAAAGTTTTGAGAGGTGTTTGTTGTTGTCAACGAATGGTAGTGGGCACTCTAACCCCCTTGCCAGAGAGACTTCCAAAGAGCGGCTCCCATGAAATTTTTATTTTTGGGTGGCACTCCTTCCAACCTTGCTTTCAGAAACCATGGCTAACCGAATCCTCGGGTGCCTGCCAACAATCTCATACCATGAAGGAGTGCCTTTTTATTTTAGTTTTATTTAGATGACACTCCTCCCCACCTTTGCTTTCTCAAGCCATGGCTAACCGAATCCTCGGGTGCCAACCAACAATCACATACCATGGAGGAGTGTCTATTTGTAAATTTATGAAAGTTAATTAGTTCGGGGCTAGGAACCCCATTGCCAGCTCTTTCTGCAAAATTATTGGATAAGCGGATGAAGCCACTAGTCCATTGGTGAAAGTTGCCCAACAAGATTGAAAGATAAACACCACATACTTCCTCATGAGCTATAAAACATTGACACAAATAAGAGGTAATAACTTTTGAATTGTTTAAAGGTAGCACTCAAGCAATTTACTTTGGAATGGCGGAGAAATACCATGTAGTAGGTAGGTATGGTGGACACAAATGGCATAGTGGTTGGCTCAAGGATTTGGATGCATGAGAAGTATTCCCTCTCGATACAAGGCTTAGGCTAGCAAGGTTATTCGAAACAAACACAAGGATGAACCGGTGCAGCAAAACTCACATAAAAGACATATTGTAAACATTATAAGACTTTACACCGTCTTCCTTGTTGTTCAACCCAAATACTAGAAATTATCTAGACCTTAGAGAGACCAATTATGCAAACCAAATTTTAGCAAGCTCTATGTATTTCTTCATTAATAGGTGCAAAGTATATGATGCAAGAGCTTAAACATGAGCACAGCAATTGCCAAGTATCAAATTATTCAAGACATTCTACCAATTACTACATGTAGCATTTCCCGTTTCCAACCATATAACAATTAACGAAGCAGTTTCAACCTTCGCCATGGACATTAAAAGCTAAGAACACATGTGTTCATACGAACCAGCGGAGCGTGTCTCTCTCCACACAAGCATTTATTCAAACAAAAACAGAAACAAAAACAAACAGACGCTCCAATAAAGTACATAAGATGTGACCGAATAAAAATATAGTTTCAAGAGAAGAAACCTGATAAATTATCGATGAAGAAGGGGATGCCTTGGGCATCCCCAAGCTTAGACGCTTGAGTCTTCTTGAAATATGCAGGGATGAACCACCGGGGCATCCCCAAGCTTAGACTTTTCACTATTCTTGATCGTAGTATATCATCCTCCTCTCTTGACCCTTGAAAACTTCCTCCACACCAAACTCAAAACAACTCATTAGAGGGTTAGTGCATAATCAAAAACTCACATGTTCAGAGGTGACACAATCATTCTTAACACTTCTGGACATTGCACAAAGCTTCTGAAAGTTAATGGAACAAAGAAATCCATCCAACACAGAAAAAGAGGCAATGCGAAATAAAAGGTAGAATCTGTCAAAACAGAACAGTCCATAAAGACGAATTTTAAAATGGCACCAGACTTGCTCAGATGAAAATGCTCAATTGAATAAAAGTTGCGTACATATCTGAGGATCACTCACGTAAATTGGCATAATTTTCTGAGTTACCTACAGAGAATTAGGCCCAGATTCGTGACAGCAAGAAATCTGTTTCTGCGCAGTAATCCAAATCTAGTATGAACCTTACTATCAAAGACTTTACTTGGCACAACAATGCAACAAAACTAAGATAAGGAGAGGTTGCTACAGTAGTAACAACTTCCAAGACACAAATACAAAACAAAAGTACTGTAGCAAAATAAACACATGGGTTATCTCCCAAGAAGTTCTTTCTTTATAGCCATTAAGATGGGCTCAGCAGTTTTAATGATGCACTCGCAAGAAATAAGAGTTGAGGCAAAAGAGAGCATGAAGAAGCAAATTAAAAACACATTTAAGTCTAACCCACTTCCTATGCAAAGGAATCTTGTACACAAATGAATTCATGAAGAACAAAGTTACAAGCATAAGAGGATAAAACACGAGTAACTTCAAGATTCTCAACATAAAGAGGGGAAACTTAATATTATTAAGATGCCTATAACCATGTTTCCCTCTCTCATAATAACTTTCAGTAGCATCATTGATGAAATCCACAATATACCTGTCACATAAAACATTCTTATCATGGTTCATGTGCATAGAAGTATCATTAATTTTGGCATAAGAAGAGTTCTTCTCATTAATAGTAATTGGAGCAAGATTATTATCAAGAATTTGAACATGGTAAACAAGTTGCATATTAAGGGAATTGTTTTTGGCAATCCAATCATAACTATGACAAGTTTCATAAGGATAATTATAACCTATATCATAGCATTCTTTATAATAATCATCAAAGGTCGGAGGCACGAGTGTCATCATAAGAAATAGAATAGTTATCTTTCACGATCGGTTTATCTGTGACCATACCATCATTGTTATTAGAAAGAGATGTATCAAACACATAATGATCAGTAGCAAAAGGATTTTCAAACACCCCTTCCCCAAGCTTAGAGCTTTCTATATCATTATGGGAGGAAGCATGGATAGCACTGATACTATCGCAATTATTATCATCATCATTTTCAGAATTAGTTTCCCAGAGATTTGCAATATCAAAAGTAGGGTGCTCATTCAAATCATGATCACTAATGTATGTAAAGGGCATAGGAAGATCATTGTATTCAGATTCATTATCATAATAATCATTAGGAGCAACATACTTACGGTTACCTAGCGTTATCTCATTCACACGGGGATATGCCGTTACCTCTTTCTTTTTCTTTTTCTTCTTCTTCTTCTTCTTCTTCGTTCCCTTCTTCTTCTTTTCCTTCTCCTCGTTCCCTTCTTTAGGAGGAAGAGGCTTGAAGGGTGGCTTGTCCGCATAACCTGATTTACTTTCAGAAACAATAGAAGAAACTTGGGAGGATCCCTCCTTTTCATTAATTAGTTGAAAACACACAGCGGTCCTATCATATTTTGGCAAGGTGTCATCTTCTAAAATATTTTGTATGTAAGTGTTTGTATGGCTATTATCAATGCAATAAGAAAAACACCCATGCAGGACATCATCAATATCAAGATCACTCATATGTAACAAAGAGATTTTTCTTGAGAGCTCTTCACACCACAAAAATAAAGTAAGTTCATCATGCTGATTAGGAGTAATTTCATCATCACAATACAAATTTGCAGCACTCATTGGGTTCAAATTATCATTGGAGGAGCATTGAAAGTTAAAATGACCCACTTCATGGCAAACTTCACAAATAAAAGGATAGAGGGCACAAACTTTTTTACCAAGATCATCTAGAGTCCTAGCCCACTTTCTATTTTTTTCATTAATATGGTGGATACAATATTCATCTTCGATTTGATTAATTCCACAAGGTCTATGCATTCCACAAAAATTAACATGCTTATAGGAAATAGCATTCTTAGGAGTTTGAGCATGCTTATTGCAATCATTAACAACAATTTCATTCTTCATGCAAGACTCTTTAAAAGGTTCATGATACTTATCAAAATTCTTTTTAGGCAATTCAAAATGAGAAGCAAAGGCTTTATAAAGATTTGCAATAACTTGAGAGTCAAGACCATAGGTAGCACTCATATTTCGAAATTTATCATTATCCATAAAAGTTTCAATGCATTCATAATCATAATTTATACCTGACTCTTTACCTTTGTCGTTCTCCCAATCTTCAGCGTTCTTCTGAATCCGATTAAGAAGGTCCCATTTAAACTCTTCTTTGTTGCGCGTGAATGATCCAGACCAAGTAGTATCCAGCAAGGTTTTATCCTGAAAAGAAAGTCTTGCATAGAAATTATCAATGATAACATTAGCAGGAAGCTCATGATTGGGGCATTTGAGCATTAAGGACTTCAATCTCTCCCATGCTTGGGCAATACTCTCTCCATCATGAGGCCAGAAATTATATATACGGTTTCGGTCTTTGTGAATTACACTTGGAGGATAGAACTTAGAATAAAATAGAGGCACAATATCCTTCCAATCAAGAGAGCGCCCGTCCTTCAGCAGTTTATACCAATGCGCCGCTTCACCAGATAGTGACATAACAAATAATTTCTTCCTAACTTCATCCATTGAAATACCTGCACACTTGAATAACCCGCATAATTCATGCAAAAACAGTAAATGATCTTCAGGATGAACAGTTCCATCCCCTTCATAGCGGTTATCCATAACACATTCAATAATTTTCATAGGTATTTTATAAGGAATACTTTCAGTAGGTGGATTTAAAATATCACAAGCATCATTAGAGTTATCGCATATGGGAGATAAAGTATTATCAGAGCAAATTTTCTCCCCTAAAGATGGGAGGCTAAAAAGATCACATAAACTAGCTTCCCCAAGCTTAGACTTCTCCATAGCATTAGCAGTAATTGCATTCATACTAATAACATTGCTACTAGCATGCAAATAAGGTTCCATAGGTTTTTTAATTTTTGCATCAAACAATTCTAAATCAGGAAAAAGATTAAAAAGCTCACTAAATTTTTTGTTGTTTTCCATTATGCCTAACTAGGGAAAATAAAAACAAGGAACAAAAAGATGCAATTGCAGGATCTAAAGGAAATAGCTTCGAGTACTTACAACGGCGCCGGAAAATAGCTTAGTAGCCGAGATCCGGAGTGTGAGTACCTTTTACCTTTCCTCCCCGGCAACGGTGCCAGAAAATAGTATTGATGACCCACAAGTATAGGGGATCGCAACAGTCTTCGAGGGAAGTATTACCCAATTTATTGATTCGACACAAGGGGAGACAAAGATCCGGAGTGTGAGTACCTTTTACCTTTCCTCCCCGGTAACAGCGGAGTTGTCAATTCAGCTGCACCTAGAAACAGACTTGCTCGCAAGAGTTTATCAGTAGCAACAGTTTTATAGCAGTAGGAATAGTGAAATAACAGCAGCGGTGAAATAAAGACAGCAGTAGTGATTATAGTAAACAGCAGGATTAAAATATTGTAGGCACAGGGACGGATGAACGGGTGTTGCATGGATGAGAGAATTCATATAACAATCATGGTAGGGCATTTGCAGGTAATAATAAAGCGGTATCCAAGTACTAATCAATCAATAGGCATGTGTTCCATATATAGTCGTACGTGCTCGCAATGAGAAACTTGCACATCATCTTTTGTCCTACCAGCCGGTGGCAGCCGGGCCTCTAGGGAAACTACTGGAAATTAAGGTACTCCTTTTAATAGAGTACCGGAGCAAAGCATTAACACTCCGTGAACACATGTGATCCTCACATCACTACCATCCCCTCCGGTTGTCCCGATTTCTGTCACTTCGGGGCCATTGGTTCCGGACAGCAACGTGTGTATACAACTTGCAGGTAAGATCATAAAACAATGCATATCATGATGAAACAATAACATGTTCAGATCTGAGATCATGGCACTCGGGCCCTAGTGACAAGCATTAAGCATAAAAAGTTGCAACAATATCATAAAAGTAACATCTACGGATACTAGGCACCATGCCCTAACAATCTTGTGACTATTACATGATCAATCTCATGCAATCCCTACCATCCCCTTCAGCCTACAGCGGGGGAATTACTCACACATGGATGGGGGAAACATGGCTGGTCGATGGAGAAGCGTCGGTGGTGATGGCGGTGAAGATCCGCTCCAATTCCCCGTCCCGCGGAGTGACAGAACGGAGTTTCTGGTCCCGAGGCGGAGTTTCGCGATGGCGGCGGCGTACTGGATGGTCTCTGGAAATATCGACGTACCCCCTGGCGTTTTTAGGTCGAAAGACGTATATAGTCCGAAGGAGAGCGTCGGGGGGCCGCCGAGGCGCCCACACAACAAGGCGGCGCCCCCCCCCCTTGGGCCGCGCCGGCCTAGTGTGTGGGGGCCTCGGGCCCCCACCTGGCTTGCCCTTCTGGCTCCGTCAGTATTCTGGGAAAATAGGGCCTTTCGCATAAATTCCGAGGATTTTCCCGAAAGTTGGATTTCTGCACAAAAACGAGACACCAGAGCAATTCTGCTGAAAACAGCATTAGTCCGCGTTAGTTGCATCCAAAATACACAAATTAGAGGCAAAACAATAGCAAAAGTGTTCGGGAAAGTAGATACGTTTTGGACGTATCACTTTCTTGCGTTATCTTTGTTCCCTGTCTCCTTTGATCAACTCTTTTTTATGCTTTACGCAGGGAGAACGAATCAAGAATATGATCTGGAAAATCCTGAAGGTGACCAGCTCCTTGATGCGCTCTCTCTTCTTGAAATCCACGGCACCGAAGCCCGCGACGGCCTTGCTGAAGCTAAAACTGGCTTGTCACGGCTTTTCCATATTTTTTCAAGAAGAAAGAAGAACCCGCAATTTTTGTTGATCTCGCCAAGTGCTTCACTTCCCAAGAAGACCTTGGACTCCAACTTTGCCAAGAAGGGTTAAAAGTTGGAGTCGAAGGTACAATTGCCTTGATTGCTGAGAGCCAACAAAACGTCGACTGGTCAAGGGTTGGCAACACTGAGGAGATTGAGACGAAGAAGTGGCAGTCGCTGATTAAAGCGGCGAAGCCCAAGTCGAAGAAAATCCTTGGCACCCTTGGATACAAGCCAGCTCCTACCCCTAGTTCTTCGAAGCCGGAGGTCAAGTAGACCATCTTGCTTTTCTTTGTAGTTTTTCCTCTTTTGGCGTTGTCGCCTTAGTATCCTTGGCGGTGATTGCTTCAGTAGTTTTCCAGGGATCCTTCTTTTGTAATAGCCATGTACATACTTTGAGAATGAATGGAAATCTGTTTTTGCTTAATGATTGATATCTAATACTTTATTTTTTCAGTTGATTTTTGACAATTATACTGCCGCTCCCCGTCCTTCCGAGGTTTTTCCTGGTTCACGTTTGGAGAAAGCGCCTGTCACTGTCGAATTTACTGGAGATTCCTCAAGTAAAAGCTCAGCACAAGATTTGGAAGAACTTCGCCAGCAGCTCCAATCCACGAAGAGGCAATCACTCATGCTCATGGAGCAATCTCGAAAATCCTCTGAGAGGGAAAAGGTGGCGCTTCAACAGGCTCAAGATGCTATAGCTGTAAAGGAAACCGCAGTTGCAGAGGCTGCTGCAGCTTCTTCTCGAGAGAATTTCATGCTTCAACTGCTGACGGATGCTAGCTTGGATATGGCAGGTATGCTTCATTAACTTTGTCATGCTTATTTTTCTTTGTTGCTTGTCTTCCTCTTTTCCTGCTGATTCTTTCAAAAATAGGTTCTTTCTTGGACGCTGCTGCCGAAGATGAACGTGTCGAAGCTCATTCCAATGCACTTCTTAAACTTGCGCGGGATCATGGCTCTGATTTTTGGGGCTCACCTGATCGCACTCGCCAAATCGTTAGATTTCAAGATCGCGCGCTTCAAGTCCGTGAATTCCTCGACTTCTGTACGAGAACCTTGTCTCTGGTCTACAACACTATGTTTCCACGTAACAAGATGCCGGAGACCCTTCCTGCTCTGATGGAAAAGTTTCGGGATGCTCCTCGAATTCATGGCTTTGTGCGGGCCCAATTGGTTGCTGGCGCAAGGTTTGCTATAATTATGATAAAAGTCTGCTACCCGAAGTTAGACGTAGTTCAAGTTGTTCCTAAGTGCCTCGCCAAGATGGCGAAAAGGAGGAAGAACTTCAGCAAGTATGACGATATTGTAGCCCCTGTTGCCGAAGATATGATGGATGAGCTTCTTCGGATGGACGCCGAATTCTTCGTGAAGGGTAATTATGCTGAACATAGCACTCGTGCTATAAGTAATGAGCGGTTGTCGATAGATAATATATTGGGCAACCCTTGAAGGTTATCTTCTCAAGAATTGTATCTTGTATGTTGTAAACATAATCTATATTGTAAAGTCACTAGATTTTTGTTTTTCATTATCAAGCCCCCTGGCGTTTTGTTGACGATGTTTTATAATGCGAGGTTGACCCAAGGCAAGATAAATTATATTGAGTGTACTATTTTTGCGGGCGCGAGCCACCGAGCGTTGTGTTGATCACTATTTTGTGCCACCTTATTATTTTGGCGAGGTGTTTTGTGCCAAGGCGAGATATTTTGCAAGATGTATTTTTCGACATTGTGTATATATATATTTGTATCTTCTGGGTGCAAGCCCCCGAGCCTGTCGAAAAGATATATACTTCCACTATCTTTATTATATTGCAGCACCGCGAGCCCGCCTCATTAAAAACCTTTCCCGGCCCCACTTGGTGCCCCGAAAAAGGAAAAGAGTGCGTCTGAAAACTCGCGGGCGTTTCAGTACATTGTATGTTTACAAAGGGGACTATATTTCGGCTTCTAAGCGTAAAGACGCCTGAGCTGCGCCACGTTCCAAGGATTTGGCTCAGCAATCCCCGTCTTCTTGTCCTTGATTCTGTATGCTCCTCCTTCAATTACCTCTGTGACGATGTAAGGTCCAAGCCACGGTGACTCGACTTTTTCATGGCTTTTTTGATTGAGTCGTAAAACCCTCCAACTTGAAAAGATCTTGGTCGCAATCGTCGAATGTGGTAGTTTTTCAGGTCCTGTTGGTATTTGGTGACTCGTGACAGTACTTCATCTCGAGCCTCATCAAGTGCGTCGACATCATCCTCCAAAGCCCTTCTGGAAGTTTTTTCATCATATTCTGTAACTCTTGGGGAATCATGCTCTATTTCTATCGACAGTACTGCTTCAGCTCCATGAACCAGAAAGAACGGCGTCTCATGTGTTGCTGTATTTGGTGTTGTTCGGATGCTCCACAATACGCTTGGCAGCTCCTCTGGCCAAGTATGTCGAGCTTTTTCCAATGGTCCTAACAGGCGTTTCTTGATACCGTTGCAGATGATGCCATTGGCTTTCTCGACTTGACCGTTGGTCTGAGGATGTGCGACAGACGCAAAACTCAATTTAATCACTACAAGAAAAGTTGCCATGGCCAACGAAGTTGAAGTCGCGCCGTGGTTGGTGGTGCACCATGGCCGACGATTTTTGGTCCCTCCGTGGTTCATGTCAAAAAAAAAATTCTCGTTTTTGAGGCCACCTAGCCCGACGAAAGCGGCCAAAACTTCGCGTATGGTGGCCCGGGACGTGGTGCATCGCGAATTCTCGTGTTCGCCGGCCGAGTCAACGCAAATCCGCACCGCCCAGGGATGTAGGGCCCACATGGTAGCCTCTCTAGCATTGTTTTTTTTCTCGATCGCGCCATCTCGTTCAACGCTCTCCGATCGAGCCGTTTACGATGCAGTATCATGGGTCCCGCTTGTCATCCTCTATGAACCAAATTTCTTTCTTTTCTTGGATTTTTTTTGACCCCCTGATTTCTGGCTACTTCCTTTTTCTTTTGATCCCGTGCCGCCTTGGAAACGTTGAGACCGCTGCGGCTAAATGGGACCCGCATGTCATCCTCTATGAGCTATCAACTTTCTTTTCTTGGAGTTATTTTTGGCACCTCATATTTGGTCACTTGCCTTTTTCTTTCGATCCCCTGCCGCCTCTCAAACGGTGATACCGCTGATGCTAAATGGGACCCGCATGTCATCCTCTATGTACTATAAAACTTTCTTTTCTTGGATTATTTTTGGCACCTCATATTTGGTCACTTGCCTTTTTCTTTCGATCCCCTGCCACCTCTCAAACGGTGATACCGCTGCTGCTAAATGGGACCCGCATGTCATCCTCTATGTACTATAAAACTTTCTTTTCTTGGATTTTTTTGGCACCTCATATTTGGTCACTTGCCTTTTTCTTTCGATCCCCTGCCTCTCAAACGGTGATACCGCTGTCTGCTAAATGGGACCCGCATGTCATCCTCTATGTACTATAAAACTTTCTTTTCTTGGATTTTTTTTGGCACCTCATATTTGGTCACTTGACTTTTTCTTTCGATCCCTCGCTGCCTCTCAAACGGTGATACCGCTGTCTGCTAAATGGGACCCGCATGTCATCCTCTATGTACTATAAAACTTTCTTTTTTTGGATTATTTTTGGCACCTCATATTTGGTCACTTGACTTTTTCTTTTGATCACCTGCTGCCTCAAACGGTGATACCGCTGTCTGCTAAATGGGACCCGCATGTCATCCTCTATGTACTATAAAACTTTCTTTTCTTGGATTATTTTTGGCTCCGATATTTGTTCACTTGCGTTTTTTCTTTCGATCTCATGCCATGTTTGAAACGTTGAGGAACCCTGTCGGCTCATGGGACCCGCATGTCATCCTCTATGTGCTATAAAAGTTTATTTTCTAGGGTTTTTTTTCACTCTCTGATTTTTGTCTATTTCCTTTTTCTTTTGATGCCCTGCCTCCTTGGAAACGTTGAGTAAGCTGCTTACTCATGGGACCCGCATGTCATCCTCTATGTACAATCAAGTTTCTTTTCTTGAATTATTTTTGGCTCCTGATATTTCGTCACTTGCCTTTTTCTTTCGATCTCATGCCACGTTTGAAACGTTGAGGAACCTGCTGGCTCATGGGACCCGCATGTCATCCTCTATGTGCTATAAAAGTTTATTTTCTTGGATTTTTTTTCACCCTCTGATTTTTGGCTATTTGCCTTTTACTTTTGTTCCCCTGGCCCCTTTGAAACGTTGAGTAAGCTGCTGGCTCATGGGACCCGCATGTCATCCTCTATGTCCATCAACTTTCTTTTCTTGGATTTTTTTTGACCCCCTAATTTCTAGCTACTTTCTTTTTCTTTTGATCTCAAGCCGCATTTCAAACATTGAGACCGCTGCTGCAAAATGGGACCCGCATGTCATCCTCTATGTACAATAAATCTTGGATTCTTTTTGGCTCCTGATATTTGGTAACTTGCCTTTTTCTTTCGATCTCATGCCGCCTTTGAAACGTTGAGTAAGCTGCTGGCTCATGGGTCCCGCATGTCATCCTCTACGAACAATAAAAGTTTCCTTTATTGGAGTTATTTTTGACCCCTAATTTCTGGCTATTTGCCTTTTTCTTTTGATCCCCTGCCCCCTTTGAAACGATGAGGACGCTGTTGGCAGGTCGGTCCCACATGTCATCCTCTATGAACAATAAAAGTTTCCTTTGGTGGATTTATTTTTGACCCCTAAATAATTTTTGGCTATTTCCTTATTTTTTCTTTTGATCCCCTGCCGCCTTGGAAACGTTTGAGGATGCTGATGCCTCATGGGTCCCGCATGTCATCCTCTCAGAACGATAAATGTTTTCTTTTCTTGGATTTTGTTACCAACTGACTTTTGGTTTTTATTTTATTTTCGATCCCCTGCCGCCTTTGAAACGTTGACGATGCTGCTGGCTCATGGGTCCCCGATGTCAGCCTCCCCGTACAAGAAACATGTGATATCTTGATTATTTTGCAGACAATAAACAGTGTATTTCGCTCTGAGCTATTGCAAACGGATAAATTAAATCTTTATTTTTACATAAACAAACTTATATGTTGAGTGTCCTTGTTTTTTGTTTTTGCGAAGTATAGGACTTTCCTGTTTTTTTTAGAAAAATCCGAACTTTCCTGTTTTGGAGTGGGCTGAAATTGTACGAGACAAAAGGCCCGAGCGGGATAGTTCGAAGGCCCGGATGTCCGGATACGACCCAATTGAAATCTTTCTTTTCTTGGATTTTTTTCACCCCCGATTTCCGGCTACTTCATTTTTCTTTTGGTCATGTGCCGCCTTGGAAACGTTGAGACCGCTCGCTGCAAAATGGGACCCGCATGTCATCCTCTATGTACAATAAAGTTTCTTTTCTTGGATTATTTTTGGCTCTTGATATTTGGTCACTTTCCTTTTTCTTTCGATCTCATGCCACGTTTGAAACGTTGAGGAACCTCGCTGGCTCATGGGACCCGCATGTCATCCTCTATGTACAATAAAGTTTCTTTTCTTGGATTATTTTTGGCTCTTGATATTTGGTCACTTTCCTTTTTCTTTCGATCTCATGCCACGTTTGAAACGTTGAGGAACCTGCTGGCTCATGGGACCCGCATGTCATCCTCTATGTACAATAAAAGTTTCTTTTCTTGGATTTTTTTTCACCATCTGATTTTTGGCTATTTCCTTTTTCTTTTGATCCCCTGCCGGCCTGCCGCCTTTGAAACGCTGAGTAAGCTGCAGGCTCATAGGTCCGACATGTCAGCCTGTATGAACGATAAAGCTTTCCTTTCTTGGAGTTTTTTTTACCCCCTAATTTCTGGCTATTTTCTTTTTCTTTTGATCTCAAGCCGCATTTGAAACGTTGAGACCGCTGCTGCTAAATGGGACCCGCATGTCATCCTCTATGTACAATAAAGTTTCTTTTTTTCTTGGATTATCTTTGGCTCCTGATATTTTGTCACTTGCGTTTTTCTTTCGATCTCATGCCGCCTTTGAAACGTTGAGTAAGCTGCTGAATCATGGGTCCCGCATGTCATCCTCTACGAACAATAAAAGTTTCCTTTTTTGGAGTTATTTTTGACCCCTAATGTCTGGCTATTTGCCTTTTTCTTTTGATCTCCTGCCCCCTTTGAAACGATGAGGATGCTGTTGGCACGTCGGTCCCACATGTCATCCTCTATGAACAATAAAAGTTTCTTTTGATGGATTTATTTTGAACCCCTAATTAATTTCTGGATATTTCCTTTTTTTCTTTTGATCCCCTGCCGCCTTGGAATCGTTGAGGATGCTCGCTGCCTCATGGGTCCCGCATGTCATCCTCTCGTAACGGTAAATGTTTCTTTTCTTGGATTTTGTTTACCAAATGATTTTTGGCTTATTTTTTCTTTCGATCTCGTGCCGCCATTAAAACGTTGAGGACGCCTGTCGGCTCGGAGGTCCCACATGTCAGCCTCTATGAACAATAAACCTTTCCTTTGTTTGATTTATTATTGACCCATAATTTTTGGCTATTTGCCTTTTTCTTTCGATCTCATGCCGCCTCTGAAACGTTGAGACGCTGCTGGCTCATGGGTCCCACATGTCAGCCTCTATGAACAGTCAAAGTTTCCTTTGTTTGATTTTTTTAACCCTAATTACTGGCTATTTGCCTTTTTTTATCCCCTGCCGCCTTTGAAACTAAGAGGACGCTGCTGGCCCATGGGTCCCACATCTCAGCCTCTCTGAACGATAAACCTTTCCTTTCTTTTTTTCGATCCCGTGCCGCCTTGGAAACGGTGAGACGGCTCCTGCAAAACGGGACCCATATGTCATCCTCTATGTACAATAAAATTTCTTTCCTTGGATTATTTTTGGCACCTGATATATGGTCACTTGCCTTTTTTCGATCCCCTGCCGCCTTTGAAACGTTGAGGACGCTGCTCGATCGTGGGTCCCATATGTCAGCCTCTAGGAACAATAAACATTTCGTTTCTTGGATTTATTTTTGACCGCTGATTTCTGGCAACTTTGCTTTTTCTTTCGATCCCCTGCCGCCTTTGTTAAAGTTGAGGACGCTGCTGCAAAATGCGTCCCACATGTCAGCTTCTCTGTACGATAATTGTTTCCTCTCTTTGATTTTTTTTCCACTGCTGGCCAATGGGTCCCCGATGTCAGCCTCTATGTACAAGAAATATGTGAATTCTCGATATATTTTAAGCCGAGATATGTAGGATGCTTTTTTTTCGATCCCTTCTGTTTGTTTTTACCTTCAAATGTTGAGGGACGCTACTGGCAAATGGGTCCTGCTCTAGCATTCTCAACTGAAGGAAAAACTGAAATATTGCCTATTCATTTGTTTTTCGTACTCCATGCATCTAATCCATACTAATTGTTGATCCGGGTTTTAGTTCAACTTAATTAGATCAAATTTGATCTACGAGGGAGTATGTAATATATTTTGGGTTCACAACACCGCACTTGTTAACAACAATCGATGAAGAGGTTTGTCATTTTTTTAAAACTACAAATACACTCTAAGATCTTGCACACTAATAGAATAAATCTTGGAACTTTATATAATTAATGACAATTTTGAAATCGACTATATGAATATATCAAAATATAGAGCCCATGTAGATGCGCATACTGGCTATGCGCATTTAAAAAGAATCATAATCATAATTGATACGAAATAAAAATAACTTTATATGTAGAATCTCGGTTTCTAGAGGGCCAATCATAGGATCTCCGTGTTTAAATTAGGAAGGGCCCCAATGGCATGAGTCGGAGGCCCATTAAGTGTTTTTGGATTGTTATCAGCGAAGTAAGCAGGCTGACAGCAATCACCATGTACATGGCCGGCGGCAGCCCAAAAGTACAAACAATTGGCCCATGCAGGGAAGGTAGTACTTTTTTTTATTGGGAAGGTTGTCTGGCTAACCCCAAAAAAAAGTGGTGCTACATGGGGTAATACTTGACCCCGGAATGAGATCGAGTGCCTTGATGAAGGCGAGGCACACATAAATAGTACTTTGTACCATGCCTTGCCCCTCCCTTTCAACCGTTGGATAAAAAATAATTAGACAGATGACTATTAACTAGTAACTGCTACAGTACCAACCAATGTACAGGACATGTGCTACAGTACGTCGTCCACAGTGCATGTGCTTTAGAACCATGAACAGTACATATGCTACATGCTACAGTACTTTGATCTTAGCTATCTATTTTCAATCCAACGGCCAAATCTACAAGTCACCGTACTGTTCATCTGTGCCTTGCTTATGTCAAGGCACTGGATCCTGGACACTTGAACCCATGATCGTTGCTGAGGGTTGCCTATTTGCGCATAATATGTTTTGTCAGCGGGCACTTCACTAGTTTGTGCAAAACATATCCAGCGCAAAGATTCAAAAAAACATCACGTTTTTTTCTTTACGTAAACAACAAAACATCTCATGTTCATCACAATCCAGCCAACATAAGCACATAATAATTAATAGTACAACTAGAGAGCTGTACACATAAATAAGGTTTGTCAAGCTTCATGCACTAGCCAACGCAACCAAAAGTCCGAACTAATGGAAAGGGCTAGGCAATCCAATTATACATTTCAACATCCCCCCTCACATGTGACCACAATCCAGTGATGGTACCATCATGTTCACCACAATGCATCATTAAAGAGGGCAGTATACTATTATAGACCAGCTCTCTCTAC
>NC_061509.1:55074143-55085611 GCF_022539505.1 Lolium rigidum
GAGGAATCGCAGGATCTCGTAGTTTAAGGTCTGTGGTTAGATTTATCTTAATTACTTTCTTGTAGTTGCGGATGCTTGCAAGGGGTATAATCACAAGTATGTATTAGTCCTAGGAAGGGCGGTGCATTAGCATAGGTTCACCCACACAACACTTATCAAAACAATGAAGATTAATCAGTCTGTATGTAGCGAAAGCACTAGACTAAAATCCCGTGTGTCCTCGAGAACGTTTGGTCATTATAAGTAAACAAACCGGCTTGTCCTTTGTGCTAAAAAGGATTGGGCCACTCGCTGCAATTATTTCTCTCGCATTTTACTTACTTGTACTTTATTCATCTCGTTACATCAAAACCCCTTGAATACTTGTCTGTGAGCATTTACAGTGAATCCTTCATCGAAACTGCTTGTCAACACCTTCTGCTCCTCGTTGGGATCGACATTCTTACTTATCGAAGATACTACGATACACCCCCTATACTTGTGGGTCATCACGAATCACACCTTCCTCTTGGGGTTCCCAACGGACGCGTGATGTACGCGTATCAGATTACTGCGCAGAAACAGATTTCTTACTGTCACGAAATTGAGCAGCCCCGTCTGTAGGTAACTCAGAAAAATATGCCAATTTACGTGCGTGATCCTCAGATATGTACGCAACTTTCATTGAATTTGAGCTTTTTCATCTGAGCAAGTTAAGTGCCCCAGAAAAATTCATCTTTACAGACTGTTCTGTTTTGACAGATTCTGCCTTTTGTTTCGCATTGCCTGTTTTGCTATGTTTGATGGATTTTCTTTGTTCCATTAACTTTAAGTAGCTTTGTGCAATGTCCATAAGTGTTAAGAATGATTATGTCACCTCTGAATATGTGAATTTTCGATTATGCACTAACCCTCTAATGAGTTTGTTTTGAGTTTGGTGTGGAGGAAGTTTTCAAGGGTCAAGAGAGGAGGATGATACAATATGATCAAGAAGAGTGAAAAGTTTAAGCTTGGGGATGCCCCCGTGGTTCATCCCTGCATATTTTAAGAAGACTCAAGCATCTAAGCTTGGGGATGCCCAAGGCATCCCTTCTTCATCGACAACTTATCAGGTCACCTCTAGTGAAACTATTTTTTTATTCCGTCACATCTTATGTGCTTTACTTGGAGCGTCTGTATGTTTTTGTTTTTGTTTTTGTTTGAATAAAATCGGATCCTAGCATTCTTTATTTGGGAGAGAGACACGCTTCGCTGTTGCATATGAACACATGTGTTCTTAGCTTTACTTTTAATGTTCATGGCGAAGGTTGAAACTACTTCTTTCATCATTATTATGGTTGGAAACAGAAAATGCTTCATGTGGTAATTGGTATAATGTCTTGAATAATTTGATACTTGGCAATTGTTGTGCTCATATAGATCATGTTTAAGCTCTTGCATTATGTACTTTGCACCTATTAATGAAGAACTACATAGAGCTTGTTAAAATTTGGTTTGCATGATTGGTCTCTCTAGAGCTTGTTAAAATTTTCTGGTTAAGGTTTTTGAACAACAAGGAGACAGTGTAGAGTCTTATAATGCTTGCAATTTGGTGTGCTATCATGTTAGATCTTGTGAGCTGCCTATCATGATCAAGACCATCTATTTGTAATTCTACATGATTTTTTGTTGGGATCCGATGAATATGGAATACTATGTCAAGTTGATTATCAATCTATCATATATGTGTTGTTTATGTTCTTGCATGCTCTCCGTTGCTAGTAGAGGCTCTGGCCAAGTTGATACTTGTAACTCCAATAGGGAGTATTTATGCTCGATAGTGGGTTCATGCCTCCATTGAATCTAGGACGAGTGACGAAAAGTTCTAAGGTTGTGGATGTGCTTGTTGCCACTAGGGATAAAACATCAATACTTTGTCTAAGGATATTTGTGTTGATTACATTACGCACCATACTTAATGCAATTGTCTCGTTGTTTGCAACTTAATACTAGAAGGGGTGCGGATGCTAACCTCGAAGGTGGACTTTTTTAGGCATAGATGCATGCTCGGATAGCGGTCTATGTACTTTGTCGTAATGCCCCGATTAAATCTCATAGTAGTCATCGTGATATGTATGTGCATTGTTATGCCCTCTTTATTTGTCAATTGCCCAACTGTAATTTGTTCACCCAACATGCTATATCTTATTGGAGAGACACCACTAGTGAACTGTGGACCCCGGTCCATTCTTTTACATCTGAAATACAATCTACTGCAAACTGTGTTCTTTACTGTTCTTCGCAAACAAACATCATTTTCCACACCATACGTTTAATCCTTTGTTTATAGTAAGCCGGTGAGGTTGACAACCTCACTGTTAAATTGGGGCAAAGTATTGTGATTGTGTTGTGCAGGTTTGATACGTCTCAAACGTATCTATAATTTCTTATGTTCCATGCTTCTTTTATGATGATACTCACATGTTTTATACACATTATATGTCATTATTATGCGTTTTCCGGAACTAACCTATTGACGAGATGCCGAAGTGCCAGTTCCTGTTTTCTGCTGTTTTTGGTTTCAGAAATCTTAGTAAGGAAATATTCTCGGAATTGGACAAAATCAACGCCCAGTATCTTATAATTCCACGAAGCTTCCAGAACACCGGAGAGGGGCCAGAGGAGAGCCACAGGCCCACCACACAAGGTGGCGGCGTGGCCCAGGGGGCGCGCCCCTATTGTCTGGCGGCCTCGTCAGCCCTCCGACTCCGACTGTTCACCTATAAGAAGCCCCCTGACCTAAATCTTCGATACGGAAAAGCCACGGTACGAGAAACCTTCTAGAGCCGCCGCCATCGCGAAGCCAAGATTCGGGGGACAGAAGTCTCTGTTCCGGCACGCCGCCGGGACGAGGAAGTGCCCCCGGAAGGCATCTCCATCGACACCACCGCCATCTTCATCACCACTGCTGTCTCCCATGAGGAGGGAGTAGTTCTCCCTCGAGGCTAAGGGCTGTACCGGTAGCTATGTGGTTAATCTCTCTTCCATGTACTTCCATACAATGATCTCATGAGCTGCCTTACATGATTGAGATTCATATGATGAGCTTTGTATCACTAGTAATCTATGTGCTACTCTAGTGATGTTATTAAAGTAGTCTATTCCTCCTTCATGATGTAATGGTGACAGTGTGTGCATCATGTAGTACTTGGCGTAGTTTATGATTGTAATCTCTTGTAGATTATGGAGTTAACTATTACTATGATAGTATTGATGTGATCTATTCCTCCTTTCATAGTTCTGTCGGTGACGGTGTGCATGCTATGTTAGTACTCGGTATAATTGCGTTGGTCTATCATGCACTCTAAGGTTATTTAAATATGAACATCGAATGTTGTGGAGCTTGTTAACTCCGGCATTGAGGTGCTCTTGTAGCCCTACACAATTAATGGTGTTTGTCATCCAACAAGAGAGTATAGAGTGGTTTTATTATGTGATCAATGTTGAGAGTGTCCACTAGTGAAAGTATGATCCCTAGGCCTTGTTTCCAAATACCGCAATCATCGCTTATTTACTTGTTTTATCGCATCTTTACTTCTGCAATATTACTACCATCAATCGCCCGCCAGCAAGCTATTTTATGGTGCCGTTACTACTCGCTCATATTCATTCATACCACTTGTATTTCACTATCTCTTCGCCGAACTAGTGCACCTATACATCTGACAAGTGTATTAGGTGTGTTGGGGACACAAGAGACTTCTTGTATCGTGATTGCATGGTTGCTTGAGAGGGATATCTTTGACCTCTACCTCAATGAGTTCGATAAACCTTGGGTGATTCACTTAAGGGAAACTTGCTGCTGTTCTACAAACCTCTGCTCTTGGAGGCCCAACACTGTCTACAGGAATAGAAGCGTGCGTAGACATCAAGCTATTTTCACGGCGCCGTTGTCGGGAGGTAAGGTAAAAGGTATTCACATCCTCCGACTACTAAGCTCTTTCCTAGCATTGTTGCCAGTGTGTGAGTGCTCGAAGCTATTTCCTTTAGATCCTGCAATTGCATCTTTTTGTTTCTTGTTTTACACTAGTAAGGCATAATGGAAAACAATGAGCTTTTTATTCTATTTCCTGAGTTAAGACATGGATTGTTTGATGCGAAAATTAAAAAACCTATGGAACCTTATTTGCATGCTAGTAGTAATATTAGTATGAACGCTTTGAACACCATTGTTGATAATGATATAGAAAGTTCTAAGCTTGGGGAAGATGGTTTTGATGAGTGATACGTCTCTGACGTATCGATAATTTCTTATGTTCCATGCCACATTATTGAGGATATCTACATGTTTTATGCACACTTTATGTCATATTCGTGCATTTTCTGGAACTAACCTATTAACAAGATGCCAAAGAGCCGATTCGTTGTTTTCTGCTGTTTTTGGTTTCAGAAATCCTAGTAATGAAATATTCTCGGAATTGGACGAAATCAACGCCCAGGGTCCTATTATGCCACGAAGCTTCCAGAAGACCGAAGAGGAGTCGAAGTTGGGCCATGAGGCACCGCCACACTAGGGCGGCGCGGCCCTGGCCCTGGCCGCGCCGACCTATGGTGTGGGGCCCTCGTGTGGCCCCCCGCGTTGCCCTTCCGCCTACTTAAAGCCTCCGTCGCGAAACCCCCAGTACCGAGAGCCACGATACGGAAAACCTTCCACAGACGCCGCCGCCGCCAATCCCATCTCGGGGGATTCCGGAGATCTCCTCCGGCATCCTCGCCGGAGAGGGGATTCATCTCCCGGAGGACTCTTCACCGCCATGGTCGCCTCCGGAGTGATGAGTGAGTAGTTCACCCTTGGACTATGGGTCCATAGCAGTAGCTAGATGGTTGTCTTCTCCTCATTGTGCTTCATTGCTGGATCTTGTGAGCTGCCTAACATGATCAAGATCATCTATCTGTAATGCTATATGTTGTATTTGTCGGGATCCGATGGATAGAGAATACTATGTTATGTTAATTATCAAGTTATTACCTATGTGTTGTTTATGATCTTGCATGCTCTCCGTTATTAGTAGAGGCTCTGGCCAAGTTTTTGCTCTTAACTCCAAGAGGGAGTATTTATGCTTGATAGTGGGTTCATGCCTCCATTGATATCTGGGACGGTGACGTGAAAGTTCTAAGGTTGTGGATGTGCTGTTGCCACTAGGGATAAAACATTGATGCTATGTCTAAGGATGTAGTTGTTGATTACATTACGCACCATACTTAATGCAATTGTCTGTTGCTTTGCAACTTAATACTGGAAGGGTTCGGATGATAACCTGAAGGTGGACTTTTTAGGCATAGATGCATGCTGGATAGCGGTCTATGTACTTTTTCGTAATGCCCAATTAAATCTCACTATATTTATCATGACATGTATGTGCATTGTTATGCCCTCTCTATTTGTCAATTGCCCGACTGTAATTTGTTCACCCAACATGCTTTTATCTTATGGGAGAGACACCTCTAGTGAACTGTGGACCCCGGTCCATTTTTTTATACTGAAATACAAATCTGCTGCAATACTTGTTCTTTACTGTGTTCTTGCAAACAATCATCTTCCACACAATACGGTTAATCCTTTGTTACAGCAAGCCGGTGAGATTGACAACCTCACTCGTTTCGTTGGGGCAAAGTACTTTGGTTGTGTTGTGCGGGTTCCACGTTGGCGCCGGAATCTCCGGTGTTGCGCCGCACTACATCCCGCCGCCATCAACCTTCAACGTGCTTCTTGGCTCCTCCTGGTTCGATAAACCTTGGTTTCTTTACGAGGGAAAACTTGCTGCTGTGCGCATCATACCTTCCTCTTGGGGTTCCCAACGAACGTGTGAGTTACACGCCATCAAGCTCTTTTTCTGGGGCCGTTGCCGGGGAACTGAAGAAAAGCTACACCAAAAGATTTCTAACTCCCACGTCAACTACGCGCCAGCAACTCTTTTTCCGGCGCCGTTGCCGGGGAGATCAAGACACGCTGCAAGGGGAGTCTCCACTTCCCAATCTCTTTACTTTGTTTTTGTCTTGCTTTATTTTATTTACTACTTTGTTTGCTGCATTATATCAAAACACAAAAAAATTAGTTGCTAGCTTTACTTAATTTGCTATCTTGTTCGTTATATCAAAAACACACAAAAAATTAGTTACCTACATTTATTTTATCTAGTTTGCTTTATTTACTACTGCTAAAATGGCCACCCCTGAAAATACTAAGTTGTGTGACTTCACAACCACAAATAATAATGATTTCTTATGCACACCTATTGCTCCACCTGCTACTACAGCAAAATTCTTTGAAATTAAACCTCGCTTTATCGAATCTTGTTATGCGAGAGCAATTTTCTCAGTGTTAGTTCCGATGATGCTGCTGCCCATCTTAATAATTTTGTTGAACTATGTGAAATGCAAAAGTATAAGGATGTAGATGGTGATATTATTAAATTAAAATTGTTTCCTTTCTCATTAAGAGGAAGAGCTAAAGATTGGTTGCTATCTCTCGCCTAAGAATAGTATTGATTCTCGGACTAAATGCAAGGATGCTTTTATTGGTAGATATTATCCCCCTGCTAAAATTATATCTTTGAGGAGTAGCATAATGAATTTTAAACAATTGGATAATGAACATGTTGCTCAAGCTTGGGAAAGAATGAAATCTTTGGTTAATAATTGCCCAACCCATGGATGGACTACTTGGATGATCATCCAAACCTTCTATGCAGGACTAAATTTTTCTTCGCGGAATTTATTGGATTCAGCTGCTGGAGGTACCTTTATGTCCATCACTCTTGGTGAAGCAACAAAGCTCCTTGATAATATGATGATTAATTACTCTGAATGGCACACGGAAAGAGCTCCACAAGGTAAGAAGGTAAATTCCGTTGAAGAATCCTCTTCCTTGAATGATAAGATTGATGCTATTATGTCTATGCTTGTGAATGGTAGGACTAATGTTGATCCTAATAATGTTCCGTTAGCTTCATTGGTTGCTCAAAATTCTAGGCCATATTCTGCTAATGGTAACTCTTATGGTAGATATGTTTCACCTAATGAGGAAAAGATGTTAGAAATTGAAAGATCCACCAAGAGCTTTATGCAATCACAATATGAGCAAAATATTTTTTTTACTAAAACTATGAATGAACAATCTACCTTGTTGAAGAATATAGGAAATCAACTTGAAAATCTGAATAGGGAGATTTCTGGGTTGCAAACTAAACTTGCAAATGCTGAAAACCGAATCTCATACATGTCTGCGTCACAATCTTCTTTAATTAATAAAATGGCTGCTAAACCTGAGGATATTGAAAATAAAATTATTACTACAGCAAATGCCATCCAAGTTAGAATTAATGAGAATATAAGATTAATGGCTGAACTGCGTGCTAGGTGGGATAGAGAAGAAAATGAAAAACTAGCTAAAGAGAAAAATATAGCTAAAGTTTGGACTATTACCACCACTAGCAATGCTAATGATTCACATTTTGCTGCACCTCCTACTATCAATGGTAAAATAATTGGTGTTGGCAATGTTTCTACTCCTAGTGCAAAGCGCGCAAAATTACCCGAAACTCGCTAAAGCTGCTGAAACCGCTCGTGATAAAACCGCTGAAATTTTTTCCAACATTGGGGATGATGATCCCATTGCTGTAGCTCATGATGATTTAGATTTTGATGATTGCCACATCTCTGAAGTTATAAAGTTCTTACAAAAACTTGCTAAGAGTCCCAATGCTAGCGCTCGTAAACTTGGCTTTCACAAAACATATTACAAATGCTCTCATAAAAGCTAGAGAAGAGAAACTAAAACTTGAAACTTCTATTCCTAGAAAGCTAGAGGATGGTTGGGAGCCCATCATTAAAATGAGGGTCAATGATTTTGATTGTAATGCTTTATGTGATCTCGGTGCAAGTATTTATGTTATGCCTAAGAAAGTCTATGATATGCTTGACTTGCCACCATTGAAAAACTGTTATCTGGATGTTAATCTCGCCGATAATGCTAAAAAGAAACCTTTGGGGAGAGTTGATAATGTTCATATTATGGTTAACAATAACCTTGTCCCCGTTGATTTTGTTGTCTTGGATATTGAATGCAATGCATCTTGCCCCATTATATTGGGAAGACCTTTTCTTCGAACCGTTGGTGCTACTATTGATATGAAGGAAGGTAATATTAAATATCAATTTCCTCTCAAGAAAGGTATGGAACACTTCCCTAGAAATAGAATGAAGTTACCTTTTGATTCTATTATTAGAGCAAATTATGATGTCGATGCTTCATCTCTTGATAATACTTGAAATACACTTTCTGCGCCTAGCTGAAAGGCGTTAAAGAAAAGCGCTTATGGGAGACAACCCATGTTTTTACTACAGTATTTTTGTTTTGAATTTGAGTCTTGGAAGTTGTTTACTACTGTAGCAACCTCTCCTTATCTTAGTTTTATGTTTTGTTGTGCCAAGTAAAGTCTTTGATAGTAAAGTGAATACTAGATTTGGATTATCGCAGCAGATTACAGATTTCTTTGCTGTCACGAATCTGGGTCTAATTCTCTGTAGGTAACTCAGAAAATTATGCCAATTTACGTGAGTGATCCTCAGATACGTACGCAACTTTCATTCAATTTGGGCATTTTCATTTGAGCAAGTCTGGTGCCTTAATAAAATCCATCTATACGGACTGTTCTGTTTTGACAGATTCTGCCTTTTATTTCGCATTGCCTCTTTTGCTATGTTGGATGAATTTCTTTGATCCATTAATGTCCAGTAGCTTTATGTAATGCCCAGAAGTGTTAAAAATGATTGTGTCACCTCTGAACATGTTAATTTTTATTGTGCACTAACCCTCTAATGAGTTGTTTCGAGTTTGGTGTGGAGGAAGTTTTCAAGGATCAAGAGAGGAGTATGATACAATATGATCAAGGAGAGTGAAAGCTCTAAGCTTGGGGATGCCCCAGTGGTTCACCCCTGCATATTCTAAGAAGACTCAAGCGTCTAAGCTTGGGGATGTGATACGTCTCCGACGTATCGATAATTTCTTATGTTCCATGCCACATTATTGATGATATCTACATGTTATATGCACATTTTATGTCATATTTATGCATTTTCTGGAACTAACCTATTAACAAGATGCCGAAGTGCCGGTTCTCGTTTTCTGCTGTTTTTGGTTTCAGAAATCCTAGTAACGAAATATTCTCGGAATTGGACGAAATCAACGCCCAGGTTCCTATTTTGCCCGGAAGCATCCAGAATACCCGAGAGTCGCCAGAGGGGAGCCACACAGGCCCCAGATGATAGGCCGGCGCGGCCCATGCCCTGGTCGCGCCGCCTTATGGTGTCGTCGCCCCGTTGACCCTCCGACTCCGCCTCTTCGCCTATATAAAGGTCCCAGACCTAAAACCTCGAGACGAAAAAGCCACGGTACGAAAAACCTTCCAGAGCCGCCGCCATCGCGAAGCCAAGATCTGGGGGACAGGAGTCTCTGTTCCGGCACGCCGCCGGGACGGGGAAGTGCCCCCGGAAGGCTCCTCCATCGACACCACCGCCATCTCCATCAAAGCTGTTGTCTCTCATGAGGAGGGAGTAGTTCTCCATCGAGGCTCGGGGCTGTACCGGTAGCTATGTGGTTAATCTCTCTCCTATGTACTTCAATACAATGATCTCATGAGCTGCTTTACATGATTGAGATTCATATGAGCTTTGTATCACTACTAGTTGTGTGCTACTCATGTGATGTTATTAAAGTAGTCTATTCCTCCTGCATGGTGTAAAGGTGACTAGTGTGTGCACCGTGTGGTTCTTGTCGTATGCTATGATCATGATCTCTTGTAGATTGTGGAGTTAATTATCATTATGATAGTATTGATGTGATCTATGCCTCCTTCATAGTGTAATGTGGACAGTGTGTGCACTATGTTAGTTCTTGGTTTATTTTGCAATGATCTATTATGCTCTAAGGTTATTTAAATATGAACATTGAATTGTGGAGCTTGTTAACTCCGGCATTGAGGGTTCGTGTAATCCTACGCAATGTGTTCATCATCCAACAAAAGAGTGTATGTAGCACATATGAGAAAGAGTTATTTATTATGCGATCAATGTTGAGAGTGTCCACTAGTGAAAGTCTAATCCCTCGGCCTTGTTCCAAATACTGCTATCGCTGCTTTTTTACTGTTTTACTATGTTTCTACTGCCTGCAATATTACCACCATCAACTACACGCCAGCAAGCACTTTTCTGGTGCCGTTGCTACTTCTTATTTATACCACCTGTATTTCACTATCTCTTCGCCGAACTAGTGCACCTATTAGGTGTGTTGGGGACACAAGAGACTTCTTGCTTTGTGGTTGCAGGGTTGCATGAGAGGGATATCTTTGACCTCTTCCTCCCTGAGTTCGATAAACCTTGGGTGATCCACTTAAGGGAAACTTGCTGCTCGTTCTACAAACCTCTGCTCTTGGAGGCCCAACACTGTCTACAAGAATAGAAGCTCCCGTAGACATCAAGCTATTTTCTGGCGCCGTTGCCGGGGAGGAAAGGTAAAAGGTACTCACACTCCGGATCTCGGCTACTAAGCTATTTTCGCCGTTGTAAGTACTCGAAGCTATTTCCTTTAGATCCTGCAATTGCATCTTTTTATTTCTTGTTTACACTAGTTTGGCATAATGGACAAGAATGAGCTTCTTATTCTATTTCCTGATTTAAAACATGGATTGTTTGATGCGAAAATTAAAAAACCTATGAAATCTTATTTTCATGCTGGTAGTAATATTAGTATGAACGCTTTGAACACCATTGTTTATAATGATATAGAAAGTTCTAAGCTTGGGGAAGCTGGTTTTCATGATCTTTTTAGTCCCCCAAGCATTGAGGAGAAAATTTTCTTTGATGATACTTTGCCTCCTATTTATGATGATTATAATGATAGTGGTCTTTTGGTGCCACCTACTATGGAGAGTAAATTTTGTTGTGATTATACTATGCCTCCGATATTTGATGAGAATAATAATGATAGCTACTTTGTTGAATTTGCTCCCACTACAACTAATAAAATTGATTATGCTTATGTGGAGAGTAATAATTTTATGCATGAGACTCATGATAAGAATGCTTTATGTGATAGTTATATTGTTGAGTTTGCTCATGATGCTACTGAAAGTTATTATGAGAGAGGAAAATATGGTTGTAGAAATTTTCATGTTACTAAAATGCCTCTCTATGTGCTGAAATTTTTGAAGCTACACTTGTTTTATCTTCCTATGCTTGTTACTTTGCTCTTCATGAACTTGTTTATTTACAAGATTCCTATGCATAGGAAGCATGTTAGACTTAAATGTGTTTTGAATTTGCCTCTTGATGCTCTCTTTTGCTTCAAATACTATTTCTTGCGAGTGCATCATTAAAACTGCTCGAGCCCATCTTAATGGCTATAAAGAAAGAGACAAAGGTCACACTTATGCTGGAAGCTGTTCTTTAAC
>NC_061509.1:55085711-55099149 GCF_022539505.1 Lolium rigidum
TCGAAAGAAAAAGGCAAGTGGCCAAATATGAGGTGCTAAAAAAATTCCAAGAAAAGAAAGTTTTATAGTACATAGAGGATGACATGCGGGTCCCATGAGTAAGCGAGCTTACTCAACGTTTCCAAGGAGGCGGGGCATCAAAAGAAAAAGGAAATAGACAAAAATCGAGAGAGTGAAAAAAATCCCTAGAAAATAAACTTTTATAGCACATAGAGGATGACATGCAGGTCCCATGAGCCAGCGAGGTTCCTCAATGTTTCAAACGTGGCATGAGATCGAAAGAAAAAACGCAAGTGACCAAATATCAGGAGCCAAAAATAATCCAAGAAAAGAAAGTTTTATAGTACATAGAGGATGACATGCGGGTCCCATTTAGCAGCAGCGGTATCACCGTTTGAGGCAGCAGGTGATCGAAAGAAAAAGTCAAGTGACCAAATATGAGGTGCCAAAAATAATCCAAGAAAGGAAAGTTTTATAGTACATAGAGGATGACATGCGGGTCCCATTTAGCATCAGCGGTATCACCGTTTGAGAGGCGGCAGGGGTCGAAAGAAAAAGGCAAGTGACCAAATATGAGGTGCCAAAAAAACTCCAAGAAAAGAAAGTTGATTGCTCATAGAGGATGACATGCGGGTCCCATTTAGCTGCAGCGGTCTCAACGTTTCCAAGGCGGCATGGGATCAAAAGAAAAAGGAAGTAGCCAGAAATCAAGGGGTCAAAAAAAATCCAAGAAAAGAAGGAATTTAGGTTCATAGAGGATGACATGCGGGACCCATGATCCTGCATCGTAAACGGCTCGATCGAAGAGTGTTGAACGAGATGGCGCGATCGAGAAAAAAAATAATGCTAGAGAGGCTGCCATCTGGGCCCTACATCCCTGGGCGGTGCGGATTTGCGTTGACTCGGCCGGCGAACCCGAGAATTCGCGATGCACCACGTCCCGGGCCACCATACGCGACGTTTTGACCGCTTTCGTCGGGCTAGGTGGCCTCAAAAACGAGAAAAAAAAAGTTTTGACATGCACCACGGAGGGACCAAAAATCGTCGGCCATGGTACACCAGCAACCATGGCGCGACTTCAACTTCGTCGGCCATGGAAACTTTTCTTGTAGTGCACCATGATTCATGGCTTTAGTTAGCGGCTCAATGTGCTTCTCTAACATTATGCATGCTCTAACCATTAAATGAGTGGTAAATCTCCCTTACTTCAGACAAGACGGACATGCATAGCAACTCACATGATATTCAACAAAGAGTAGTTGATGGCGTCCCCAGGAACATGGTTATCGCACAGCAAGCAACTTAATAAGAGATAAAATGCATAAGTACATATTCAATACCACAATAGTTTTTAAGCTATTTGTCCCATGAGCTATATATTGCAAAGGTAAAGAATGGAAATTTTAAAGGTAGCACTCAAGAAATTTACTTTGGAATGGCGGAGAAATACCATGTAGTAGGTAGGTATGGTGGACACAAATGGCATAGTGGTTGGCTCAAGGATTTTGGATGCATGAGAAGTATTCCCTCTCGATACAAGGTTTTGGCTAGCAAGGTTATTTGAAACAAAAACAAGGATGAACCGGTGCAGCAAAACTCACATAAAAGACATATTGTAAACATTATAAGACTCTACACCGTCTTCCTTGTTGTTCAAACTCTTTACTAGAAATTATCTAGACCTTAGAGAGACCAATTATGCAAACCAAATTTTAGCAAGCTCTATGTATTTCTTCATTAATGGGTGCAAAGTATATGATGCAAGAGCTTAAACATGAGCACAACAATTGCCAAGTATCAAATTATCCAGGACATTTTATCAATTACTACATGTAGCATTTCCCGTTTCCAACCATATAACAATTAACGAAGCGAGTTTCAACCTTCGCCATGAACATTAAAAGCTAAGAACACATGTGTTCATACGAACCAGCGGAGCGTGTCTCTCTCCCACACAAGCATTTATTCAAACAAAAACACAAACAAAAACAAACAGACGCTCCAAGTAAAGTACATAAGATGTGACCGAATAAAAATATAGTTTCAAGAGAAGGAACCTGATAATTTGTCGATGAAGAAGGGGATGCCTTGGGCATCCCAAGCTTAGATGCTTGAGTCTTCTTGAAACATGCAGGGTGAACCACCGGGGCATCCCCAAGCTTAGAGCTTTCACTCTTCTTGATTATAGTATATCATCCTCCTCTCTTGACCCTTGAAAACTTCCTCCACACCAAACTCAAAACAAACTCATTACAGGGTTAGTGCATAATCAAAAACTCACGTGTTCAGAGGTGACACAATCATTCTTAACACTTCTGAACATTGCTCAAAGCTACTGGAAGTTAATGGAACAAAGAAATCCATCCAACATAGCAAAAGAAGCAATGCGAAATAAAAGGCAGAATCTGTCAAAACAGAACAGTCCGTAAGGACGAATTTTATTGAGGCACCAGACTTGCACTACAACAGAACAGAGCTTTGGTAACACACTCATGTAACACTTGAAATAAGGTGTTACAAGTAAAAGTGGGGTAACACATCATCTGTGTTACAAATACAGACAGTAACATATGCTAAGCAAGATCTAAAAAAGTGTTACAAGGATACTATCCTGGTAACATGTAAATTTGAGTTACTCCGGATGTGTTACAAGGATATTATTCTGGTAACATGTAAATTTGAGTTACTCCAGATGTGTTACGAACTCACATTACAATATAACGCATAATCATGAGTTGGTATCTAGTGTTACATGCCCTATAGATGAAAATGACTAGAATTTTAAGGAACTATTATTTATCAAAGAAGAAACCAATGACCCACGTGCGTGATGTAGGATCGCGCCGACCGCATGCCCCATTTTATCCTAGTTGGTGTCTTCAATCGGAACTAAAAGTCTCGTTTTAACCGTGGATCGATGCTGGCCGTGCTCCGCGGGACGTGTCCTAGCCATTGAAACCGGAACTAGTGTGCATTAGTCCCGGTTCCAAACACGGCCGAGACTATGCTCACGGCGAGATCCAAACAAAAGACATGTTTTCTACTAGTCTACTTCTCTGTTGGGCTAGATGAAATAGCAAAATATATGAATGTAATTTTACCATCAATTTTGCCTGACCTTGCGTTGAGATGATTCCAGAATAAAATGTATCTGCTCGTTGAAATAAGATCAATGTGTTCGTATAGCAAGAAATATTTTTCCAAAAGTCATGTTATCATACATGGCTGAATTTTTTTCAAACCACGCAGCGGGAAAGGCAGGCGCGTAGATGAAAAATTCAACTCCGTGTGCAAGTGGGCCTAGGCTGGAGCGTGGAGGGATTGTATCCTTATCTACTGATACCACCCTTTACATGATACCATGATACCGTACAAAAAACGTATTTTTATACGTGCCAAAAAATTATACGAAAAAATGTGAGTGCTCATGAAGCATGTCCCTACAACATCACAAATTTTCATATCCAAAATCGACATGGACACTGAGAAACAAAAAAGAGAAAATCAGCATGAATAGTGTCATTTTCTGATTTTGTCTTCTTGTGACACTAGGTAGCATTTTCTGATTTTGTCTTCTTGTGACACTAGGTAGCTATTCATGCTGATTTTCTCTTTTTTATTTCTCAGTGTCCATGTCGATTTTGGATATGAAAATTTGTGATGTTGTAGGGACATGCTTCATGAGCACTCACATTTTTTCGTATAATTTTTTGGCATGTATAAAAATACGTTTTTTGTACGGTATCATGGTATCATGTAAATGGTGGTATCACTAGATATGTTCTTATCTACTCCCGTCTGGATCTGATCCTCCTAATGACGCACCACGATCAGCGCCTCCACTTCCTCATCTTCCCAGCCTGAGTGCGAGATGATTCAACGCCCGCGGCAAGCAGCCCTCATGAATCCCCTCACCCTCCTCCTTCCTTCGCGTTCTCCCGATCAGAGGGCGTCTCCATCTCGACCCCCACCCCCACCGGCATCTCGCTCAATCTTGCATCGCGGTGCCTACTAATCGCGGAGACCGTCTCCTTGCCGTGTTTCAGGCAGTGGGTCGACGGCGCGCTGCTTACTCGGAGCCGGCCACCGTGACCCCGCTCCCACGGAGCTCGACCCAGCCGCCAAGCCTTCTTCCAATGGGAACAAGAAGCATGAGAAGATGAACGACGATCTGGTGAGGGCCCTCGTCCTTCTTCCCACCCACTCGTCACGCGGCCGCACGCGGTCTGGGCTATATCGGTTCAATCTGCAGTTTTTCTCCGATGTGGTCGTTGTTGGGTGCTGCCGGAGGAGGACACACAGGGATCTGGAGGTCTACGCCATTAGGATGTTTCGTATTGTGCCTGGACGATCCTATCCGCGTGCAGCTCACCAGAACAGGAGATTGGGCGAGCCTAGCCTTATTTCTTCATCAGGGAGTTTTTACTGTGCAACTTTACATTAGTTCTAACAGAAGGAAGCCTGAACAAATTATCATTTTAGGTATTCAGCCACTACAAAATCAAGATGCAACTCTAAATATTGAAGCTCTCATTTAAGCATGAGAATATTTTCTTCCGTTGTAAAGAAAACCATATGTGACGTGTTTCTATGCTCATGATAATTCTTAATTTATCATGTTCGTATCTCAAACAAATTTCATTATTTTGGTTCTAGGGATGAAGTTAGCGACAGCAAGTTTGCTAAGGTGCTGAACATTGAGCTGGCTCAGATAACTTAGGTAAGCACCCTCTTCTCTCAGCTCTTTCTGTTTAGTTTGCTTTTAGCACGAGAGCTTAGTGCTATGCTTCATTTTTTTGAGGTGGCTATGCTTCAGTTTGTCGAAGTGGGATATACCTGCACTGTATTGTACCAGAAAATATGAAAGATAGTATGTCATGTTGAATACTGTAATATTTAAGGCATAGGTAAGGGTAACCATGTAAATTCATAGTTATATGTGATTGATCTGGAGAAACAAAAGTGTAATTTTCATATACTATATTTTCTAGGGATTTATATTTTTCTGCGAGGATTTTAATATATACTTCGGCCTGTTTTTTTTTTGTATATAACATTATGTCGGGTGATTAAGGCTGGCAATGAAGTTTATCTGTACTAATGTACAATGGTTTATTACATCAATGATGTTCTTCACCGTCTTTCGTTTAATGTAGAGTGCAAGTTTTTTTTATGCTAGATGGTCCCCAATTTCATTGTAAGATTTTCATAGAAGAATTATCACTCAGATTTTTTCATGTCCAAGTCCGACTTTGAATGTCTTCCTGGTAACCAACACCTTTGTCTAGTTCGTGTCATCGTATTGTCTTATGATGTTCCAGAACCTAGCTATGTATTATTAGGTCCAGTTGATGTTCTCAGTATAATCAGCGCTGCCCTTTTTAGACAGTGAAAATTAAGAAAGGCAATGTTCTTACTTTTTAGTTCACAGCACTACGTTTAGATAGGGAATTATTAAGAAGCTGAATAATTGGCAAATGAGGCAACTGCTGTTTAAAACAACGTAAAGCACCACTGCGTTTGCCAACTAGTGGTCAAGCTTGTAGGTCTTTGCTTCATATATATTTTTCATTCCTATAAATCCGAGGATGTTGCGATATTTACCTTTGTTGATACATTTCTGATACTTGTTTATTATAAGTTTTTACTATTGCTTGTTTCTTTGTGAACAAATAAATTTGTTTTGATTCTGCCAGCTATCATCATGGATGTATGTTGAATTTGTGAAGCTTTTGCAACATGATATGCAGTTTCTTGGCCTCTATTTTAAGTTATTTTCTTAAGTATGTTTTAATTATGTTTATGAATATTTAATCATAACTTTAAATCCAAATTTCATTTTGCAGATTCAAAAGCATGATAGATGAGTTGCAGTTGAATACTACACTCCCATGGAGAAGCCAAATAATGTTTGGCAATGTAACTAAGCAACGAATGTATTTTAGATTGGCGGATTGACAGATGTAATAAAAGATCATTCTGTATAGTCCATGTTATGAATGCTGAAGTGTTATGTGAATAATGTTTGTGTTGTGCTTATGTGCTCTATCTATTCTCCAGTTTGGTATTTTCATTTCTAAATGTATTTCATTCACACTTTTTTCTTTTTAAGAATATAAATTATGTGAACTTGTATATAAAAATAAGTATATATGCAAAAATCAGAGAGGATTTGCTTGTCACAATACTAATGTAATTATGTTACCACTTACGTTACAATAGTTGACAAATGTGTTACTTAAGTGGTTAACAATCATTAATTATTGTGTTACAACATCTGGATAAGTATGTTACTACTTATGGTGCTAGAGCTACTAGAATGTGTTACTATTCTTAGAAAACTATGTTACTACATCAAAAAAGTATGTTACTACTTGTGTTCCTATAGTTATAAAATGGTGTTACTAGCACATTATGTAACACATCTGATGCATGTTACTAGACAATAATTGTAACACACTATATAACATATAGGAACAATTATTATGTGTGACAAGTGGACATCTCTTAGTAACACGGCCTAATGGAACACATCTCAAATTGTGTTACTAAATGACACAGTAACATGTTTTTGGACCTGTAGTAACACAAGACTGTGTTACCAAAGCTCTGTCCTGTTGTAGTGTTGCTCAAATGAAAATGCTCAAATTGAATGAAAGTTGCGTACATATCTGAGGATCACTCACGTAAATTGGCATAATTTTCTGAGTTACCTACAGAGAATTAGGCCCAGATTCGTGACAGCAAAAAATCTGTTTCTGCGCAGTAATCCAAATCTAGTATGAACCTTACTATCAAAGACTTTACTTGGCACAACAATGCAACAAAATTAAGATAAGGAGAGGTTGCTAAAGTAGTAACAACTTCCAAGACACAAATATAAAAAAAAGTTGCTGTAGTAAAATAAACACATGGGTTATCTCCCAAGAAGTTCTTTCTTTATAGCCATTAAGATGGGCTCAGCAGTTTTAATGATGCACTCGCAAGAAATAGTAGTTGAAGCAAAAGAGAGCATCAAAAGGAAAATTCAAAAAAAAAATAAGCCTAACATGCTTCCTATGCATAGGAATCTTGTAAATAAACAAATTCATGAAGCATGATGCAACAAGCATAGAAAGATAAAACAAGTGCAGCTTCAAGATTTTCAGCAAAAAGAGAGGTGTTTTAGTAACATGAAAATTTCTACAACCATATTTTCCTCTCTCATAATAAATTTCAGTGGCACCATGAACAAATTCAACAATGTAACTATCACATAAAGCATTCTTATCATGAGTCTCATGCATAAAATTATTACTCTCCACATAGGCATAATCAATTTTATTAGTCGTAGTGGGAGCAAATTCAACAACGTAGCTATCATTATTATTCTCATCATCAAATATAGGAGGCATATTGTAATCATAATCAAATTTATCCTCCATAACAGGCGGTACTAAAATACCAATATCGTTATAATCATCATAAATAGGAGGCAAAGTATCATCAAAGTAAATTTTCTCCTCAATGCTTGGGGGACTAAAAATATCATGCTCATCAAAGCCAGCTTCCCCAAGCTTAGAATTTTCCATATCATTAGCAACAATGGTGTTCAAAGCGTTCATACTAATATGTTCCATAGGTTTTTTAATTTTCGCATCAAACCATCCATGTCTTAAATCAGGAAATAGAATAAGAAGCTCATTGTTGTCCATTATGCCTAACTAGTGTAAACAAGAAACAAAAAGATGCAATTGCAGGATCTAAAGGAAATAGCTTCGAGAACACACACAACGGCGCCAGAAAAGTACTTTACCTGGGACCGAAGTATGAGTGCCTTTTACCTTTCCTCCCCGGCAACGGCGCCAGAAAAGTGCTTGATGTCTACGGGTGCTTCTATTCTTGTAGACAAGTGTTGGGCCTCCAAGAGCAGAGGTTTGTAGAACAGCAGCAAGTTTCCCTTAAGTGGATCACCCAAGGTTTATCGAACTCGTGGAGGAAGAGGTCAAAGATATCCCTCTCATGCAACCCTCGCAACCACAAAGCAAGAAGTCTCTTGTGTCCCCAACACACCTAATAGGTGCACTAGTTCGGCGAAGAGATAGTGAAATACAAGTGGTATGAATGAATATGAGCAAGAGAAACGGCGCTGGAAAAGTGCTTGCCAGGCGTGCGATTGATGGTAGTAATATTGCGAGAAGTAAAGATGCGAGTAAAACAAGAAACAAGCAGCGATAGCGATATTTAGGAACAAGGCCTAGAGATCATACTTTCACTAGTGGACACTCTCAACATTGATCACATAACAGAATAAATAGATAGATGCTAGACTCTACACCCTCTTGTTGGATGATGAACACCACTAACTGTGTAGGATTACACGAACCCTCAATGCCGTTGTTAACAAGCTCCACAATATTCAATGTTCATATTTAAATAACCTTAGAGTGCATAACAGATCAACATAACCAAACCAAGTACTAACATAACATGCACACTGTCACCTTCACACTACGAAAGAAGGAATAGATCACATCAATACTATCATAGCAATAGTTAACTTCATAATCTACAAGAGATCACAATCATAGCCTACGCCAAGTACTACACGATGCACACACTCGTCACCATTACACCGTGCATGAGGAATAAACTACTTTAATAACATCACTAGAGTAGCACACAGATAAATTGTGATACAAAACACATTGCAATCATAAAGAGATATAAATAAGCACTTCACTATGCCATTCATAACAGTGGATAAGTATTCTGTGAAATATAGCCTAAGAGACCCACATGGTGCACACACTGTCACCTTTACACATGTGGGACAAGGAGTCTCCGGAGATCACATAAGTAAAATCCACTTGACTAGCACAATGACATCTAGATTACAAGCATCATCATATGAATCTCAATCATGTAAGGCAGCTCATGAGATTATTGTATTGAAGTACATAGGAGAGAGATGAACCACATAGCTACCGGTACAGCCCCGAGCCTCGATGGAGAACTACTCCCTCCTCATGGGAGATAGCAGCGCTGATGAAGATGGCGGTGGTGTCGATGGAGGAGCCTTCCGGGGGCACTTCCCCGTCCCGGCGGCGTTCCGGAACAGAGACTCCTGTCCCCCAGATCACCGGCGATGGCGGCGGCTCTGGAAGGTTTCTCGTACCGTGGTTTTTTCCGTATCGATGTTTTAGGTCAGGGACCTTTATATAGGCGAAGAGGCGGAGTCGGAGGGTCGACGAAGCGGTGACACTGGGGCCCCTGTGGCCCCTCTCTGGCGGCTCTCGGGTGTTCTAGAAGCTTCATGCAATCCTAAGACTCTGGGCGTTGATTTCGTCCAATTCCGAGAATATTTCCTTACTAGGATTTCTGAAACCAAAAATAGCAGAAAACAGGAACTGGAACTTCGGCATCTCGTCAATAGGTTAGTTCCGGAAAATGCATAAATATGACATAAAGTATGCATAAAACATGTAGATATCATCAATAATGTGGTATGGAACATAAGAAATTATCGATACGTCGGAGACGTATCAGTTGCATTGTTTCGCGGATCTTGTAACTCAGGCAGTCAGCCCCCTCAGTTCACCGTCGTACTCCTCGCTTTCTTCCGAGGCGTCGCTATTGTCTTCTCCCTTCGCGGCTTGCCGTCGCCTGGCTTTGTCGATTCTGCTCTGGGTAATCTCGTCTCGGGCGTCCCTTGAACGGTGCTTTGAACCTCCGACTTGGGGCGAGGCTTTTTCTTTTCGTGGGACCAGCTTGTCTCTCAGGATTGCGAGGCTTTCCAAAGCGCCCCGATGTGCTTGAACCATGGAACCTTCGGGTCGCTGGTTAACAAGGTACGCTGCGAGGTTGGCAGTTGCTCCTTCGACGGTTTTGGGCCTCAGCATCCCCGCGGTATCCGTGGTCATGAATGATCTAGATAAGTTTGACGTTATTTCCCTAGCATCGTCTTCCGATAATCTGGATAACCTTGATCGATGTTTCCCCGCGCCTTGACTGCTTCGGGAAGCGCTTCCTCGCGAGCCCCTCCGCCGTTCGCTAGATTGTTCTGCCGCAAGCAGGCGTTTCTCGAGGGTGGTTTGCTCGACTAACAACCGCTCCCAATTCTTGTCCAATATCTCGCGGTAGGCATTGAGGGTCCCGACTGAAGTTCCAGTAGGGAGTGGTGCGTTATTAAGCACGGCTGCCCTGGCAGCTGCCCATTCTTCCTCTGCGATGGTGTAATCGCTACTATCGTTACTGGCACTGTTTTGAAAGCTTCATCGTCTGCTGAAGCGAGGAGTGTGCTCTCCACCTCCCGCGTTTCTTGCTTTTCCTGTGTTGTTGGCAGCGTAGACTTGATGGTGAGCCGCTTTCCAGGTGACTTCCTTGGCGACACTGTCAATGTTGTCTTCTCCCGATGAGTACTGGGCGCTGCAGATGAACGGCGTGTCACTCGATCCCAGCCCGTGCCTGGTGTCGCAGTTCAAGCAGTAGTACGAGGTCATCTCTGACGACGTGGGGTTATCAGATCCGACTGACATTGAAGATGTCGACCGAGGAGTCGATGGCGGGGAGGAGTTTGTCGAGTCCGTCAGGCCAGCCGAAAGATCGACTGGCGACGTCAAGCTTGGCCCCATGGCCAATGGTGGTGATTTTCTTGCTGATCTGGGATCGCACGACTCCAGCAGTCGGAGGACTCCTTCTGCGTTGACGTTGTAGTGGACGCTGCTGCTGTTGACATGGTAGTTGACACACGTCTGTTGGGAACCCCAAGAGGAACGTGTGATGCGTACAGCAGCAAGTTTTTCCCTCAGTATGAAACCAAGGTTATCGAACCAGTAGGAGTCAAGGATCACGTGAAGGTTGTTAGTGACGGAGTGTAGTGCGGCGCAACACCAGGGATTCCGGCGCCAACGTGGAACCTTGATGTCTACGCACGCTTCTATTCCTGTAGACAGTGTTGGGCCTCCAAGAGCAGAGGTTTGTAGAACAGCAGCAAGTTTCCCTTAAGTGAATCACCCAAGGTTTATCGAACTCAGGGAGGTAGAGGTCAAAGATATCCCTCTCAAGCAACCCTGCAATCACAATACAAGAAGTCTCTTGTGTCCCCAACACACCTAATACACTTGTCAGATGTATATGCGCACTAGTTCGGCGAAGAGATAGTGAAATACAAGTGGTATGAATGAATATGAGCAGTAGTAACGGCGCCAGAAAAATAGCTTGCTGGCATGCAGTTGATGGTAGTAATATTGCAGGAAGTAAAGATGCGATAGAAACAAGTAAATAAGCGATGATTGCAGTATTTGGAAACAAGGCCTAGGGATCATACTTTCACTAGTGGACACTCTCAACATTGATCACATAATAAAACCACTCTACACTCTCTTGTTGGATGAAAAACACCATTAATTGTGTAGGGCTACAAGAGCACATCAATGCCGGAGTTAACAAGCTCCATAACATTCGATGTTCATATTTAAATAACCTTAGAGTGCATGATAGACCAACGCAATTATACCGAGTACTAACATAGCATGCACACCGTCACCGACAAACTATGAAAGGAGGAATAGATCACATCAATACTATCATAGTAATAGTTAACTCCATAATCTACAAGAGATTACAATCATAAACTACGCCAAGTACTACATGATGCACACACTGTCACCATTACATCATGAAGGAGGAATAGACTACTTTAATAACATCACTAGAGTAGCACATAGATTAATAGTGATACAAAGCTCATCATATGAATCTCAATCATGTAAGGCAGCTCATGAGATCATTGTATTGAAGTACGTGGAAGAGAGATTAACCACATAGCTACCGGTACAGCCCTTAGCCTCGAGGGAGAACTACTCCCTCCTCATGGGAGACAGCAGCGGTGATGAAGATGGCGGTGGTGTCGATGGAGATGCCTTCCAGGGGCACTTCCCCGTCCCGGCGGCGTGCCGAAACAGAGACTTCTGTCCCCCGAATCTTGGCTTCGCGATGGCGGAGGCTCTGGAAGGTTTCTCGTACCGTGGCTTTTCCGTATCGAAGATTTAGGTCAGGGGCTTCTTATAGGCGAAGAGTCGGAGTCGGAGGGCTGACGAGGCCGCCAGACAATAGCCCCCCCCCCCCCCCCGTGGGCCGCGCCGTCACCTTGTGTGGTGGGCCTGTGGCTCTCCTCTGGCCCCTCTCCGGTGTTCTGGAAGCTTCGTGGAATTATAAGATACTGGGCGTTGATTTCGTCCAATTCCGAGAATATTTCCTTACTAGGATTTCTGAAACCAAAAACAGCAGAAAACAGGAACAGGCACTTCGACATCTCGTCAATAGGTTAGTTCCGGAAAACGCATAATAATGACATATAATGTGTATAAAACATGTGAGTATCATCATAAAAGTAGCATGGAACATAAGAAATTATAGATACGATTGAGACGTATCAAGCATCCCCAAGCTTAGTTCCTACTCGCCCTCGAGTAGGTACACGATAACAAGGATAATTTCTGAAGTGACATGCTATCACAATCTTGATCAATACTATTGTAAAGCATATGAGATGAATGCAGCGATTCGAAGCAATGGTAAAGACAATGACTAAACAACTGAATCATATAGCAAAGACTTTTCATGAATAATACTTTCAAGACAAGCATCAATAAGACTTGCATAAGAGTTAACTCATAAAGCAATAAATTCTTAGTAGAAAGCTTTGAAGCAACACAAAGGAAGATATAAGTTTCAGCGGTTGCTTTCAACTTCAACATGTTTATCTCATGGATAGTTGTCAACATAAAGTAATATAACAAGTGCAATAGGTAAACATGTAAGAATCAATGCACGCAGTTGATACAACTGTTTGCTTCTAAGATAGAAATAAGTAGGTAAATTGACTCAACAATAAAGTAGAAGAAAGGCCCTTCGCAGAGGGAAGCAGGGATTAAATCATGTGCTAGAGCTTTTTAAGTTTTGAAATCATATAAAGAGCATAAAAGTAAAGTTTTTAAGAGGTGCTTGTTGTTGTCAACGAATGGTAGTGGGCACTCTAACTACCTCATCAACCAGACTTTCAAGAGCGGCTCCCATGAAGGACGTTATCTCTACCAGCAAGGTAGATCATCCCTCTTCTCTTTTGTTAACACATGTATTTTAGTTTCATTATTTATGGATGACACTCCTCCCAACCTTTTGCTTACACAAGCCATGGCTAACCGAATCCTCGGGTGCCTTCCAACATTCACATACCATGAAGGAGTGTCTATTTGCAAAATTAAGTTGCTTACTGATATATCAGGGCAAAACACACGAATAGAATTATTAATGCAAGTTAATTAATTGGGGCTGGGAACCCCATTGCCAGCTCTTTTTGCAAAATTATTGGATAAGCGGATGTGCCACTAGTCCATTATGAAAGTCTGTCAGGAGTAAATGACAAGGTTGTAAGATAAAACACCACATACTTCCT
>NC_061509.1:55099249-55120706 GCF_022539505.1 Lolium rigidum
CATATTTTCCTCTCTCATAATAATTTTCAGTAGCTTCATGAACAAACTCAACAATATAACTATCACATGCAGCATACTTTTCATGATTTCCAAACACATAATTTTTATCAAGCTCAAATATAGTAGGATCAAAACTTCCAAACTCACTTTTATCAATAATATAACAAGGTGATCGATCAATCTCAAGAGATATGGGGCTCTTAAATAAAGTCAATACTTTTCCAATCCCATTTTCATTAGTAGTACAATTAATATTATCAAGTAACATAGGACCATCATCTAGAGCTTTGTCATAAACATTTGCCAAGCAAAATTCTTTAGTACCATGCATTTCGACATTAGGCACAAACAAAGCATTATCATAAGATTTATCAAAGTAGCATGGATTATCATATATAACAGCAGCATAATTATTCTCACAAGTTTTACTTATAGGAAATATTTCAAGAGAATCCACAGGAACATAACATTCAACCTCTTTCGGTAAGCATGGAGGACAATCAAATAGTGTAAGAGATGAAGAGTTACTCTCATTAGAAGGTTGGCATGGGTAGCTAATCCATTCTTCCTCCTTTTGTTCATCACTCTCCTCTTCTTTTTCACCCAATGAGCTTTCAGGTTCATCAATTTCCTCCTCTTTTTCATCCAATGAGCTTTCAGGTTCATCAATTTCTTCTTCCACAGGTTCCTGCAAATTGTGAGTGCATTCTTGTGCATTAATGCGTCTCTCTTTATAATCAAGGATATAAGGATTCCTACTGTAGCATTCTATGCAAGAATTAAGGATAGTAGAGACATAATCTTTAAGGTCCTTACAAATAGCACAAGTTTCATAATTCTCAACCATGAAGGATTCTATCTCGGAGGCTCCCATAAATAAGACAAATTGTTCTACCTCTTCGAACCCATAATGAATATAGTAATTCCGATTATAGTTCTTAATTAAAAATTCCTCACTAAAGCCACATTGAAATTTAAGATGTTTAGTATCATGTTGAGAGCAACAGTTTATATCATGGCGTCTAAGCAAGATTCTAGCCATTGTATTCAATTTTTCTATCATAGCACTCATTATTTTACCAGTTCTTGATTCTCTATAATTATTATAACATTCTATAAGCTCCAAGTAGGTTGTTGGTTCTCCCATAACAGCAGTTTTTAATTTTTAGGTTTTTCAAATTTTTATGGATTTTTGGGTATATAGGGAAAATAAAACAAGAAAAAAATAAACTAGACAAAAGTAAACTAAGCAAAGTAAAACTAGACAGAAATAAACTAGCAAGACAAAATAAAATAAAAGCAGAGAGAGGTAGAGTGTACTCCCCAGGTGAACTTATGAGTAGAGCTATGCCTCCCCGGCAACGGCGCCAGAAAATAGTCTTGATGACCCACAAGTATAGGGGATCGCAACAGTCTTCGAGGGAAGTAAAACCCAAATTTATTGATTCGACACAAGGGAAGGTAAAGAATACTTATAAGCCTTAACAACTGAGTTGTCAATTCAGCTGCACCTAGAAAAGCACTAGCAACAGGGGTGATGTGAAAGTAGCAGTGATATGAGAGCAATAGTAACAGTAACACAACAGCAGTAGGTATTTTCTGCCATTCCAAAGTAAATTGCTTGAGTGCTACCTTTAAACAATTCAAAATTTATTACCTCTGATTTGTGTCAATGTTTTATAGCTCATGAGGAAGTATGTGGTGTTTATCTTTCAATCTTGTTGGGCAACTTTCACCAATGGACTAGTGGCTTCATCCGCTTATCCAATAATTTTGCAAAAAGAGCTGGCAATGGGATTCCCAGTCCCAAATTAATTAACAAAAATAGAAACTCCTCCATGGCATGTGATTGTTGGACGGCACCCGAGGATTCGGTTAGCCATGGCTTGTGTAAGCAAAGGTGGGGAGGAGTGTCATCATAATAAAACTAAAATAAAATGGCACTCCTTCATGGTATGAGATTGTTGGCGAGCACCCGAGGATTCGGTTAGCCATGGTTTGTGAAAGAAAGGTTGGAAGGAGTGCCACCCAAAAATAAAAATAATTCATGGGAGCCGCTCTTGAAGGTTTGTCTAGCAAGGGGGTTAGAGTGCCCACTACCATTCGTTGACAACAACAAACACCTCTCAAAACTTTACTTTTATGTCTCTTTATGTTTTCAAAACCAAAGCTCTAGCACAAATATAGCAATCGATGCTTTCCTCTTTGAAGGGCCATTCTTTTACTTTATGTTGAGTCAGTTTACCTACTTCCTTCCATCTTAGAGGCAAACACTTGTGTCAACTGTGCATTGATTCTTACATACTTGCTTATTTGCATTCATCATATTACTTTGTGTTGACAATTATCCATGAGATATGCATGTTACAAGTTGAAAGCAACCGCTGAAACTTATATCTTCTCTTGTGTTACTTCGATGCCTTTACTTTGAACTTATTGCTTTATGAGTTAACTCTTGTGCAAAACTTTTAATACTTGTCTTGAAAGTACTCTTCATGAAAAGTTTTGCTATATGTTATCTATTTGTTAGCAACTATAGATCATTGCCTTGAGTCACTTCATTCATTTCATATGCTTTGTAATAGTATGATCAAGGTTATGTAAGTAGCATGTCACTACAGAAATTATTCTTTTTATCGTTTACCTGCTCGGGACGAGCAGGAACTAAGCTTGGGGATGCTGATACGTCCCCGACGTATCCATAATTTCTGTCGTTCCATGTTTGTTTTATGACAATACTTACATGTTTTGCTTGCACTTTATGATGTTTTTATGCGTTTTCCGGAACTAACCTATTAACAAGATGCCACAGTGCCGGTTCTCGTTTTCTGCTGTTTTTGGTTCCGGAAAGGCTGTTCGGGCAATATTCTCGGAATTCGACGAAACGAAGACCAAACCTCCTATTTTTCCCGGAAGGCTCCGAACACCGAAGAAGAGTCGGAGAGGGGCCAGAGGGCCACCACACCATAGGGCGGCGCGGCCTGGCCTGGGCCCGCGCCGGCCTGTGGTGGGGAGCCCCCAGGTGCCCCCTGCGCCGCCTCTTCGCCTATAAAATCCCTTTCGACCTAAAAACACCGTACCTCTTGACGAAACTCCAGAAAGACTCCAGGGGCGCCGCCACCATCGCGAAACTCCAATTCGGGGGACAAAGTCTCGTCCCGGCACCTCGCCGGGACGGGGAAGTGCCCCGGAAGCCATCTCCATCAACGCCACCGCCTCCATCATGCTCCGTGAGTAGTTTCCCCATGGACTACGGGTTCTAGCTGTAGCTAGTTGGTATTCTCTCCCCCATGTACTTCAATACAATGATCTCATGAGCTGCCTTACATGATTGAGATTCATCTGATGTAATCGGTGTTGTGTTTGTCGGGATCCGATGGATTGTTACGTTATGATGGTCTATCTACAAAGTTTATGAAGTTATTGTTGCCGCAATCTTGTTGTGTTTACTGCTTGTCACTAGGGCCCGAGTGGCATGATCTTAGATTTGAGCTCTATAATTATTGCTTAGATTGTATCTACAAGTTGTATGCACATGTCACTGTCCGGAACCAAAGGCCCCGAAGTGACAGAAATCGGGACAACCGGAGGGGATGGCGGTGATGTAAGGGACACATGTTTTCACGGAGTGTTAATGCTTTGCTCCGGTACTCTATTAAAAGGAGTACCTTAATATCCAATAGTTTCCCTAGAGGCCCGGCTGCCACCGGCTGGTAGGACAAAAGATGTTGTGCAAGTTTCTCATTGCGAGCACGTACGACTATTATTGGAAAACATGCCTACATGATTAATGATCTTGATATTCTGTTTTAATGCTATTTCAATCCTATCAATTGTCCGACTGTAATTTGTTCACCCAACACTTGTTATTGGAGAGTTGCCACTAGTGTAGATAGCTGGGAACCCCGGTCCATCTTTCATCATCATATACTCGTTCTACATGTCAACTATTTTCTCGGTACCATTGCTCTCATATTACTACTGCCGTCGCTGTGTTACTCGTTACTATTGCTCTCATATCACCGCTACTTTCACATCACCCCTGTTGCTAGTGCTTTTCCAGGTGCAGCTGAATTGACAACTCAGTTGTTAAGGCTTATAAGTATTCTTTACCTCCCCTTGTGTCGAATCAATAAATTTGGATTTTACTTCCCTCGAAGACTGTTGCGATCCCCTATACTTGTGGGTCATCACACGCCACCCGCCGACAACCTGTGGGATCTGCCACTCCGAGCAACCGACGACCACGGCCAGTGGCGCAAAAGGAGGTGGCAGCACAGGGGCGATCCTCCACCAGAGCAGGCCTTGACACAACGAGGATCGGACTGGGAGGCGGCAGCAAACACCCATATCAAAGATATAGGATCCAACCACCAACCCAACCACCGACGCCGTCCAAGCGCCGCCCGTTGCACGTCGACGCAACACCCTTCACCTCCCCTGCAGATCCCGACGATGGCCAACGACGTCCACCTCCTAGACCCCACCGGCGGCAACAACGGTGAGGAGATCCGTCGACGAGGGGGAGGGCTGGCGCACGTGGGGAGCCCCCAGGCGGCGCACAGGGGCTCGCCACGGGAGGGGTCGCTTGTCGGTTTTCTAGCACTATCGCCACCGGGATCACGCGTATCCCCGTTCTTTGCCCTTGGATGGATTAAACGATTTTGATGGCTTCACACCCCTCTATTTCTTATCATACCCATAAACTTAAACTACAAAACCACTAGTACCGAAATGTTAGTAAACATAAGCTACAACCCATGTTAAATGTTTGTCAAAGTTGTCCTGGCTGTCGTTTCTAAAAACAGTCTAGAGTATGGTATGGGATTTCATTCGCCCTAATTTGAACATCTCGACCAAGAGGCAAGAGCGCAACCCAAACTAGCAACCTTTATATAGTTTGAATGTAGTACTTTCTATGTTTTATAAATATATTGTAAATTTAAAAATAGATCGCCTCACTGGGAGTACACCCAGACGCAAACAGACACGCAGATAAAATATATCTGCAGGACGACGCAAACGGACCTCGCTCGCGATTATACCTGTTCATCCTTCGGGCCGGGCCGGGCCTCGGGCCGGGCCAACCTAAGCCCGACGCAAAAAATCCTGGCCCAGGCCCGGCCCGGCCCGACCGTCGGGCCGAAAAAACTGGCCCAAGCCCGGCCCATCAAGTCAAAAGCCCGTCGGGCCGCGGGCCGCGGGCCGGGCCGCTTCACTAAAACGCACAAAATCATGGCCCAGGCCCGGCCTGGACCAAGCATCGGGCCACAAAATCAGGCCCAGGCCCGGCCCATTGACATGGTCGGGTCGGGCTTGGCCCGAGAATTTCGGGCCGGGCCGGGCCGGGCCGACCGGGCCGGGTTGCCCATGGCCAGGTATACTCGCGATGCCCTAATCCGCCATATATCTCCGGGCACGCGATTATCATGTCAACTCGGCATGGAGTCGCGCCTTCCCAGTGGCCGCCGTCTCCTCTTGGCGACGCACCAACTCACCTCTCGGCGAGGCCCCATGATGGAACATCTTCGACTGATCGGGCATCCACACACGAGATGGAGCCAGAACTCACGATCAAGCGTACCTCCTTTATTAAGGTACTAAGGGCGTATTCAACGCGGCTATCCAAATTGGATGTATTGGCCTATCCGGATGGGGCTGTTTGGATGGTCGCGCGGACAAGCGAAGGCCGTGGGTCTGTTTGGGTCGTGCACTACGTCCAACGCGCGGATGCATCGCAAAAGTAAAAAAATAACAAAAAAATTAATTAAACCTGAAACATATTTCATTAAACATATGCCATATTTTGGGCAAATTTATACATATGCCCTATTTTGAATAAATTTAAACTACAAAAGAAAGCCCTCTATATGGGCTTTAAACTAAAAAATATATATATAACCCTAGCCTAGGGTCTGAGGAGGACGAGGTGGCCGCCGGTGCGCCGCCTAGTCCATGTGGGCTTCGTCGCCATGGGCGTCGATGACATCCCCGGGCGGCGATGCGCTGTTGTGGCTCTAGCGCGCCGGGGACTCCGGCCACGGCGACCACTGGGCCTCTTCCCATGCCGAGTGGGGGTCCGGAGCCGCCCGCTGCTCCGCCGCAGGAGCCCGCAGCTCCGCCTCCTCCCTGAGGCGGAGATGCCTCCCCTGCTCCGCCAGGCGCCTGGCCTCCTGGCGCCTGTCCTCGTCGCGCCGGCGCCTGGCCTCCTGGCTCCTGGCCTCATCCTGCCGGAGCCTTGCCTCTTGGTGCCGCCGCAAGGCCTCCTCCTCTGGCGGGCCTGGCTGAGCAACGCCTAGGCCTCGGCGTCCTCGATCGCCTGCCGGGCCTCCTCCTCCATCGCGGAGGTGCGGATGATTGCCGCGAGCTGTGGCCACTTGGCCTCCTCCTCCACGATGGACAGCGCTAGAGCGGCGCGTATGTTCAGGTCGTCGTCCTCCTCTGGCTTCGGCACCAGCGGCCCGGGTTGCGCCAATGCCGTGCCGACGCGGCCGGCCTCTCCGATGTAGAGACCGCCGCGGGGTGTCCGGCAGCCCTCAACGTACGCCGGCGGAGGACGGTGGCTGCTGCTGGCCTCGCCGTTGTTGGCGTCGGGTGCAAAAGCCCTCTTCGGGGCCATGGCGGCGGTTGTGAGCGCGTGGGGAGGTGGACTGCGAGTGGGGAAGTGGACTGGACAGTCCCCTCCTAGTCCATATTTAATAATAATCACGCCCCCACCGACAGCTGGGCCCAGGGAGGCGAGCAGGTGGATGCGCAAGGACGGCGCGTGCCATCCGCGGCCACGCAAATCTGGCCCAGATTTGCGGATTTGGGTCGTCCCGGACACCGCGGCCATCCGCATTTGCGATATGTGGTCGCGTTGGGCCACGTATTTGTCCGTCTTGATCCAGCCGGACGCGTGAGCGCGGGATGGGTTGCCGCGTTGGAGATGTCCTAAGCTTTTATTTTTTTATTTTTAAGGGAAACCAAGCGTGATACTATACCCATTTGGTTTCTCTGTCGCTACATGGAGTGAACGTTTGCGATAGCTTATTTCATTTTTTTAACAAGAGCACATCCAACATGGCTTAGATTAATGGTAAAGGCGGGCGCTATGTCATACGATTAGATTCGAAAGCAAAAAAAAAAAATCTTAGATTTCTTACTGTTGTTTAGTTTTGTTTATCACCATCTTATGGATATCACAGATTTCAAAGTCTTTCTTATGGGACAAATATAGACTGAAGAGATTTAGATGAAAAGGATTGTCCCCCTAGCTCCATTTCATAGAAAAGAAGTTTTTTACAAATCTAAAGAGCTACTGCCAAACCAAAACAAGTTCATCCCATAACAGTGAGTCTAAGAACGAGAACCAAAACGCTAAGACAGATAATAGCTGCCATCCCAGCTACTACTGCAGAAACAGCAACTGAAGCGAAACACCTAACAAGCTACAAACTGAGCAACACATACAGATCTTTTCTCCTCAACTACGCCCGAACTATAGAGTTTGGGAAAGGGAAAGATCTTCAGCACCACATCACCACATGCACGCTGTGAGCTTTCTCTGGATGTGCCGTGAGGTACTTCATTAATGTCTTCCCTCCATACCTCGAGACACCAGCAGAGTTCGAGGAAGAGACCCAGTCAAAGCCTTTGCAAATCATTCCACTGGAAGGCATAAAGGTTTTCTTAGCTTGACAAACAGCCGGTTCATGACCAGTCCGTCCTTGCCTCCTTCTAGCTCTTTGAAAGGTATCTTTCGGTCTTGAAGAAAAAAGTAAGGGTGTAAACGGATCGGATCGGATATTGCTATTACCATATCTTTTTTTACAGATTCAAATCAGAGCGGATGACGATCGGATGCGGATTTGGATGCGGATTATATCGGATTGCTGATATAGAGCGGACTCGAATTGAAAACGTACATTCGATAAAATGCATATGCAAAATGAGAAATATGATTCGTTTATGTAAAAAAAATGTAAGCAAAAAAATGTGTAACACTCAACTATCCAAAATTGCACACTTGTACAATAAACCAACTTGCATGCAGACACAACATGCATAGTTGGACCCTTAGACTAATTACATCGTCTAGGTATTTGGGGTTGGACAAATTTATCGGATTATCCTCTTTGAGGATATCAGATTATCAGTAAAAAGTGTCGGATAATCCGTATCCTCCAGATATTATAAATACCATATCCGCTACCGTATCTGTCGGATATCCGCTTGACCAATATCTATATCCGCATCCATATCCGGCGTATTTCTAAAAATGCATACCATATCCTCAAAACGGATGCGGATGCGGATATGGAGCGAAAATTATCTGTATTATTTACATCCCTAGGAAAGAGCACCAGACGCCACATGTTTTATATTAATCCAAATAACCTTGTTAAAAACAAAATTATTTCTAAGAATTTCTATTTTCGTGCCCTCGGGTCGTTAGTTGTACTCAGTTTTTCCCAGCCCCTTAGTTTTTCCTCAGTTTTCCCCAAGCCTATGTCTGAAACCCGCAGAAGGAGCTCAGACGGAAGGAATCCGTTTATTTGGACGTTCTGTGCTGGCGTGTTGCGCCGCGTCGTCTGTGGGGCCGCGTCGTGTGGGGCCGCGTCGCGTGGGGCTGATAGAAAGGGACCGCGTGGGACAGGACGAGAAGCGTTTGGTTGCACGTGAGCAGAAGCTGGGCTTTGTCTCTCTCAGCCAAAATTGGTATTTTTAAGAGCACCTTTTCCCCTCTTTCTCTCTGTGTCTTTTTCACCAAATTAGTATCAAATCTAGAGAAGCTTCTATTTCTGTCTTTCTTCAATATGACAGCAAATCTAGTAGCAAATCTAGTAGCAAATATCTGGGGTTATTTATGCCTTTTGGCCCTCGTTTTTTGTTCAATATGGCAGCAAATCTAGTAGCAAATCTAGAAGCTAGTATATGATAAATTCACAACAGCATAATCAGAAAACTAAGTATAATACATAGGGAAACTGCATACAGCAGCCAAAAGCAGCCAATAACGTTGTAATATACAAGACGCACGCAATGTATGGACAACAAGAAGATTAGGATGAATGAATTTGTTCTTCATTCCTCCCCATATATTTCTTCGTCGCTCCAGTCGTGCATTACCCCAAGGAAATATTCATTGAACTCCTTCTGTCTGCAGTGTGCGGCCAATACATCCTCCAAACGGTATGGCTTGTGTTCATTTCTCATACCGTAGCTTCCTATTCTATCCACACGTACCTTTGTATCATGAGAGTACTCTCTGATATAACCCAAATCCGTGTAGTAGATGCAGTCAGGTCGAAGTGTCGGGTACACTCTGGTGTCGACGGAGATACACCGGATATAATTCACGAAGAAGGCATTACTGCCAATGTTACTGACCGGATGGAGAGAGCGGCTCTGAGTGTCCACACGGTACACCAATGGTCTGCCCGCCAAAGCCACGCCGACCAACAACACAAGCAGCGAGATCACCATCCGACTTCACAAGGTAGAACTTCTGATGTCCAAGTTCTGGAAATGAAATTAGTGTCTCCATCTTGACAGTGCTCGCGCGCTGCTGCAACTGTACATTGGTGCACACTATTCTTCCGTTCTCAAAATTGTCCACAGCTACTGCATACAGTTCACCATTGAACGGGGTAATGCAACGCAGACAATGGTTCTTGATCGAAAATCTTTCTCCCCAATGTTCATGTATATCCTTAGTTGGAGTGCTCTCATCGACCCAACCAACTTCCGACGGGTAATGTGCGGCAACGAAGACCATAGTCGGGGATTTGATAACAACGACTGATTTCAGACAAACAGATGGCATCTGCGCCTCAAACATAGTGTTCGATTTCTTTGTCAGTGGGTTCAGAAGCCGTATCTTGTGCGACGGGTTCTTCTGGGCAAGCACGATGACGCCACGGCAAAATCCGACGAAGTAGTATCTGGGCAAGCACGATAACATTCAGCACTAAGATGTTTAAGATTGAAAATAAAGAGGTAGATATGGAGGAAGTTGAACCTTGTATGAACTTCCAATAGATCTATGGTGACGTAGCGTGATGTGCCGAGTTGGAGGAAGGTGAACTCAGCGACGCGTGGAAGGGCGTGGTCTAGCATGATCCATTCGTCCGAGGTGCACGTCGGGCTCAGGCAAACCTGAGCGCCAATTTCTACAGACTTGCCTCATGGCAGAGTAGGTGTCGGCGTACTCCTCGTTCGCCAGCAAGCATTCGCCGATCTTGTGAAGTGGTCCATCAGCCGAGAGAGAGGGCCAATTCACGGAGGAGCCGCGCTTGGATGAGCCGCCCTCGGAGGCGACGCGCTCGGCGGCGACTGGCTCGGCGGCGACGGGCTCGGCGGCGACGGGCGCGGAGGCGACGGGCTCGGAGGCGACGGGCTCGGAGGCGACGGGCTCGGAGGCGACGGCCGCCGGCGCATTCTTCTTCTCCATCGCCGGCAGGGTAGCGTGCGTACGGCGGTTGGGGTTTTTTCGATTTGGAGAAGTTGATGGGACGTGAGAGGGGTGGTTTCGTGCGTGAGCGAGAATGAGACGACTGTGTGCAGAGGGAGGGAGGGAGGGGCTTACGCGTCCTAAATGCGAATGCGACCCGCGTCCTACGCGTCCACTATTTGCACGTCTGCACCGCGACACGCGTCAACAATGGCACGTCTTCCACTTCTGCACCGCAACACGCGTCCTCGAGTCTAACCCTGGAAATTTAGATATACTCAGGTATACCCTCGAGTCATATACTAGCATTTTTTGTGTGCTCAGTTTTCTTCTTGAGTGCTAATACTGGCTAGTGCAATATACTAAGTTTTACCCTCAAGTGGCTGGTCAACAGAGAGTCAACAAATGGGATTAACTAGTTAAATGAGTTATTTAATGTGCAAAAAATTCCGAAAAAGAGTGGCACTTACTCATGGAGTCTTTACCACAAATTGCCACTTCTCAAATCATAGATAAATCAAGTTTCACCACAAATTGTCACTTCTCAAATCACCTAGTAGCTATGAAGGTGCATGGTTTTCCATAATAAGCCCTACCCAAAACAGCTTTCCCCAAAACATACTTTGTCTAAATGAGGCCATAATTTTCACACTCATGTAGATTTGTATTGCAAATAGTTTGATGTAGGTCAAGATGGGTTTCATTGTACAAAACACGCATTTTCCAATTTTTAAATCTCATATTTGAATTCCTTAGTCTGTTTACTACTCACTTAACCTTGGTTTCTTGATACTACTCAGTTTTGCCCTCTCCCTTCACAAACTCCCACAGACGCCCAACATTGCTCTGATTGGTCTAGCCCATGTCACGCAGATCGTGCCCGACGACCGTTCATCGTATGATCTAACGGGCAGGATAACCCCTATCTCTCTCTCTGGTCGGGGCCACCACCCTCTCTCTCTCTGTCGTCGGTTAGCTTCCACCCTCTATGTATGCGAAAGGACGGTTACCCAGTTAAAGTTTGGTTTTCTGCATTATTTTTCACGAGCTAAATTATAAACTCTTTTTAGGCATTACTTTTCACGCAAAAAATGATAAACCATCACCGATTTGTTGTAGCCATTACTTTTCAAGCAAAAAATGATAAACCATCACCGATTTGTTGTAGCCATTACTTTTCACGCAAAAAATGATAAACCATCACCGATTTGTTGTAGCCATTACTTTTCACGCAAAAAATGATAAACCATCACCGATTTGTTGTAGCCATTACTTTTCACGCAAAAAAATGATACACCATCACCCATTTCTTGTAGCCATTACTTTTCACGCAAAAAAATGATACACCATCACCCATTTATTGTAGCCATTACTTTCCACGCAAAAAACGATAAACCATCACCGATTTTGTTGTAGCCATTACTTTTCACGCAAAAAATGAACACCATCACCCATTTCTTGTACCCATTACTTTTCACGCAAAAAACGATAAACCATCACCGATTTTGTTGTAGCCATTACTTTTCACGCAAAAAAATGATACACCATCACTCATTTCTTGTACCCATTACTTTTCACGCAAAAAACGATAAACCATCACCGATTTTGTTGTAGCCATTACTTTTCACGCAAAAAATGATACACCATCACCCATTTCTTGTAGCCATTACTTTTCTTTTAGGCATTACTTTTCACGGTAAAATGATAAACTATATCACGAAGTTCCATTTCCGTCAACATAGTCCGCATTACTTTTTTTGTTGAGATATATACCCCCACAACGGTCGTCTCCTCCTTAATTTATTGTGTATAAACCCCCACAACGGTCATCTCCTCCTTATTTTATTGTGTAAACCCCTACAACGGTCATCTCTCCCTTATAAACACCCACACGGCCATCCCTTGTATCACTAGGTTCTGCCTCTCTCTTCTTCTTTCACATACACTTGATCCATTGCCATGGCTTCCACGTCTCGGACGCGGACCGGAAGGGGAAGGGGAAGGGGAAGTGGATCATCATCATTGCCACCACCACCGTCAACACTGCCATTGATCATAGAGGAGTTCTCCATCGTCGTCTATGAAGACTCTTTGGTCAAGAAGGTATGTACTCGTTCCCACATATATGATGCATGTGATTAATTATGGGCATGTTCTAAAAAAACCTTTAATTTCAAGGGTTCCCTAATTTCAAACGATCGGCGCTCGATCTCTTTGCAGGAACTCCCAAAAAAATTTGCGAACTATCTTGACGGCAAGGAGCCAGCTAAGGTGTATCTCGCGAGCAGCTGACTGCGGTCCTCGTCTCCGGACCGTGGAGGTCCTATTTGACGGACAAGGCCGGATGTACCTCGACAAGGGCTGGGAGAAATTCGCCATCGCGCACGGTGTGGATTTCGGCTGCTTCGTACACTTCAAATATGAAGGCGATGATGTGCTCACGGTGAAGGTGTTCGACGGAACAATGTGCAGGAGGTACTACTACTCGGACGACGAAGATATCGACGATGAAAGCGACGACGACGTGAAGCCATGCATCCATCCCCTTTAGATAATTAAGGGGATTATGACCAAGAATATCTATGTAGCTTCATATGCATCGATTTAGAGATCTACCTATTTTCTATATATTATGCATGTAAAAAATAATATCGCATTTCCACTATTATTCGAGCACCACATCCTCCAAACGATGCCGATGCCGATATCGGCATGGTCAGAACGGCTATGCTCGCCGCCACTGCTAGGTCAACATCGGGATGCACAATGTTTAGTATAAGAGTCACTTTAGATTAAGCTGCGAAAATAGTCACCTGCCATGGGCTGAGGCGGCCCCTACAGAGCGGCTCTATATTATATTCTCTAAATAAAATAGACGATCACAGCGGTCATTGGCTGCGGAGGCCCCACAGAGCGGCAATATATAATTTTCTATAAATAAATAGACGACCCACTGGTCATTGGCTGCGGCAGCCCCATAGAGCGGCCCCATTTGTCATTGGCAGCACCGCGTATACAATCAGGAAATAAAACGACCCACGCGTCAGCGGTAGATGGATGGATACCCGTCAGCACGAGACGGTCAGAGAGGAACTGACCTCACTGTAACGGTAAGGCCTCTGACCTTACGACAACCCACGTCTTCGAGGGGTTTCAAACTAGAGGGAGGGGAAAACTGAGGAAAAACTAACGAGCTGGGGAAAACTGAGTACAACTAACGAAGCAGGGGCAGGTAAATAGAAATCCCTTATTTCTAATCCACAATTCCCACAGGACAACAGAAGTAACTACCTTAAACCGCAAAAGAAACTACATTAAAATATATAAATATTTTATTACATAACCATTTTAGAAGCAACTGATTCGAAATTCATAACAGGAATATCAAAAACTTCAGCTACTCCTCCCAAAAGACCATGGAGACTATACATTCAAACATAAGATGCCTAATAGATTCAAACTCTTTGCACATTTCACATTCCATTGGCTTAGTCATACGTCTAGCCATAAGGTTATCTCTAGGCATAATCTTATTTTGTGAGATAAGCCATAGGAAAATCTATACTCTTAGAGAATTTTTTTTAACTCCAAGCAGAGGAAAAATATATTTGGAGTGAGGCAGCGATAACATCATCTTACCTAATAAATAGAATGCCATCTAGAGTACTTGGTTATAAAGCTTCAATAAAATGTTTAACTAGTGAGATTTCGTATGTGGTTCCACCAAAAGTACTCAGGTGTATGCTTTGTGAAAGATTACAGACCTTCCATGGGCAAGCTTGATCCAAGAGCTCTAAAGTGTGTGTTTATGGGGTATTCAGGAAAACCAAAGTGATATAAATGTTGGTGGTCATCAGAAAAACAAATATTTGTGAGCATGGATGTAGTTTTCAGAGAACATCAACCATTTTATGATGTTTCAGATCTGGACAGCGAAACATGGGGAGAAAAAGGAGTAGAGAGTAACCACTACATCAAGGGAAATAGTTGTTGGAGTAATACCACGGGAAGAAAGACATGAAGATAGAAATGTGGGTTCTATGGAATCCTAAGAAGGAACATCAGGTGATGCATATTGGTGGCCAAAACCAAATGATGAACGAGAAGTTCGGGTGTATTCGCGAAGACATAGAGCTGAGAATGATCAAGTGCGGAGGGTGGGGGTGGGGGAGGGAATACTCCATTGGGTCGGAACCCTGAAGCTTAAGTTTAGCTAGACTCGCATAGCTCACGCTCATTCCCCTCTGCTAGTGATGGTACAGTTTCTGATCCATTCGATGATCTAGATCCCTATAGCTCAGAGAAAACAACCTCGCTCAATTGTTGGGAAACTGCCATCAAATATGTGCCAATATGATATTTCCAATTATGTATCATATTCTTCTATGGGATCTTAGTATAGATGTTTTATCGCTGCACTTGACTCGGTTGTACCTATTCCCCGTGTTTGGCATGAAGCGAAGGGTGCCCCAAATGGAGAGATGCCATGTTGGAGGAAATGGAAGCACTTGGCAAGAATAACACTTGGGTATTGACGACTCTTCCTACTAATAAAAAGGTTGTTGGTTGTAAGTGGGTATTTAGTGTAAAACATACTCCAGGTGGCATTAAGTCGACAGATATAAATCCAGATTAATCGCCAAGGGCTATGGTCAAAAATATGGCGTTGACTATGATGAAATTTTGCACCTGTTACAAAAATGAGCACTATTAGAACTTTAATCTCAGTTGTAGCAAACTTGAAGTGGAAATTGTTTAAGTTAGATGGAAAAAATGCATTTCTTCATGGGGAATTGCAAGAGGAGGTCTATATGGATATTCCTACTGGCTTTAATACAAGCGAAACTGAAGGGAAAGTTTGTAGGTTAAAGAGAGCGTCATATGAGCTAAAACAGTCTCCAAGGGCCTGGTTTGGCAAGCTTCGAAATGAAATATGTTCATGGGGTTATCAACAACATACCACACCTTATTCTTCATGCATGTTGAACAAAAAAGTGTTATACTTATTGTATATGTGGATGACATCGTGATAACAAGTAATGATGAAGAGGAGATGGTGAGATTGAAGAAAGCTTTAGCAAGGACATTTGAAGTGAAGAACCTGGGATACCTCCACTACTTCCTTGCCATTGAAGTGGCAGTTGATGTGCAAGGTATCTTCGTATCACAGAGAAATAATGTCATTGATTTACTTAAGGAAACTGGAAATGTAAAACTGCCAGTACACCTATCAAACGGAATCACCATGTGAGAGCTGATTCTGGGGAACCAGTCGATAAGCATAGATATCAAAGGCTAGTTGGACGATTAATTTATTTATCTCATACCAGGCCAGATATTGCTTACGCTGTAAGTGTGGTCAGTAGGTATATGCATGATCCTCATACTTGCCATACTTGCCATACTTGCCAAATTTGAAAGGGTGACTAGGAAAGGAAATCTTATTTTCAAATCATGCAAATCTGAAAATATAAGGTTTTACTGATGCTGATAGAGCTAGAAACTTGGATGATAGAAAATCTACATCTGGCTACTGTGTGTTTGTTGGAAATAACTTGGTGAGCTGGAGTAGTAAGAAACAAAGCGTAGTTGCGAGGTCCACAGTAGAAGCTAAATTTACTTAAGAACCAAAAATTAACATGGTACATAATCCAGTTCATCATGATAGAACTAAACATATTGAGATAATAGTCAGAGTTTGGGCTGTTTTTGGGTCAACGTGTTTATCTTCTACCTTGGTCTGAATCCACCAAAATTAGTGAGTGTATTGAGTATGGAAGACAACATAGGATCCAAACGAAAACACGTAGCATCCAAATTGCATTTCAGATCCAAATCTTGGTACCAGAAACAAATTTGCAGATATGCAAGAATACCATTGCACTGCAATTGTGAGTCGATTTCTTCACCATTCACTTCAGATTAGGATCCAAATTCAGAACCAAAAATTCTGTAAGTACCGTTTAAAAATAATACTGACCAGCTCCTCGTTGAGATGAGAGTGTACACCTTTGCGTACCATATAGGGAGAGAAGTGCAAGGGCGAAAATGAACAGCACTCATCTCAACTGTGAGACAGACGGTGGAGATAAGGCCGAGACGCGCTAGTGGAAAATTGTGATGATAAATTGAGCCCCCACCGCCTCTGTTCTCAGAACAGCTCCGCTGCTCGCCAGCACTTGCCATGGCCGAAATGGCGCTCCGATCCCCAGCCACACTCCTCCTCCTTTGTTCCCTACTCCTTTCCCTCGTAGCCTCCGGTCAGCGTGCGCCGTACATTGTCCACATGGACAGGTCCGCCGCGCCGCCGCAGCACGCCGGCGACTGCCACGCCTGGTACACCGCCATCCTGGCGACCCTGGCGACCGCGTCGCCGCACGGCGCCGGTGGATCCCCGAAGCACATGTACACATACACGGAGGCTCTGCACGGCTTCGCCGCCACGCTCTCCCGCCCAGAGCTCCGCGCGCTCCGCCGCACGCGGGGCTTCGTGTTGGCGCACCGAGACCGCCGCGCCGCCGTCGCCCACGACACCACGCGCTCCCAGGAGTTCATCGGCCTCAGCCCTTCCAGCGGTCTGTGGCCGGCGGCGAAACTCGGAGAGGGCGTCATCATCGGCATGATAGATACGGGCATCTCGCCCGAGAGCAGGAGCTTCGACGACGCCGACATGCCACCGGTGCCGTCCCGGTGGCGCGGGGCGTGCGAGCCGGGCGAAGCGTTCCCCGCCACGGCGTGCAACCGGAAGCTGATCGGCGCGCGCTTCTTCAACATGGGTTTCATGGCGAGCAACCCCGGCGTCGCCATCTCCATGAACTCCACGCGCGACACAGAAGGCCACGGCACGCACACGGCGTCCACCGCCGCGGGCAGCCCTGTGAAGTGCGCGTCCTACTTCGGCTACGGGCGCGGCACGGCGCGTGGGGCTGCTCCCCGCGCCCACATCTCTGCTTACAAGGTCGACAGCTGGGGCGGCGACACGGTGATGTCAGACGTCCTCGCCGGCCTGGACGCGGCGATCGCGGACGGCGTCGACGTGATCTCCATCTCTATGGGTTTCGACGACCTGCCGTTGTACCAGGATCCAGTGGCCGTCGCCTCGTTTTCCGCTATGGAGCGCGGCATCATCATGTCCGCCTCGGCGGGCAATGACGGCCGGAACGGCCTCCGCACATTGCACAACGGCGTGCCCTGGGTGCTCACCGTCGCAGCCGGCACGGTGGACCGGCAAATTTTTGCTGGGACCGTGCGATACGGCGGAGGCAACACGACGATCGCCGGAATCACAGCTTACCCGGCAAATGCTTGGGTTACTTCAACGAAGCTGGTGTACGACGAAGCCGTGTCCGCGTGCAACTCGTCGAGTCTGATTCGTACTCTGCTCCGGACAAGAAGAAGATCAATCCTTGTCTGCCGTGACGCTGGGATCTCCATCGCAGCGCAAATGAACGCCCTCGTCGAGGCTGGGCTCGCCGCTGCGGTCCTCGTCACGAGCCAGGACGCCGAGTTCCTGGAGTACCCGCTGCCGGCGATCCTGATCAGCCCGAAGGATGCCCCGGCGCTGCTCAACTACATCGCCACCAGCTCGAACCCGACGGCTACCATGACATTCCAGAAGACGTTCCACAGGGTACGGCCGGCACCGGTGGTCGCGGCGTACTCCGGTCGAGGGCCATCGCGGAGCTACGCCGGCGTGCTCAAGCCGGATATAATGGCGCCGGGAGACAGCATCCTGGCGTCGGGGGTACCTGCCTCCCCAACGGCGCGCATCGGCCAAACTCTTGTGGCCAGCGACTTCTTGGTCGATTCCGGGACGTCCATGGCGTGCCCGCACGCGAGCGGCGTGGCGGCATTGCTGCGGGCGGCGCACCCGGATTGGAGCCCCGCCATGATCAAGTCCGCCATGATGACCACGGCGAGCAGGGTCGACAACAGGCTCGCGCCGATCACCGATGGCAACGGCAACGGCATCGCGAGCCCGCTCGCTATGGGCTCGGGCCATATCAACCCCAACTCCGCTATGGATCCCGGCCTTGTGTTCGACGCCGGTCCCGCGGACTTCGTCGCTCTCCTCTGCGCCGCCAAGTACACGGAGGCCCAGATCGCCGCGATCACGAGGTCGTCTTCCAACTGCTCCTCCGCCTCTTCCAGCGACCTGAACTACCCGTCCTTCATCGCCACCTTCGACGCCAACGCCACCAACGGGAAGATGCGCTTCAAGAGGACGGTGACCAGCGTCGGGGAGGGCCCGGCGACGTACCGCGCGTCGTGGTCGTCGCCCAGCAACGTCGCCGTGTCTGTGACGCCGTGGACGATGGAGTTCGGCGGCGCGGGGCACAAGGGCATGTTCGAGGTTGAGATCAAGCTGAACGCGCCCACCGGCGGCGAGCCGGCCTTCGGTGCTCTCGTTTGGGCTGACGACAGCGGCAGGTACAGGGTCACGACCCCGTTCGTGGTGCTCTGAACTCTGATGTTCGTGTGCTTTGAACTCTGATGTTCGTGTGCTGAAGTTAAGTTGTTTAGTCCGATTAATGTTGTTGGCGAACTCTGTGTGTTGGCTTGGACTGATGATGTACTGTAGTAACTAGTTTGACTTGGGATTTATATGAAGTCCGTAACTAGCACTACTCCTAGTATGTTTCAAGATTTAAGTTCCTTGATCATGTTCGTGACCCCCGTTAGCCCCCAGCTCACATGTACCACCAATTTGAACCGCAACGCCCCGTAGTCACGCAACTTCGTCTCCAACTTCAGTGAAGTAGACCACCCTCCGAACCATGCACTTGCATTTCTTGTGTTCTCCCCGTTTGTTTGAATGCAACTAATCCTTCAGTGATGCCCGTCCTACAAGATGACATATTATTTGTAAATATTTAGATGTATGCCACCAGACATTAATAGGTTCAACTTTAATTATAATCATTACATTTTGCATGATTATTACTATTTTCTACCTTATGATTTTCAGAAACTAACTAAAGATAAAGAGACCATTCATGTCATGACTATATTTACACATGTTTTGACTTGCTGAGACAGAGCACTGAGGCCTGCTCCAATTTACTTATTTCAATGCTTCATTGTGTAATTCTTGTTTCATCAATGTAGCACCATGCTTCTCCACAACATCGAAGCTAGGTCTAACTATAGACATGCATGTCCATCAGCTGATTGATGAAGGATAGGTAGCATAACCTACAAAGTCTTTTCTAACGGAGCCGGGACCTACCGGGTAGTCATCCACCGTCCACCTCTTCGTGATTCATGCTAGGCTCACTTTCTAGATCTAGTGTGTATCATCTCTATATTACATTTCTCTGGAATCTAAAATAAATTTTAGTAAAATCTCGTAATTTGTTATGTAAACCGGGATTCATGATACTTTAAACGGAAAATAATTATAATAATTCAGATATGTGTGGAATATATGTATGATGTGGTTGAAATAACATGATTTTGTTGAAATTTTATTTTTTTTATCTAATAAATATCATAGATATACTATATCGCAGTAAAAGTGGTAACAAGTTAGAGATTAGTCAACACGAATCACAGGGTCACTACCAATCGGATGGTGACCGGTAGGAGCGGGTTCCGTTAGAAAATCCGTGTTGCGGAAGATGACCATAACAAAGTGTAGGTTTGTGCATGATTCTCTCCCATGTGGTCACCATAACGAAGATGACCATGTATTTTCTGCAACCACCATGAAATTATCGAACACACTTTGTTATTCTGGCAGTTTTCTTGGGAAGTGTGGCAAGATGTTAAGTCTGAGCACGAGGTTCATCTCCAGAGAAGTTCTTTCCATTCGTCGGGGACCTCGGTCATAGATCTCATGAACCGTGGCTCTCATGTTCAGATCACTACTTCCATTGTCACATTCTAGCACATTGGAATTGGGATGCTCGCAACAAAGCTCGAGAGGAAGGAGGCTTGCTACACCCTTGGTCAGCTGCTAGAAAGGCGAATGTGTACATTGATATGATTCTTGTTCATCTATACAAACCAAAAGCCAACCATAACCGTGAATCCTCTTCTAACGCTAATGGATCCTGCCGCCAGAGGGAAAGGTTTTGGTGAACATGGATGCCACCATCTTCACTTCTACTAAGAAAATGGGTGTTGGTGTTGTCATTCATGACCACAGTGGTCTTTGCCTTGTTGCTTGCGGGCGAGCCCTCGAACAATGCCACAATGCCATAAGTGGCGGAGGCCCTCGCCATCCGCCGTGTTGTTGCCTTCGCTCAAGAGGAAGGCCTCTTTGAAATCATCCTTGGATTAGATTGCTTATCGGCAATACAATGTATAAACTCTTTGGTGACTAATTGCTCCCAAACAGAATTGGTAATCGTGGATATCAAGTTTTGATCCAAGGTTTTTTCTTCGTGTCAATTCCGGCATGTACCGGCGTGTGCTCAACATTGCTGCTCATCAATTAGTTATAGGATATGTGTGGCTTATGTTAATTAGTACTACTTCCATCTCATGCTTATATTATTTTTAGAAAGTCAAACTATGTTAACTTTGACTAAGTTTATACCAAAAAACATTAACATGTAAAACATAAAATTAATATCATTAGATAGATAATAAAATATATTTTATATAATTTATAAAATATTATATTTGTTGATAGATTTGTCTAAACGTTTGGTGAAACTTTACTTGGTTTGTCTTTTGAAAATAAAACCTTAAGCTTTGAGATGGACTGTATGTGAATATTGTTAGGAATTGAAAGGGCTCGTTAGTCAATATGAGGCTACAATAATTAAAGTTTCCTTAAATGCATGCAAGGTAAAGTCAAAATACAACACAGATCTTGAATTCATAAACGAGGCTCTTCGCTCGTTGCCAGGTTCTCAGAGTATTCTCGCATGTTGGGGCCCTAAATTAAAACATTATTACAACAACTTTCTTCTCTAAACTTAAAAGAATTACAACAGCATATATTCTTCACCCATTGTTGCTGATCCGGTATATATTATCACTTATGGTTTAGTGTGTCAGCAGATCAGAGCA
>NC_061509.1:55120806-55178166 GCF_022539505.1 Lolium rigidum
AAAGGTGTGCACATACTTGTGCCTTTTGTTTTCTTCTAACTACAAGTACTCGTGCTCAAATTATTATTTGGATAATCTAAACTACGCGTATATGAAATAAGTATAAACAAGGACTCATGCATCCATAGATACGATGAAGGTTGAAGTTGCTAGCGATTACATGGCACATGCACGCAGAGTGTATATATACATGACCAGATTACGAGTTAGCGATGAAGATTGAATCTAGTCTACCACATGCAGTGCAGTAAAGAGAGCCACCGCGTGAATCGGCTATATATTCAGCTACACTACTCTCGATTAGCCTAAACCAGAATTTCGGAAATGAAGCGTCTAATCTCGATCGAAATTTAAAACGCGGAATTTCCGAGCGAAAATTAAGGCCTTGTCTTCCGGCCGGCTCCATATCCATCCGCATGCACTTGCCATTGCCAATCAGAACGGAATACACACGAACGCGAAAAATGAAAACGAAATTCACGCCGCCAGCCGCTCACCAAACGCGCGCCCTCGCTACGGATTCCCATCGATCGATCCCCATTCTCTCCGCCCGCGCCTCTGCCGCCCCGCTCCCACAGCCTCCACACCCGCCGGCGCACCTCGGCCGGCCTGATTTCCTCGCAGACGCTGCATCCCCCCACCGCGCTTCGAATCGCTAACCCTGGCAGGCCGGCGTCGAGGACGGCGGAGCGCGGTCTTCTACCGGCCGGTCGTCGAAACGCATGCCTCCCTTCTGGACTAGGGTTAATGCCCCGTCCTCGCATTTGAAACAGCAGGCGCCGCGCGCACAGGTGCCATCGTGGTGGCGCTGCTGGCTTGCTCGCCGGAGTCGCGTGCATCGATTTGATGGTGCGCGCGGCTCCGTCGAACTCGTCGGTCTGCGTCGTGCTCGTGGATGAGGGAGCGCAGTGCGGTGCTGCTCGTCCCCGAAGCGACCTCGACGCATCGGCTTCAAAGGTACTAGCTTCTTGACCCCTCCTCTGTCCTAGAGCTGTAGTCCGGACCTCGGTTCCGAACCTAGTGCGGCCGCAGCTGATTCCACGTTTTTATTAGTAGTATATGATCTGATTCGAATTCTTTGGCCACCTAGGGTTTTGCCATGGCCGACAAGGGCAGCCTGAAGCCCCTCCAGAAGGAGTACCACCTGCTCTCCAAGGTGAGCTCGCCATTTCCTCACTGTGGTTTGAGTCCATTTATGTGGGGACGTCCTGATGCAGTTTGGATTGGTTGCAGGAGCAGCGGGCGCTGCTGCATGATGGTTCTCCCTCGATGGTCCGCTACCCCTCTTCGAGCTGCTGTTCATCTCAACCACATCTCCATCCAACAATGGTTAGGTTCATCTCTCTCTCTCTCTCTCTCCAATCACGCTATTTTTTCTTGCTTTATTTCTTGGTGCATCCAGTTGTTTTTTTTTTCGCGGGCACGCGAAAAGCGTGCCAAATCTTTATAGAAGGGAGCAACAAAATTACAAGAAGCCAAAGGGGGATGCGAACATCTGCCCTTGGCCAACCCACACACACACCCAGAACGCACGCCTACTCTCGCAGCATCCCTCTCCAGTCTCCTACCCTCGCAGCCCGCCAGAGGCTGAACTCCTCGAACACTGTATCAATGATCTGCGCCGTGGAGAGCTGCCTTTCCAAGTTCCCAAACACCCGGGCGTTTCTCTGCTTCCAAAGCGTCCAGGCGATCAGCAAAACGAAAGTGTCGAAGCCTCTCCTATCCTCCTTGCGCAGCCTTTTCCTCGCTTCCGTCCACCATCTCTCCAAATCTGTGTTCTCCTGCGGCTCCTGTAGCTGTGAACCCATTTTCCTCAGACAGCCGAACCATACCATCTTGGCATAGGGGCACTGTGCCAGAATATGATCGACATTGTCCTCGTCCTGAAGGCAAGTGGCACAAGGGTCCGGGCGATCCTGTAAGCCATGCCTAGCCCTCCTATCCGAAGTCCATAGTCGTCGCTTCAGCGCCAACCATCCGAAGATTTTGCACTTGAGAGGTGCAAAGGATCTCCAAATTGGCTTGGCCATACTCCAAGTAATCCTCCCCATGCAAAGCATGTTGTAAGTCCCTCTGGTGGAGTACTGCCCGGACACCGATCCTTTCCATGTAATTTGATCCGGTCTATTCCCATCACGCGGCACTCTCTGCAACTCCTCCCAAAGTAGGGTGCATTGCATCCACCCATCAATGGACAGCTCTCCAGCAACATCCAAGAGCCAGTCATCCTCTAGCAAGGCCTCCTTGACCATCCTCATGTTTTTCCTCCTCGTTGGCACTAACGCCGATACATCTGGCGCAATCTCTTCTACAGTCCTACCATTTATCCATCTGTCCCTCCAGAAGAGTATCCTGTCCCCATCTCCAACAGCAAACCGCGCCAGACTCTGGAACACTTCATTAGCTTCCGGATCCTTGATCGCTGGCAGACCTTGCCAAGGCCTTGAAGGGTCCGTGCGGCGCAACCAACACCACCTTGCTCTCAGGGCTAACCCTTGCAGTCTGAGGTCCTTCACTCCAAGACCTCCGAACCGGGTCGGCTTACATATCGTGTCCCATGCCACCATGCATTGGCCTCCATTCACCTCCTTCTTTCCCGCCCAGAAAAAGGCTCTCATCCACTTTACCAACTCCTCCAGCACCCAAGCTGGAGCTTCAGCTACCATCAGCTGATGTATGGGTCTCGCGCTTATCACCGATTTGATGAGAATGAGCCTCCCTGATTTCTGAATCATGCCTCTCTGCCAGGCCGGCACACAATGTATGACCTGGTCAATCAGCGGTTGCCACTCCGCTTTAGTCAGGGGTCTCAGGGCTAGCTGCATGCCAAGATATCTGATGGGGAACCCCACCACCTCACAGCCCAGCGTCTCCGCAACTCTGTCCGCATCCCCCTCCTGCTCTCTAATCAGCGTGGCTGAGGTCTTCCTATAGTTAACCCGCAGCCCGGAAGCCTCGCCAAACACCTGGAGGATGGCCTTAGTTGCCTCCAATTCTGTACTCAGAGGCTTGCAGAAAATAACCACATCATCAGCATATACCGAAATTCGCTGCCTCTCCAAAATCCCCGCAAGCCCAGAGAAAAGCTGCCTCTCCGCAGCCTTCTTTATGACTGCCGTCAACATTTCCATCGCTGCCACAAACAACATGGGTGAGGTTGGGTCTCCTTGCCTGAGACCTCTCACGTGCACAAATCTCTCCCCTGGTACTCCATTAACCAACACCCTCGTATTTGCCGTGCTTAGCAACAGAGTGACCCACTTTAAGAACCTCTCCCCAAAGCCCATGCGCCGAAGCACCTCGAACAGAAAACTCCAAGATATCGAGTCGAACGCCCTTGTGAGATCTAGTTTGAGAAGCACTCCTGTCTGCCTCCGCTGGTTTATCTTCCGTGCCACTTGTCTCACAAGGATGAAGTTATCGTGCAAGGACCTCCCTCGCACAAAAGCTGACTGGTTGGAGCTCACAACCTCCCCCAGCCTTCTCCGAAGCCTGTTGGCCATAACTTTTGAGAACAGCTTTGCAAAGCTATGCACCAGACTAATAGGGCGATAGTCCTTGACCTCCATGGCGTCTGGTTTCTTGGGTATCAAAGTGATCAAGGCTCTATTCAGGCGTGCAAAGCCCCGGCCATCTCCCACACTCAGTTTGAACATTCCGGCGAGGACGTCCCTTTTGATAATGGGCCATGCTCTGTGGTAAAACGCTCCAGTGAACCCATCCGGCCCTGGCGCTCGGTCCGGGGGGAGGTCCTTGACTACCCCCCAAATCTCCTCCTCCGTAAACATGACATCCAGATCCTGTAGCTCAGCTGTAGGGATGTCCAGCTCATCCAGGTTTATAGAGTGTTCTCTCGGCTGCATTTGCCCAAGCAGCTGAAAATACGCCTCGGTGAAAGCCTCCACTTTCGAATTCTGTTCCGTCACGAGCTCATCTCCAACCTTCACCGCAGCGATGTGGTTCTTCACTCTTCTCCCATTGGCTACTGCATGGAAAAGCGATGTGTTCGCATCTCCCTCCCTCAACCAGCGGATTCTCGATCTTTGTCTCGCCATAGTTCGCTCCAACGAAGCAAGGCCGAGAACATATTGCTTAAGCATTCGCCTCAGCCAAAGCTCCATAGGGGTCAACATACGTCTCTCCTGGGCCACATCCAGGCGTAGAATGAGGGTGTTAGCTATCGCAATATTTAGCTTAACGTTGCCCGCTTTTTTTTTGCCCCCAGGACTGCAGGTGCTCAGCAGCATTCCTGTAAAGCGCATCCAGCCTCCGAAACGGGTCAACAATGGCAGGGTCACATACCCAAGCTTCCTTAACCGCTTCCTCAACAATGCATCCAGTTGTTGTATGGGTAATTCGTTGCTGCTATAGAGGGAGACGGGAAGGGGAAGAAGAAATTGTGAGGGACGTTCTTACAATTGTTGGAAAGTCTCCATATTGTTGGAACAGATTCTGATTCAGGTTTATACATTGTTATGGAACAGATTCAGTGGTTTCTGATTTGTCTTCCTACTTAATATTGTGCCAAGTGAAGCCAGTGAACATTAATGGGGAAATCTATGCAAGAGGTGTGGCTTATGCCTTGCAAAATAGTGGATATGATCCCAAAAAGGTGTGTCCATTTTATCCATGAAACAATACAGTCTACCCAGCCTTGAAAAACTTTTGAAACATGCAATTGTTACGGTGTTATTAACTTGGTTGCACCTTTCCGTAGGAATGTGTCACCCTTTTTAGTGAACTTTGCACCATTTCCTTTGTTTATATAGCCTATTATATGATTGGATAACTTAATTGTTACACATGTTTTACTTAATGTTTGCATTATTCATGGTGGATTTCAGGTTTGGGTGACATGATAATGGCCATTTGGTCCTCTGTTTCTTTCCCAGTTTCTCCCATACTGCACATTATGGTGCTATTACATCAAATATCGTGCCTCTTTTCATGTTATTTATGCATGTTTCGTTGCTTGCGAATTGAGATAGATCGAAATGCAAGTATGGTAATTAAAATGATAGTTTTTCTCGTAGATGCACGAGGCTGTTCGTTCTCTTCTCTGGGAGTGTTCCAGATCAATTTTAACTTTTTAATTTCACTACGTTTTTAGTGCTAGTTTTTGTTTTGTACTTTGAACTGTACCATGTCATTTTTCTCCCACTGATAGGTGTCGGGAGAGACTGCTCATGAAATCTGGTTTGCTGCCAATAGCATGGGGGCTGGAGGCCGAGAATCTGATAATATGATAATTTTCTTATCAGGTTGGCGCTAAATTTTGTAAACTACAATTCTGTCTTGACATTTTTCAGTAGTTTTGTTTCAGAAATTCCGCAGCAATTTCCATAGGAATTCTTTGTGTTGCTTCGGTACTTACAATGCGATACTGCACAGTATTTTAGTATAAGAGAAAAGGCTAGCTTTACAAAGCTAGGCCTCTATGATTTGGCCTCATGTAGCCAACTGCGTATGTGGAAGTGCGACATTCCTATTGTCTCATCACATGACAGATATGATAGGAAAAAAATCAAATTTATTCCCTTACTTCGAAATATATGCACATTTTTTCTCCATTATTGTGTACTTGTATGAGACTAAAATTGCTCCATAGCGAGGTATGCAAGACAAATGTTCATGTGTATTGTACTTGGAAATAATTACTCTACAGTGGGTGCTTTTATTTTTATTTTTGTTGCAACTAGCAAGGTTAATGTTGGAACAGTTATCTTCTTCATGGTAGAAAGGCTAAAGAAAAATTCACATGTCTTGCTACATTTTAATTTCAGGTACCACAACAGTTTTCTAGAAGATACATTAGTACTAAATATATTACAAGTTCAGTTTTTCGAATCTTATTCGGCTTTGTTGATAGATGCAGACTTCTGAAGTAAGGTCAAAGAAAAAGGGAAAACAAAATTCACGCAAAGCATACTGCTGGGCGCTCACCAAACGCCCTAGCTCCGTATCCCGATCGATCCCCATTTTCCCTGCCCTCGCAGCCGCTCGCCTGCACCTTTGCCGCTGCTCCCACAGCCTCCACACCCGCCAGCGGACCTACTCCGGCTCCTCCTCCAAGCTTGATTTCCTTGCAGATGCCGCATCCACCCACCGCGCCTCCAATTGCTAACCCTATTAGGCTGGAGTTGAGGACGATGTGGCTTGGCCTCGCGCGTATTCTACCGGCCATCGAAACACACGCCTCCCTCGTGGCCTAGGGTTAATCCTAGGTGTCACCCATCCTCACATTTGAAAGTGGAGGTGCTGCATAGGTGCCATCATGGTGGCGTTGCTGGCTTGCTCGACGGTGTCATCTGCATCGATTCGATGGTGTGTGCGGCTTTGTCGAACTCGCCGGTATGCGTGGATGAGGGAGCGCAATGCGGTGTTGCTCGTCCCGAAGCGACCTTCGACGCCTCGGCTTCAAAGGTAGCTTGTTGACCCCTCCTTCATCCTAGTGCTTAGTCCGGACCACGGTTCCGAAGCTAGTGCAACAGCCGATTCCACCTAGATTGGTAGTTGTGATCTTATTCGAGTGTTTTGTCCACCTAGGGTTTTGCCATGGCTGACAATGGAGCGCCTCCAGAAGGAGTACTAGGTGCTTTGCAAGGTGAGCTTGCCATTTCCTGTCCGATTCGATTCTTTCCATTTACGTGGGGACGTTCTGATGTGGTTGGGTTGGTTTGCAGGAGCTGCCGGTGCTGATCGTGGCTCTCCTACTTGCCCAGCCACCTATGTTGTGTAAGATAAAGATACAAAGTTTTGGCACATCGGTCGTTCTTGATTTAGTTATTGCCGCCCAATCAATGGTCACTCCTGGACTATGCAATGAATAAATTTGTGCAGAAAAAATAACTTGGCTTTGCTTTTTGCTCATATTAACATTAGTGGTGCTCTGTATTTGTCTCGTGGTCACTATTCTCTTAAAAATTTCACTTGCAATACATAGATAGATAGACACGTATCGCATGCATGTACTGATTGCAGCCTGAAAGATGCATTTTTGTTTGCCCTAGAAGCATGCATGATGTGAGATCGTTGCTGTTGTCAATCTATGGTCCCTGAATGGTTTTCACTGTTGTTGGATTGATTGATCTGTCAGGAAGTTAATGTTGCTCAGTGATTTATAAATGATCTACACATGTTATTATTGTGTATATAAGGCATGCATTAAATAACACCAACTATGGAGTTGCTATTCGTGAACTAAAAAAGTACACATATGTTTCTTGGTGGGATTAGGATACATACTCCTATTTTTACTTGCTCATGTTCAAGCATCGGTGCTTGTTTACTGTAAGTATTTTTGTATTTAGCTAATTAGGTGGAATGGAACGTAATTTCTTTGACATATTATGTGCTACCATTTTCTAGTAGAGAGTGGATTTTTCATTCCACTGATTTTGTTGGTTATATCATCAATCAGTCCACATTGAGTATGCTTGTACATCGTAATTTGAGCTTACCTTGCAAGGCTCTTTGTGCTTAGCTCGTTAGCTGTATGGTTGGTACCAAATTTGAGAGAGGATTTTTGAATAAAACATCAATTTTCCTAATAAACGGCTAGCTGCTTTGCAATTGGTAAACTGTCATCTCTTGGGCCGTCCGATGTAGTCTGATGTAGTCTGCGCAGTCTGTCTTGTCTATCGCGTGTTCTTTCTCAAGCCTTGTTTTTTTTTCCTTTTAGTATTTTTTAAGTTCATTATTTGTCTAAAGCGGCATCTAAAGCGGCCAAGCCCCTGACCGTTCCTTGTCTCATATAGCTTTGTCTCATGAGGAGGCGGATGCATGGCGGACAATGCCACGGCGTCGCCGCATCCTACTCGGTCTGTGTTGGAGGGCGTTGTTTGGGCAGCGTGCCATGCTTTGCCGGCGATGACGGCGGCAGTTGTTGCGGCGATGCCATGTCCTGTTGGTCGGTGTCGGGGGCGGCGTGGATGTCGTGGTCCTTCTCCGTTCAACGGCGAAGAGGTCCGTGACTCGCGAGGGCTGAAGGAATGTTCGCCACCGGCGAGATGGTAATTTTCCTCTGCCTTCTTTGTTTCTCGATTCGTCGTTTATTTTGGAGCTGGATCAGATGAGTAAGCGCTGGTATTTGATGTTGATGATTTGTATGTGGAGGTAGTGGAACTTTTGTTTCGTATCTGCTCGATTATTTGGGTGCTAGGTTGTTGGACATGTTCATTGATGGTGATATTGATATGTAAGTGGATGTAGATAGCTAGATGTTTATTTGTATGTGGAGGTAGCCAGATCTATGGAGGTAGCTAGTCAGATGTCGGAGTTCAATATCCATCATGATTTTTGTGCTATGATGTTTATGTTTCAGGGTATTGTGTTCATATGTTTAGTTTATAGGAATTCCTTTAGGTTTGAAGTGTTTGGGTGTAGGTTGATTGTGATAGGTTCCATGTTTTGTAGATGATATGATCATGATCTGTTCATGTATGTGTCTTCAGTCTTACTAGATCGATGCTAGCATGGTTCAGAGAGAAGATCGGAGAGCATAGTGTTATGGAAATTGTGGTGTTGTGTACTTGTGTGTCAGTATCCTTTGCATTGATGTGTACTTGTGTGTCAGTTAGATGTCAAGCGACCAGTTCTATTGAACTTACTCCTCCACAATTCCTAATTCAGAATTAAAGTGCAGATCATATAACCTAAATTACCTCAGCTAGGCACCAGTTCCACAGGAAGGCAACATCCTGATGCTCTCTGTTGTTGCATCGGACCGCGGTGACTGGGACATGGCCTGAAGCCTCCCTGCCGTAATGGAGGTTGCGTGTCTCTACCATGAGCCACAATTCCAACCCCATTGACATAGCATCACAGAGGTTGCATGTCTTCAGGTTTACTAGACCGATGCTAGCTTGAGCCTCGCATCATTGAATCACCATGTGATATTTATATGTATGTTGGTAGCACGTAAGCATAAGAGAAAACCATGTTTTTTTTCCTGTAGTTGTGCTTTAGTCTTACTTGTGAATCTCTGTTTGTGAACGAAATTTTACGGTCATGCTCTAAAAAAGGCGGTGCTCTTAGTCACCTATTATGGAAAAATAGAGTGCGTTTGATTTCTATTATCTTTACTCTTGCATAAACGAAACATGGTGGCTTTAGGCATGTTGGTTGTACTTCCAGGCTTTTTTCTGAGCTGAGCTTTGTCTTCGTCCATGTTTTCATTTTCTGTTGATGTATGGTCTTTTCAAAAAAACTGATAACCTGATGCTTTACCGCAATTGTACATGATGTTCTTGTTTGCATGTACACAAGCAGTTTTTTATTTGGTAAAAGAGACTAGCTATTGACGTCCTTTAATTCACATGTTTTCATCACAACCTTGAAAGCTAAAATAGTTATGAGTCTCGCTACTATCTTAGATCATGACAAGAATATTTTCTATTTCGGATAACTCGGGACTTCGGTGAATCTCCAAGTCCAGGTAAGTTGTCTTGTAGAATATCTTCTTCTTTGGTTGTTGTAGATCTTGATATGCGCTCTTCCCCTCCATTTTTCTTGTGGGAGCGTCTCAATCTTCCATAGAGGAGCACCCGCGGCCTTTCTCGTGTCGATGGAGTGGTTGGAGCAAAGCGGGGAAGCTTGCTTGCTAGAGAAGAAGGTAGAACAACTGTATCTATGTTTCTACAGAATGGCCGATCCATTCTATGGGCTTTTTCTATTTTTTTTGGGATTTTACTGTTTTTGGCTTAATGTAGCCCTTGGAAAGTCCCCAGTAAAACTGACTACACATTGTGTAACCGAGTCATTTTTTGTAGAGCTGATTTAACAGTGTACAGTTGTCATCATTTGATTGTCAGACGGTTGTTTTAGAGTCACTCTTTAAAACATTATGTTATTACTTCTAAGTAGCTTTTGAATTGGTTTACTGTGCTTGCTGTTATCTAAATAAGTTTGGTATATATGTACATGTTAATGTGAGAAACTCGAATACAAATAAATGTGATTATTATATCCTGTAGAGTTTGTTTGTGCTTGCTATCTTTTAGCAACCCTTCAGCCTTTAACTGTTGGCATTTGCATGATTACACATTTAATTATGTCCATTGCAGTTTTATCTGCAAGAGAAGTGTTGGACAACTGTTGGTGTGTCTGTTGGGCTGTTTTCTTGTTCTCTGTTCTGGCCCATTTGGCCCAGCCCAGTCCTGACCTATATAAGGTGCTTCTATCTCTGTAACCCTAAGATGAGAGAGTTCCTCCCTGCAGCCTCCTTCTACCTCAGGTTAGGCCCTCACCTCTGTCCACATGGTATCAGAGCAAGGGGCAGTGAGGGCAGCGACGGGAAGGACTGCCGATCTGGAAGCCTAGTCTGCTGTGGCAACTAGGAGGAAGAGGAAGAGGAAGGGAGTAGGTCGCCGCGGCGGCAAGGAGGAGAAGGCAATGACAAGTAAGGAGACGAAGAGGCATCCCGCGGGTAAGTCCTTTGGTGGTTCCGAGAGGTTGGTTTGGTGTCAAGCATGGGGGACAACAGGGATTTGGCCAAGGCTCTGGAGAAGCTGGCAGAACTTATCACTACCAAAGGAGATGGAGGAGGATCTCGCCGGAGGGGGAGCAATCGTTCCCCATACCAATATCGGTCAGAAACTTGAGCTGCCGGCGAACGAAATCAAGTTGGAAGGAGTGGCCAACTATCTCCGGTGGTCAAGGAGGGCGCTGCTGATTTTGAACTCGAAAGGGCTGGATGAACGTGTGAGTGGTGAAGCTGCAGAACCGGCAGACAAGACCAATCCGGAATGGAAACAGTGGAATGCCATAAATTCTCTGATTGTGGCATGGTTGCTTAACTCTTTGGTTCCTAACATTGCTGCGTCTGTAGAGGCACTCACAAAAGCTTCAGAGGTATGGGATACCCTATCAAATCTTTATTCTGGAAAGGGGAACATTATGTTGATTGCTGAGATTGAGGATAAAGTGCATGACTTGCAACAAGGAAACAAAACTGTGATGGCATATGTGGCTGAGTTGCAGCATCTTTGGGGAGATTTAGATCATGTTGATCCTCCGGAACTTGCCCATGGGGAATGTGTGAGTGCTCGCCGCAAGCTGGATTGAACGTCGGCGAGTCATGAAGTTCTTGAAGGGTCTTAATCAAGATTTTGAGGGGAGAAGGGCTGCTTTACCGCATCAAACCACTACCCCTTCTCTCAAAGAAGCCATTGCAGCTATGTCCAGAGAGGAAGTGCGTCCGAATATGACAAAGGGAAGCGATTCTGTCCCTCATCCGACCTTCTACACTACCGAGAGACAAGAGATGAGAGACTCGCTATACTTGCGGGCGTAAGGGACACTTGAAGCATCAGTGTACCTCCTTTGCTACATCCAGTAGGGGGAGAGGAGGATACACACATGGCAGAGGAAGCTACAGAGGAAGAGGTGATGGCAGAGGTAATGGACAGCCATATGGACAGCACTATGGAAGAGGTGGTGGACAACACTATGGCAGAGATGGTGGACAACACTATGGCAGAGGTAGTGGACAGCCATATGGATATCAGTATGGCAGGGGTGGAGGACAAGCAAGACGCTATATCACCCAAGGCACATATGGCAGCAGCTTCGGAGTCAACTACCAAGTACCTCTCAGTGGACAATCAAAGGAAGAAGGACAAAATGAAGCAACCTTTGGGAACTTTGCTCACTATGTCTACAAAGATGAAGGTAATATTGATAGAGTTTCTATAGCCACTCATAATGCTAATTCAGATTGGATTCTTGATTCCGGAGCATCCAAACATGTTACTCGGAAATATTAGTGAGTTTGACTCTTATACTCGGCATCCTCCCGCACATAGAGGCACTATCCAAACAGCAGATGGCACAAGACAATCTATAAAAGGGGAGGGGTCGGTTCAATGTACACCCAACATAAAATTGTCATCAGCTCTACATGTTCCCGCTTTCCAAGAATCTGCTATCTCTAAGTGCCCCGATTGATCAGCAGGACTACCGTATAATAGTTGATAGATATATGTGTTTAATTCAGGAAAGGGAGAGCAGCAAGAAGATTGGGACTGCAACCAGGCATAGAGGTCTTTGGCACATAGATCGTGACAAGATGGGGCATGATGCTAGTTCGGTGCTTGCTGCGATTGTTGGAGGAAAGGAGAGTATGACACTAGTTCATCATTGTCGAATGGGCCACATGGCGTTTGATAAAATGTTTCGAGTTTTTCCTGATGTAATGAATGGAGTGGACAAAACCAAATTATGTTGTGATGCTCGCGAATATGCTAAGCATACGAGAACCTCTTATGTTAGTAGAGGGATCGAAGTGTATCCCCATTTGTGTTAGTGCACTCGATGTATGGACGTGTCCCGTTGTGTCGAGTAAGTGGCATGAAGTACTTTGTGACTTTTATTGATCTGCTATTCCAGAATGACTTGGATTTATCTTATGCGTCACAAAGATGAAGTGTTCACTTGTTTCCGCAGTTTTTGTGCCTATGTGAAAAACCAATTCAATGTTCGAGTGCAAGTGATCGAACCGATAATGGTACCGAATATATCAACAAACCTTTTGTCGCTTTCTTATCTTCGCAAGGTATACCGCACCGCACTTCATGTCCCGACACTCCTCCCCGAATGGAGTTGTCGAGCGGAAGAATCGGCACATCCTTGAAGTGGCTCGATCTCTTATGTTTACCATGAATGTTCCAAAATTCTTATGGAGTGAGGCGGTTATGATCGCTACATATTTGATCAACGAATGCCTTCAAAGATTCTAGGTATGCAGTCTCCTTGCCAACTCCTTCTCAATAACAATGACTTTGTTGTACCACCCAAACTCTTTGGCTGTACATGTTTTGTAAGGGATCACAGGCCATCAGTTGGCAAGCTAGATCATCGGGCTATCAAATGTATCTTTATTGGCTATTCCTCCGTATGTAAGGGTTACAAGTGTTGGAGTCCCACTGATAGGAGGACATTTGTAAGCATGGATGTTACGTTTCGCGAGTCAGAACCATTTTATGACGGTGAGAGTGATCTTAGTGGCTTGTTCCAGGGGCTTGACCATCTTGGTGATGCTCAAGAGGGGGGGCAACAAAGAAGGTGGTGATCAAGAGCAAGCAAGATGGTGACCAACAACAACATCAACAAATTCCTATTGTTGCGGAGATTCCTGCAATTCCTGGTACACCTACACCACCTAGACCTGTACCACCACAAAGATGGCTGCAGAATCCACTTGTGTACTCTAGAAGACAAGTACAAAGGGAACAAGTAGATGCACTGGAGGAGCAACAAGATCAGAGGCAGGGGGAGCAACCCATTGGACCAGAAAATCAAGGAAGCACAAGTGTAGATTCTGCAGAGGAGAATCAATCTCGGACCGAGTCCAATAATAGCCTAGACTTGCCAATTGCAATAAGGAAAGGGATAAGGAAAGTTGGGCCCCCAAAGCGACTGAGTTATGATGACTATGACATAGGAAATTATATTTCTTACGAGGCATTATCACCCACTTTTCGGGCTTTTGTTGCTTCACTGCAAACTTTATCTGTTCCTAAGGACTGGAAGGCAGCCAGGTTGGACCCGAGATGGTGCAATGCTATGATGGAAGAGTTAGAGGCCTTGAAGAAAAATAAAACATGGGAGTTGACAGATCTCCCTAAAGGAAAGAATCCAAAGAGGGTCGTAAGTGGATCTATTCTCAGAAACAAAATGCAGAAGGAAAAGTGGAGAGATATAAGGCAAGACTTGTGGCAAGAGGATATAGTCGACTTATGGCATTGACTATGATGAGACATTTGCACCGATGGCAAAAATGAGCACTCGTCGTAATTTTGATCTCTTGTGCAAGCAAATTTCGGATGGCCCTTGCATCAACTTGATGTCAAAAATGCATTTCCGCATGGTGATCTTCAAGAGGAGGTGTATATGGAGATGCCACCAGGGTTTGTCGACTCGAAACTAAAGGGAAGGTATGTAGATCGAAGAAATCTCTATATGGTCTCAAACAATCTCCACGGGCCTGGTTTGACAAGTTCGGACAAGTGGTGTGTGGCATGGGTTATGGTCAATGCAATGGAGACCATACCTTATTTTACGTACATTCGGAGCAGTAAAATCACTATCCTTGCCGTGTATGTTGATGATATTATCATCACGGGAGATGATGTTGTGGAAATCGCAAAACCGAAAGGATGCTTGAGTCGAGCCTTTGAGGTGAAAGATTTGGGAAAACTTAGATACTTCCTTGGAATAGAAGTTGCAAGATCGTCAAAAGGGATATCACTATCTCAAAGAAAGTATACATTGGATCTCTTAGATGATATGGGCATGCCGGGATGCCGAGTGGCTTCAACACCTATTGACCGTAACACTAAAATCACAGCAGAAGTCCGGGGAACCCATAAACAAGGAGAAATATCAAAGACTTGTTGGAAGACTAATATACTTATGCCACACGAGACCAGATATATCATTTGCAGTGAGTGTAGTGAGTCGCTATATGCATGATCCGAGGGATGGACACTTGGAAGCAGCTCAAAGAATCTTGAGGTTCTTGAAGGGCACTCCGGGAAAAGGAGTGTTGTTTAAAAGTAATGGACACCTAAATGTAGATGGATATTGTGATGCAGATTGGGCTAGCTGCTTAGATGATCGAAGATCCACCTCGTGGTATTGTGTTTTTGTTGGAGGAAATTTGGTGTCATGGAGAAGTAAGAAACAATCCGTTGTCTCGAAATCAATGACCGAAGCTGAGTACAGTAGCTATGTCACAGGGCTCGGGTGAACTGTTGTGGGTACGAAACCTTCTAAGAGAGCTGAAAATTTTAAGGCAAGAAAGCTTGAAAGTGTGGTGTGATAATATGTCCGCCATAAACATAGCAAATAACCCCGTCCGAAGCATGAGCGAACTAAACATGTGGAGATAGACAGATTCTTTATTAAAGAAAAGATTGATGCAGGGATTATCTCATTGGCTTATGTGAGATCAGGACAACAGGTGGCGATCGTTTAACAAAGGGACTCGGGCTCAAAGGAGTGTAATCTAGCCCGTGCCAAGATGGGGATGATTGATATTTATCACCCATCTTGAGGGGGAGTGTTGGACAACCGTTGGTGTGTCTCGTTGGGCTGTTTTCTTGTTCTCTCGTTCGGCCCATTTGGCCCAGCCCAGTCCTGACCTATATAAGGTGCTTCTATCTCTGTAACCCTAAGATGAGAGAGTTCCTCCCTGCAGCCTCCTTCTACCTCAGGTTAGGCCCTCACCTCTGTCCACAAGAAGCTTCCAACCTATCAGTTTTGGGCCCACGTTGTTATTCTAGTTTCTGATAGTGAATGAACCTGTTAGGAAGAAGTGTGCTCATCTTTGGCCCAGGATTGCTGCATTTGATAGCATCATTGTAGTTGCTAAGACTGTTGTATGATGCGTTTGGTAGCTCAGTCTTGGCTACAAACTCTTTGGTGAGCTACTGGTTCACACTTTGATCTCTCCAGCTCCTGGTTCACACTATTTTGGCTATTTGTTCCATTCCTGATTCACACTAGTACATTTGTTCATAGCATATACTTTTATTTTTTATTTGATTATTTCTAATTCTTAATGCAAATTATAGGATATATATTACTGTTCTTGCTACTCAGAGACCGAAGCTGAATATTGTGTTTGTTTGGTCCTAGATTGGGAGACATAACTTTTGTTGATTTAGATGACCGATCAGACATTTTCTCTACTCTGTCCTTTCTCATATATAGTATATGGTGTCCTTTTTAGATTTCATGCTGAGAGTCTATTATTTGAGTTATTGTCGTTTTGTGTGTATGGATACACCGCTTTTTAGATAAACTTCAGCTAGTTACTGTCATTACCTCAACTATCATTATTTCCCCTGCATAAGTGATAAATCTACCTTTGTCATATGTACTTGCAGTGGTGCTTATTGTGTTGTTGTCATTGTACTGATTGGTGTTGTCGTGTTCTTGGATTATTCAGTTAAACTTGCATTATTACTTCTGTCACTACATCAAACATTTGGGTTCGAAAAGCTGTGCATTTTTTCTGTTTGGCTAAGTTCTGGAGACACAAGTTTTCGTATCCAAATGTTTTGACATCATCGAAGGTGTTACTCTGTAATGTGTTTCTTTTGTAGACCCCTTTTGGTGTATTCACTGTTTTCTGAACCCCTTTTTGGTGTATTGCTGGTTGTGATTATGTTGATAATTGACAAAGAAAATGATTGTTGTTCTCTTGAGCTGTCAGTAAAGAATTGTACCTTAATTGTGGAATTGCCTTGCTCGTTTTATAGAGGTGCCTTATACTCCATTGTTCATATATCTTGTGCATATCACTATGTGCTTATTCATCATTCCTCATGATGGTGATGCTGGATATATTTGCATTTGTATACTTGGACTGCCTTATTTATAGCTGGAGTATGTGTTTCTTCTTTGTAACTTGGAGAATCTAACACAGTAAAATGACAGGGAGGAGTAGCATGCTAGTACGCTAAAACTTGAACATGGAGTAGTGCTTGACATGGAGTAGTTGAAATGTGGATTGCTGGTCTCTAGTTGTCTTTTGCACCATTTAACCATGCAGTGCAGTAGGAGATCACATGTTGTAAACTATTTTTACCATCAATTCTTCAGTGAACACATCTTCTTGCTTGTACTGTAACTAGTGGAGTATATTGTCTTGGAATAGAGTAGATAATTATGTGAATGATTGCTTAATTTGTGATAATTAGTGAGGTAGATAATTCAGTGAACTCCAAATAGAAACACTAAATAATCCAAGTAGCAACAATAAGTACTCTAAGTATATAATATATTTTCAAACTGATGCAGTGTTGCATCTTTTTTTCCTGTCAAACTTTTATGGTCTTCTGAATTAAAGCATGATGTAGTCTGATATGTTATCGCAGATATGTTGGCTATCAAAAGAAACATATTGGTTTAATGAAATCTGGACCATTTTACTTGCTTTAACCAAATTTATTAAAATTTCTACTTGGTTCCATTAGTCAAAGCTCTGACACTACCAACACCACAATGTTCATGAGAAGGTAAAGATTACTATGATCTTACAGTCCCGGTGCTCTACATGATGGGCCGCAGGCCAGCCGCACCTCCATGGCCGAAGCTACCGTCGGCTACAGGGCCTCTGCCTCGGTCGCGTTCAATCACAAGAGCCTCGGCAGGGAGTTGATTCCAATAGCCGCTTTGCTGCTCAAGTTGGATGATGAGGAGGACCTACGGCCTACGCGGGCGCGCGTCGGCGGCGGCCTGAACCCTAGGTTCGAAGGAATTTTTTTGGGTGGGGAAACTAGGAGAACGATCGGGTAGCCGGGTAGGTCGAGTCCAGCTTGTAATTTTCTTCGATCTAGTACCTAAAATGCCCTCTTGATGGTATACTGGTGGCTCCTGGGTCAGCGGTGCACCCTGTACTGCTCCTGAGTCAGCCACTCCAAATCTAGCGGTATAGTTCAATCTGCACGGTTGAATCTGGCGATTGGAGGGCTCATATTCATCATCGGGTACCATAAAAGAGCTCGAGACACTTGTTGTGCGCGAAGGAGTACAAATCGTACCTCGCCGCCGCGCCCACCGGCACCGCGCCGCAGAGCCGGTTGTAGCTGACGTTGAACACCTGCAGGTTCGTGAGGTTGGCCACCACCGCCGGGATGCCGCCGTAGATCATGTTGTGGCTGAGGTCCAGCGAGTCCAGCCGCCTAGTCAGCCGCAGCCCGGACATGTTGAAGCTCAGGGCGTTGCGCGACAGGTCCGCGGAATCCAGCACTGGCTTGTCATCATCCCCCCGGCCGAACAGCAGCGAGGCGTCGCCTGTCAGCTGGTTCCGCGACAGGTCGATCTGCTCGAAGTTCACGGCGGCAAACTCGGCCGGGATGCCGCCGGACAGGTTATTGTGCGAGAGCGACAGGAAGACCTGCGGCCCGGCCTTGCTGAGGAGCAGCGGCGGGATGCGGCCGGTGAGGTGGTTGCGGCTGAGGTCGACGCTGATGAGGCGCGGCGGCTCGCCGAGGGACGGCGGGATGGCGCCAGTAAGCGCGTTGAAGGAGAGGTCCAGCGACTCGAGCGCTTTGAGCGCGCCAGGAATGACGGCACGGGCCCGACGGCAAGCATCCCGCATCACGCGGATCGCCCCCTCTACCCATCTCCCCTTTACCCCAAATCCCGCATCTCCTCGTTTTCTTCTTTTTTCCTCCGTTGCTTTATTTCGACCAGTGCTTGGATACTGGCCGTATAAACGATCGTACACCTATGCACTTGTCGATTCCTACACCAAGCTAGATCTATTCTTTATTATTACGATCAAGCTAGCTAGTAGATGTACAAAACAAAAGGCGCTGGCTAGGAATCAAACCGAAACACAGAAGAAAGCATGGATTCAGATTCACGATTTAAAACAAAATACCTGCTGCATGTGCTGGTTCGCATCTTCGCGAGATGAGCTCGGCTCTGCATGGCATGGATTCAGATGCACGGTGGTCGACGACCAACACGTACGGCTGCTCGCGTCGGCTCTCACCAGCTAACCCGGCCCTCATCTCTGCGCATTCATCGACCCGGCCTCTTCTCCGCCATCTGCCACGCTAGAGATTATCGGCTCCTCTGCTTCCAAGGAGAAACTACCAATGGCTTGATTCATTCATTCCACGTGCTACCAACTGAAAAAAGAAAAGGACGAGAACAAACGGAGGATCGATTGATTACCTGTTCGATCCATCATCTCGGCAACAAGATCTCGCCCATCCTCTCCTCTCCTCTCCGAGCAAGAGTCAAAGTCTAAGTCGTCACACACGACGCACGCGTTAGCTAGACCCCTCTCTGTATTTATAGACAAGGTTGGTCGTTTTGGAGGGAAGAGAGAGATCTAAATTTTTCACATATTTAAGCGGGTGTTTCAATCCTTGGTTTCTCCGCTTTTGTTTGTTGCTCCGGAGAAAACTACGGACGGACCAGATGAACAGTTCCTCGGATCGGTGACGTGCCTGCCGTGAAAACAAATGCTCCCGTGACTCAAGGAGATTAATTCGTACTAGTTAATTATGGAATGGGATCATAGCCATTCCAGGAAAACACAGTGGCGTGGTTGCCGTGAAAACAGATGCTCCCGTGACCCAAGGAGATCAATTCGTACTAGTTAATTATGGAATGGGATCATAGCCATTCAAGGAATAATCACAGCGGTGTTTTCGTAATATTTCTGCCCTCCCTATGCTAGGCACTGATTCATGCACTTCTTCCCATATTTCAGCTCCAGCGCTTCCTAACTACTCGATCATCCTAAACGGGATCACAGGAACCTATGCCGGATTCATAGTAGTCCTATAAATCATATTTTTTTTTTCCTAGAGCTCCCATATTTCGTGAATTTACTACTTCCTCTGTTACATGCTAATCTCCTAAATTTTCGGAGTTAATTGGGGCTGTTAATTAGGGGACGCAAACGGACGTGCTTAGGCTTTTTTTTCTAACGGAATTTCCCAATAAACTCCACGTTATTCCTGCATGCATTGGTCAAAGACGCTACCGTTCCCAGTTGTCAGTTGCTGCTCATGTTCACACCTGCGACATCCAAACAAGATGAAAGGAAGGACCCGGGAGGAGGCATGTACACGCTAATTAAACGTTAACTAATGCGATGGCGCCCAAACGAGTGGGGGAAAAGAAACTGCATAGCTAGCTAATGGCTATGATTCGGAGCAGGGGCGGATTTACCGTCCGGGCACCCTGGGCACGTGCCCAGGCTCAGCGGCGCTGCTTATATAGAGTCCGGCGAGCTCCCTAAGCGACGTACATAACTGGAACGATGAGAATTAGCTGAAAATTTTCGTTTCAGAGAAGAATGAGCTGAAACGCATCGTCTTCCACTTGAACTGAGATAGTTTGGGGCATGTTCGGGTGCTCCCTAGCAACAGATTTTCGGCACATTGCATTCCATAGCCCATCCCCACTGCTTACATTCAGGAAGCTAGACAAAAGTCTAATTGAAAGGCTCGATATGTTCGTCTCTTCGACTTGCTTGCAAGCTAGGACAGATGCATATCGTATCTGTGGTTCTTGGTACATCAAAGTGTGCCCAGGCTCTGAAAATCTCCTTGGTCCGCCAGTGATACGGAGGGTACTAACCCGTGATTTATTTTATTAATAAAATCTCATCTTCTTTGTCTTCCGCTTTCGCACTGACCACCATACTGACTTCGCCGTCTCCCGCGGAGACGGAGGCGATGAGCGCCTGATTTCCAGTTCTTCACCCTTACCCCATGGCATCATGTTTGGCTGCAACGCCGCTGCGGACAAACAAGCAGCCCCAGCCCGTTCTCTTAAACACTTTTCTTCTCCACTTGGATTGGATACTTAATTTTTCTTCCATCAACATCCACTGTTGGTAATATCAAAGTTCAGACAATGTAACTTGTGTCAGGTTCATTTGAGGTGAAAAAGAATGCTAGAACATCCAACTGGTGTTCATTTGTTACAAAGCTATACTAGTAGCTATACATTGTAAATATTTTGGTGAATGAATGAGCAATGGTGTGGTTTTTGGCCTTCAGTTTGTCCCGTGTCCAGTCTTACTTCTATGTCAAATGATTTTTCTGACAAGTATTAGTAGACTTATGATAACTAATTTGTGTTTAATGTTCAAGAATGCTAAAAGCTCAAGGTAGTTAATGCACACGTATAACACACCCCTCTACGTATTTATAGACCCAGCCGAAGCATGTGTTTCGATCCTTTGTTTCTCCTCCTCTCTTTGATGCTCCTGAGGTGCACCAGACGGACGGGGTGGATAGTCCCTCGGATCGTGGCTGGCGTGAAAACAAACACTCCCCTGACCCAAGAAGATCAATCCTACTAGTTAATTGTGGAATGTGATCGAACGGGTTTTCCTTATAGCTCTGCCTTACCTCTGCTAGACCTCTTGCATGCACTTCTTCTCTTGCATGCATCTATGCCAGATTTATAGTCCCATAAATCATGTCTTTTGCTAATGCTGCCATATTTCATGAATTGAGTACTTCCTCAGTTACGCTAGAGCATTAACCCGTGAAACGGGACGCATGCTTTGGCTACATCCCATCTGACAATAAGAGAAACGGTGACCAAAGCTCTAGTTTTCGTTCAAAGTTCTACACAAATTCTTCATCTCCCGCTACTTTTGAGCTGATTCCGGTTCCATCCGTCCATTCAGATCAAAGTTGTGGGATGCCACGGACTGGTGACATGAAGAAGGGCGGTGCTGTCAAATAAGGAACGACCTGGTTAATTATACTAAGTGTCATTAACTATGCACGTGTTATGTCTCATTTTCTGGTTTTTGGTTCGCTACACTCACGAGTTTTACTTGATGAAGGTTATTAATTCCTGTGTTATATACTGCCCACGCACGACTGTTCTTTCTTTTTTCCTTTCAACAACCAGGATTTTCCTACCGTAGCATTTCATACAATTCTTCAGTTTTCCTATTATTTCCCTCATTAATAGTTTCCTGGAAATCCCGAAATTACTGCAAATGGGTACAGTGGTTCGAACATTATTATCTTGACGAGCCAAGATCTGGCCGTTGTTTGACAACATCATACGTACACTCCATTAAGTTTACTATTTTACTCATTCCTTGAACTCAATCATTGTGCTTGTGCTTCTTATATGAAGAGAAAAACAAAATAAAACAGTCAGAAACAATATGCGTGTTGGGAATACATCAGTTTTGGATGAAATTAGTAGAGAGTCAATACTATACATGTAATTCCTACTAAGAACTTGATCGAGCAAGGCTCAACCAGGAAACAGATAGTATACAGGCAGCAAGCGCATCACTTTCCATTACTATACAAATCAAATCAGCGGGACATAAGATGAATACTCTACAAGGTGTCGGATTCCACCAAGGCACACCATTCAAGAGCATGAAAAAGCACCATCTACTTCGATCTGGGTAGATGCCTACGTGAAGATGAAATAAAATGGAGCAAAGAGACAGCTTGAATACCAAAGCATGCATATCATGATGTCGCCGGTCTTCCAGATTTCTTTCTTCCAAGTGATGCACCAGGTTCCACTACAGGCTAGCGACTTTGTCTTCTTCAAATGGCTTCACCTATGTGTCATCTCAGAAAGTCAGCAAAAAAAACACTAGCTAGTCAAAGTACACAAGTAGGTACATGCAGAATCAGATGCCTAGGTGAAGATGAAATAGCATGGACAAATCTAGCTCGTCAAAGTGCCCATCTCACATGCAGCAGGTCCCAAGTCCAGGACCTATATCTATGTCTATCTCAGATGCATAAAACTGGACCTTCAACAGCGAAAGTGAAAAAGACCATGATACTACATCCTGACAAACATCCTTGCTAGAAAATAGGTACCACTATTAAAAGATGTGAAACCTTTTTTATGCAAGGTTTTGGCCAATTTTGTAACCATGTATTCAGCTTTTTATCTAAAAAGATAATCAACAACCCCAATCTTAGCATTTGTGGTCTCCAGTAATAGTAATCTACTCATATTCAGAACTTGGATCTAGATTAAAATTATGACCAAACTTAAACTGCAATTCAACTGGACTGGTAATTCTTCAATAAAGAACATCATGAACACATTTCTCCGGTATATTTAGCAAGGTTCAGAAGAAAGTGATAGACCTGTCACATATCTAAATTCAACCAAATCCCAAAACATGGCGATGATCATTCTTTACAGGAAGGGTCTAGAGAAGCAACATATTGCCTCCCTTTTGTGGTCTTCATAACTGTAAGGCAGAAACCACAAGAAGCTGCACTGTTTAGAACTATTCCTACTAGTACTCCTAGTGTCCTACATCCGGAGATTAAACGATCGCAAAGCCTATTAAACAAACTTTATAAATCAGGTCATGTGTACTACCAAAAGGCCACAACCAGGTCTCCCACCACATATCTACAGTAACTTCGGTGCTACACATACTTAAGTTGCTCAATGTTCTATTGAAAATCAACAGCTTACTGAGCATTGATGTGGCAAATTTATAGAAACGGTTTGATTCCAGGCCCAAGAACAAGAGCTTCTCAAGAATTGTTTCTCCATCGCAGACAGCCTCCATCCACCAGAATTGCCAACTGCAAGAGAAAGACCCATCAGTGTTGAGGTTTACGACAAAATATGCCAGCAAGGGCACCTACTCGCACAAGAAAGCAATGAACAATTGGACTGAATTAGTGGACATAATAAAACAGTTGGAGAAATTCAAAGAAAACATGCCCCCCAACAGTAGATTAGAGATGCCATTGCAGTTCACGTGCTTGCAAAGGATTACAAGGATTACAAGTCGCCAGATGATCAGTTTACTATTTCATTCTCTTCCACAGTTTCAGAATATCTTGTCAATACAAAGAACCGTAAAAACGGACTGAAGTTTCTACTGCAGATGAACTGGGACAAAAATCGGGGATTTAAAGGCTTGCACTTTTGATCTTCTGGCGACTTACATTGCACAGTGGATGTAGAGGTTCTTGAGGGCACTCTTGAGTGCTTAGTTATCGTTCTCCGTGTCAAAGAAGACTGAAAATATAGCAAGCATCACAAGCATGTAAAACCTTGACAAATCCAAAAACATAGCAGTTCTAGAAAGAGAAGAGAAACACAGAAAGAACAAAGAAGCTGTATTGATCATGGTATAATGTATAAATACATGAACAAAACATTGAACTAATCATGCTTCCAAACAATAAAAAACTAGCATCTCAACATACGAATCAGATGCATTAGACATCATAATGGGCATTAAATCACATTTTGATATCAAAAATCAACAACAATCTAGAAGCAATTAAATCCATGGTATACCTGCTGTTGGCAATCCATGTACCTCAGCCATGGATTTCGAGTCGCTTGACTAGTCGCGACTGTCAATGAGTCACAACTTCGAGGTCGACTCAATGTCTCGACTCGACTCACTGGATGAGTCAAGCAACTCATTCAACTAGTCACGATAAAGCTCAACTAGTTCAGTTTTTTGAGTCAAACGACTCGAAAATGACCCCATATGTCATTTTTTTTTCAATATTGCCTGCCCAGTTCTGGAAAACCAAGCTGGAGCTGCCCAGTTTTTCCCCATGAAACCCAAAACGAATCCTCACTCCTGCCGACCATGTCCTCTCCCTTGGCCACGCACCGCCACGAGAATGTCGTCCGGAGCCGCTGCAAGCCCATGGCACCGCACATGTTCTCCTCCACCGGTTGCTGCTCCTCCTCCAAGTCTCGTCCACTGATTGTTACGGGCACTTGTCTGCTATTAGTTGGCTACTGCTAGTCTGTTCCCCACCGGTGGCTGCCGCTCTTGCTAGCCTGCTCCTCCACTCCATCCTCACCCAACTCTCCTTCACCGGCCTTCTACTGTATTACATATTTATATACTAGTATTACACTATTGGTATTTATATATTATATGTATTTTATAGAACCTATTGTTAAACTCATGAGTCGTGACTAGAGCCTCTACCCCAGATCGACTCGTCGACTCATAATCCTTGACCTCAGCTAGTTGAAAAGGTAACAGCTAGTTGGACAGGTAACAGCTGTATATCGTGGTGCTCAACACCAGTGAGCTCCCTTTTCAAAGTAAGAAATCCAAGAAATTACCCAACATACACACTTCTCATATGCATAGAAGCAGTTGGACTGAATAAGTAGACATGAAAAAGTTTCGGCTCAAGAATCAAGCTAGTTATCCAATCTGAGGAGTGAGGATCCTCTAATCATTTTTTAATAAGAAAATCACAGACAACACTAGAAATTTGCAGTGCATTCCCCTCACATAAGCCCACCACTCAAAAACTTCTCACACTGAAGTCTAATCAAACAAAAGCAGGCCATACGCAGAAACCGGAGGGGATAGTGAAATGAGTAATACGGGCAGAAATTTGTGGTCATCCTCATTGGCAATGAAGTCGGAGTCGCAGGACCGGACACCGATGAGTTACACAGCCACCCACAGTCTGCACCAGCACAACATCATCTCCACTAAGCTCCACATCTCCTCCTTCACAACACAAGTAGAAAAAGAAGATTACCAGACTGATCCGATGAAGAGAATTCAACTGAAATCACATAGAACTACATGTTGCCGCCGCCGCTCAATATGGTGCCATGTAGGGCGAGCTCCACCGCGCAACATGGTGTCCTGTAGGATTTTGAAACTATAAGTAACTTCGGGCAGGCACAAAAACCATACATAAAAAGTACTGGTGGCACTTATGACATGATCACACAGGGAGTGCAAGCGCGTGAGTCAACATGGCAAGGTTCCAGCTATAGAATGAAGCTAGTTATCCAATTTTGAGGATTCCTGAATCATTCTACGAATGAGATAATCAGTGGCTCAATTGGAAATATGCAGAGCGTTCCCCTTTCATATTATATCCCAACACTCCAAAAATTTCCACACCAAATAAGAATCAAAACAGAAGCAGCTCATGCACAGAGCTGAGATGGGATCTTACTGGGAAGACTAAGATGGGCAAAGGAAGCAGACCTTGTTGGTGGCCGTACCCGGCGCCTACGTTGAGCTCACTCCCTCGGCCACGTGTCCTGGTGTCTGTTGCCCTGTTGCCGGCATGCAGCGCCCTTCAGTCCAGATAATCGTGGCTGATTTGTCCCTGGTGAAGGGCACGGCAACAACATCACAGTACCGCCAACACTGAAGAAAAGATAAACACTACTCTAAAGATAAAAATGGCAGTACAACCTCACATACATAAACTTTTTGCCACATGAGCACTTGACTAATCAGATAGCACATATCACCAATTAACCCCAGCTTAGGTACACGTGCAGATGCAGAAGCATCACATGCTTTATTCAGCTTAGAAGTGCTACATATGTATGCATTGCACGGTCATTTGGTAGCTAATAATGCAGAGAAACTATTATGCAGATGGCTATAGAGTAGCATGTTAATTAACCCCAAGATAGGCATTCTATATTTGATGTTTTTCCATTTAATTTTGTGGTTTCTCTCTGTATCAATTGGCCATACATATATATGTTTACCAAGTAATATCAATCACCTACAACAGAATTTCATGTACAGGTTGAACGAAATCACCGAAAGTGCCGCGCTCACCTACTCGTGGATGGTGGACGACAACAGGATGTAACCGCGGAGTGCAGCGTGCGTGCCGCGGACCAGCGAGCTCGACGGGGCGCCGCGCGTCGTATCACCGACGCACGCGTGCCGTCATGCTAGCTGACCGGGACGCCGTGACTCATGGGGACACCTCACGTTGACTCTCTCTCGTCGGGACTCCTAGACCATACAAGTACAGCAACATTTATGTCTATACCTTGAGATAATTCTACAGAGTCAAAATCCATCTTATCTCCACCGGCCGGCTGGAAAACTTGTAACCGAAGAATAAGACACTGGAGGCCTCTGAGGTGTGCGAAAGCTCAAACTCCTTCTCAATGGTCATGGAGGCGGTGGCTGGCGATAGGCCCTCGCTCCTTCTCGATCCGGCAAGCTTCACCGAGCTGAAATTCCAACAAAAGAACAACATCACCACTTCAGCTACCACATATAATCATTTAATTTAATCAGAAAAAAATTGGAGTCAAACTACATCATTAGCGTGCGAGAAAAACAATAAGGCGATGTCGTACACATCACTTTAAATATTATGGAAATCTGAAAAATGCAGGACAAGTCTATCACAATCTTTAGAACAGAACATCATGATGTCCATGTGTGAAAAGCAACACTAGTGAACATGGAAAACCTAGTGGAGTACTCTGTAACTCATACTCACTCTATGCTAAAATATAGTGCCTATAAGATTTTAGCCTGTAAACTGCATAATGGTTGTGGTGCCAAAGTAGCTCACACCTTCTGCGCACTAACTAGAAAGGCAGCACGAAGTACCTACGAGTCATAGTCGTGTTCCTGTCCTCAGCGTCATCTGAGTGGAGCAAGTCATAGTTCCTAGACCAAATCCCACCCATCCTTGCCATCACTGCCACCTTGAGTTCCAAAGGAAGAATCCAAAACCAGTTAACTTCCCGTCTTAATTTCTTCCCTTTTTTACCTGAAAATCACAGACAGAAATTAGTACCAGTAACCTTGTGAGAGTACTAGTAAACTACATTGACCTCAAATGTTAAGAGAAAGTACTAATTAACCAAATTCAACAATAAGAAACAAACAGGCAGTACTCGTCCACAGGCGACAATAAGCAACAACCAGCCAATAGTCGTCCAAAAAGCAACAAGCAACTTTTCAAGCATGCACAGATTTAGGAAACAACAGCCCAGAGACAAAGCAAATGATAGGTAGCAACATTGATAATACTAACTCACACCGTCACACCATCCCTTTTAGGCCACCAAATTAATCTTAAGGAAGATACAAACATTAAATGTGCACAGCACATACACCATTCATGAACAGGTTATTGGAAATTACTACAAGGGGGAAGCAAGGCCACTCATAAGTAGTTCAACAAAGAAAACCAGCCCCGATGATTTTGCCGGACCATCCAAAGAAAACCTCATGAACCCCAGGTCGGTGGACATACCTATGATAGTGGTTAAAAACCATGCATCCAAAGGGAGCAGCCGCACCAATCACAAGTAGGCCGCTCCACCTGCCACTCACCGATGTGTACCCCCATCCGCCCATAAACTGCAGCAGCCTTTGTGCCAACAGCCTGAAACAAGAAGAGGCCAAGTAAGGAAATTATTTGACAATTAAAACAAAGAAATAGCACAGGCATGGATGCCAGCACCCATGAAAGAATACAAAACAAAGTCACAAACATATCACACAATAGTCACATATCAATAGTAGAGGATAAGCATATCATAAGAAAATAGAGAATAACACTACATAATTAGAGCCACAAAGCAAACCAGAAATTGCCGCCTTATGGGATACCATTCCACTCATGACACTATAGGAGCAATTTTCAGTTGTTATCATCGTATTCTTAAGCCAAAATTAAGAAAGTAAGGAAAATACGGCATAACCATAGTCCTGTGAGTGAAACCATCAAGAGGACTAATTATACAAAGAGGGCTTGGCTTAGCTAATGAGCAACAACTCGACGAACACCTAAGCTAAAAAACAGAAGCTAGATAGGCGGCAAATATGAACAATGACTAGGCGTCAAGCTAGCTACCAACCTTACAAGCTACAATTAGACCCGCAATTCACAAAATCCTTGCTCTGCTACAGATATTGCAAGATACACCAGTATAGCACATACAAAATTGCATCAAGGGCACAAGGTATAGACAAACCTGCTGCTGTAGGAGCAGCATGTCCCCTTGCTCTGCTACAGATATTGCAAGATACACCAGTATAGCACATACAAAAATGCATCAAGGGCACAAGGTATAGACAAACCTGCTGCTGTAGGAGCAGCATGTCCCCTTGGCCTCCGCCACCCCACACAGCCTAGGCGGCAACAACCTAAAATAGAAAAATATGCCAAATAAAGAAAAGAAAAATGACAGCTAAGACAAAGACATAGCTCAGTGATGCATGCCAGCACCCATCAGCCATGAAAGAATACATAACAAAGTCATAAACACATGACACAATAGTCCCATATCCATAGTATTATAAGCATATCACAAGAAATCAGAGCAAAATTAGAGCCACAAGGTGAAGCAGAAATTGCCGCCTAATGGGATATCATTTAGTCATAATAGCACAAGAAGAGCATTATTAAATTGTTACCATCTTAAAATGAAAGCCTAAATAAAACAATTACATACTCCTCCTAGTCAAACCATCAAGAAGACTAACTACCTATAAGAACATGACATCTTATAAGCAACAGCTCGATGGTAACTGTTGAAGGATAGAGAGGGAGAGAGATATGCGAAATATGTTGGATGTTGTATTGTACCTCATGGGCGAGTATATATAGAGTACAAGACTTGGAAGCTAAGAAACCTCCTAGGGAGAATATGGAAACAATCCTAATACAATCCCGTGTAATCTATAACTACCAAATATACTCTAACACTCCCCGCAGTCGTAGCGGTAGCGACGTGAACAACAGTAGCGTCGCGGACGGTCGGACAGAGAGAAGCCGAAGGTAGGAAGCAACGGGCTAACACTCCCCGCAGTCATAGCGGGAGCGTCGTGGACGGAGTTGCGTCGCGGATGCTTGGACCGTAGAGGAAGCCGGTGAGGCGCAGGCGAGGTGGTAGCCCTTGTGCCGATGTCGAGGAGCCGAGAGCGTTGGGCGGTGCAACCTTGGTCGGGGTAGCCGCGCGAGGGGATGCCGTGGTCGATGTCGTGGTCGGGTGCCGGTGTCGAGGTAGCCGCACATGAAGCCGCAAGCGCATAGTGCGCGAGGAGAGTGACGGAGACGCGTCGAGGCAGTCGTGGAGATGGTCGATGCCGAAGTCGATGCAGTCCGAGCCGTCGAGGACGAGGTGCGGCCCTAGTTTTGCCAGAACCAGGCGCATGTCGGGGACGAAGGCATACTTCGGTTTTGCCAGAACCGAGTACACATAGAAGAAGTCGGTGACGCGGTCGAGGCAGTCGTAGAGGCGATGCCGAAGAAGACGTTGTCGAAGCCGATGAAGACGAGACGTCCGACGCGAGTTTGCCAGACTCGGGAACGTGTCGGGGACGAAGGCACTTCCGGTGTCGCCGCATCGGGCATGCGAGGGTAGGGAACATTACAAAGTGCGCGCCATGTCGGAGTAGACTAGTAGAGGAGGTCTCGACGACGGGTGTCGGAGAAGAGGAGCAGGTGGTGTAGTCGGGGAAGAGGCGAGTCTCGACGACGGGTGTCGGAGTAGAGTAGCAGGTGACGTAGTCGGGGAAGAGGCGAGGACGCCGGCGGCGAAGCTGTAGTGTACGAAGACGTAGAAGGCGGCGAACCCAGCGGTGACCAGGGGTGGTCAAGCTGGACGCCTAGACGGGCGTTGCGGTGGTCGGCGAGCCCAGCGCGACCTGTAGAGGTTGGCGAGCCCAGCGGCGACCTGGGGTGGGGGCGCGGCGGCGGTACACGAAGTAGGCGAGGAAGACCCAGCGGCGTGACGAAGACCATGCGCGGATGGAGGTGACCCGCGCCGAAGGGGCGGCGCTGTGGTGGCCTCGGACATCGACGCGCGGGGGACGGCGAAGGCGACCGCGTGCGGCGACGCCACGGCCTGAGGGGCTAGCGTAGCTGCAGGGCGCGAGTCGGTGCAGCGGCGGGACGCCACCAGCGATGTACGCGCCTCAGAAGGCGCGTCGTTGGCTAGCAGCGTGGACCAAAGGCGGCGGCGCTGCGACCCGAAGGGGCGACGCAACGGCAGCCCGTAGCTCGATCGGTGGTAGGCGCGTGCTCGGGGACGTGATTGGCGGAGACGTGCGCGCGGTCGGTTGATCAGACCAACGGCGGCGCTGTACGCGCCATGGCGTGGACGATGTGCCGCAGATTGGAGTCGTTGGCGACGTTGTCGGTGATGTCCCGGGCGATGACGGCGAAGACGGACCGGCGATGGAGACCGCGCGGGCGAGACAGCCTGCTGCGTCGCACGTAGGCGTCCCGAGTGTGACGCGTGCGGCCGTGCCGCGCGGTTGATGAAGATGGCCGGTATAGATCGATGCCGTTGTCGGAGTAGAGGCGCGCGGTGACGGCGGCGGTGGGCGACTCAATCCGATCTATGATCGGTAAACCAAAAAAGAAAACGCCGGTCGAGCGACCGCCGGAGCAAAAAGAAAACCAATCTACGGATTGGAAAAAAAAGACTCGAGGGAAGCGGATCAAGGCGGACGAACCCTCATACGGGTTGCGCGGCCCCCGGAGTAGATCATGGAGATCGACCTCCCCGGGGGCGGCGCGGCGCGGAAACTTTGCAGCGGCTAGGTCAAGGAGCGTGCCGCTCTGATACCAGGAAAGATTGCTGCACTAGCCAATTGAACCAAAAGTCCGAACTGAAAAGAGACTAGGCAGTGTATTTATATTCAACACTCCCCATCACGTCTAGGCTATTTTAGTCCTTAACGTGGGTTCGGTGCGGGCCGCAGAATCTTTTTTCTTTTTGTTTTTAAAACTGCGTGAGCAGGGTCTTAAACTTGAGACCTCTTGGCTCTGATACCATGTTGAAGGATAGAGAGGGAGAGAGATATGCGGAATATGTTGGATGTTGTATTGTACCTCATGGGCGAGTATATATAGAGTACAAGACTTGGAAGCTAAGAAACCTCCTGGGGAGAATATGGAAACAATCCTAATACAATCCCGTGTAATCTATAACTACCAAATATACTCTAACAGTAACCAACACAAAAAGGAAGCTCATTTAACATTGCACTGCACAAACAAGTAGCTAGGTGACCAAATCCCAGCTACATACAAACCTTAACAGATCAAAACCATGGTTCATAGGCCAGGTCATCAGTCGAGATCATCACAGAACAAAGGGGGAGAGGAAGAAGAGGCGGAGAAGCGAGCGCTTACCGGAGAAACCTTAACTGGGACCATCATCATGTTACCTTCCACCCACGTCCTTCCCAGCCATCATAGCATCAACGATATATATATCAGCCCTGCCAAGAATCAAACATAAGTATGTGGTTGTGACAAATGAGCAAAAAAATACCAGTCATGTCATGATCAAATTATTCCCAGATGTAAAAAAAAAACAGTCTATTCATTGTCCAATCGTTGCTAAAACAGCAAAATACTTCCTTATCGGATAAAATAAACTTATCGAGCATAAGTTTTGGGACCTGGAGGCAGCAGACCATTTTTTTGTGGCTGGAATGATCTTCTCTTCCTCCTCTTCATCTGAAATCAAAACATACCACTGGTTAATTCCTCGTCAGGTACATTCAACACAAGCACCAGAACATACAAGTACAACAACATCTATTTATATACCATAAGATTATTCTACAGAGTCAAAATCCATCTCATCTCCACCGGACGGCTGGAAAAAACTTGTAAACAGAGAAGAAGACACTGGAGGACTCCGAGGTGTGGGAGAGCTCAAACTCCTTGCCAATGACCATTGAGGCAGCGCTCCTTCTCGATCCAGCAAGCTTGACCCGAGCTGAAATTCCAACAACAGACCAGCATCACCTCTTTAGCTACCACATAATCATCTAACTTAATCAGAAAAAAATTGGAGAGTGCGATAGGCCGGCACTCCTTATCGATCCGGCGAGCCAGAACATCATTAGCGTACGAGAAAAACAATAAGGAATGATATAGTACGCATCACTTTAAGAGTTTTTCGACGTCAAACCGGATAAACTTTGACCAATTGTACAACAGAAAATATCAACATTTAGAATCTCAAATCAATAACATCGGATTCATCATAAAGTATATGATTAGGTATTGTAGATATATATAATTTTTTCAATAAACGTGGTTAAAATTAGTGTAGTTTGACTTTCACAGAAACCTATGCGCACTGCATTATGGCATGGAGGGAGTACATAGACCCATGAGATTTTACAACTTGAAGTGAAAGAATATATTAATATAACATTATGACACGATTACAGCAACCATTAATTTGTCTTTTTGTAAGCAGTTGAACCTGTTTTGCAAGCCAATTTAGACAAGTACTACAGCCAATAAAATAACAAATTGCTTCAGCTTGCACGTACTGAACATTTCAATTTAGTATGGATAGCTAAGTGTGCAGCAAACAAATGAAAAAAAAAGATCCAATGCATACGAATTTATGGGGGGAAATGTTTGGATGAGGAGGAGAAGATAGACCTCAATGAGGGCAGCAGGTTGGGGAGGTCTCCGGCAGCAGCAGCAGGTTGCGGACGTGGCCGGTGAGAAGGGGTCGTGGAGGTGGCCTCCGGGTGCGCGCTGGCGGCAGGAGGTCGTGGAGACCGGCGGAGCATCTTGGCCAGCAGCGGCCGGTCGGAGGAGAGGGGCGTCAGAGGCGCATCTGTAGGAGAGGTACCGGTCCTCGTCCTTCTCCTGGATGGCCGCGTGATCCGGAACTGACCGGCGACGAGGAGCGGCGGCCGTGCCACGTCGGGGAGGAGCCGAAGAAGGCCCGGGGGCGGCGCTAGGGTTTGCGTGCGCGTGCAATTGGAGGCTCGGGAAGGATGATGATTCGGTGGGGGAGTTGGCCGGAGGGAAGCTGGCGAGCAGCGGTGGGTGGCCTTCGGCGGGAGATGGAGATTGGAGAGACGGTGGTTGGGGTTTCGGTAGACACAAGTGCGGACGTATTCTTCTTTCTTTTTGTTTTGGAAAGCCTGCTTAAATTTGGGTGATGCTTCTTAAAACAAAAGATGCGATGGATCTTCTTATTTCTCTTTTGTTTTGGAAAGCCTGCTTAAATTTGGGTGATGCGTCCTATCAGCCCAAAATTTGGGCCCAAATTTCCGATGCTTCTTAAAACAAATTTCGCATATGCCAATAGAGTTGATCCGTAATTCGTGGATCAGCCCTCTATGTCCACGTCAAATAAAAGAGATTCTCACGTAGTCCTGCCACCTTTGCATGTTAATTTGTGCGTGCACATGTGTACATGCTCACATACTCTCTTCTAACGTTTTTGGCTTCTCAGTGTATATATATCTTCAAAGTTCAATTAGTGACGGGGTGGCAACGTTTCACCCTCACCAACAATATATGAATGTACATGCTAGCAAGGCAGATCTAGCGTCCCTCCAGCCCGAGCGGCCACCCAAGCTAGTTGGCGGCGCGATAGCTTCTGTCCGATGATTTTATCTGGAAAATGGCAACTTAAGCGTGTTCACCCAGGCTGAAAAGCTTCTCGGTCCGCCACTGCATGTTGATCCAGTAAACGAAATAGTAGGAGCCATATTAATCAAAAAAATTAATATTAAATAATTCTCATGGATGTACCTGTTAATTAAAACTAGTTGACACCCCGCTCGTTGCTGCGGAAATGATAGATGATTTTTGTATATATACGAAATGTGGTACTATCGTTCTGAAATTTCAAAGATATGAAATGACCTTTGGTTAGCATGCAAGGATGTAACAATCATTTGGCATGAAGATATGAGCCACTGGAAGAAGGTTGTAGTAGGCACTACAATTCTAGGTGAGCATGACAATTCTTTAACCATAGTAAACAACCCATGTAAAGTGTATCATTTGGCAACAGAGAATACAGAGTGACGGTTAGAAAATGTGTGTAGAAATACGCTTGGAACATACTTGTTGGACCAAACAAATTAACTGATGTAGACATGTGCTAGAAAGAAATACACCTAAAAGTACTACAAACAGAGCTGCAGAAAATACATAGAACATGAGTAAATAAAAGAGAGGAGGGATGGTTTGTACACTGATGATTGCTTATAAGGAAAAAAGTAGGGACACATGCATGTAAAAAGCTCCCAGAAACATGATTGCTTATAAGGAAATTTTCTTATCCTTCACCTAGGCCACAACTCCCAGAACCCTGCATAGCTGTTAGCCTGTTCTGATTATTTTCTGACTGGTGTCAGCTTTGGTGGGAAGGTAGAGAAACAAAAAAAAAGAGGTCTTATCTGGAAATTCTACCGCTCCAGGAGTTCATGGGGTAGATTGTTGGACTGGTGGTAGATGCTCCTGCGCATAACAACGTGTCCTTCATGTTCGAGTTGGCGCTGCACTTTCGCCAGCCGGATCTCTTCCCCGACCAAGCAGTGCCCAGATCCAATGCATACGCCGCTCTTTCCATCGATCACCTGTCCTTCTACTCATGGAAGAAATTCCAAAAAATTTGACGATGTGGAGAGAAGACACAAGAGCAGGCTTAGAGTCCGACTCCCCAGGCTGTGAAAGAGAGGATTAAAAAGGGTGTGGTGCATCCGGTAAAAGAGAAATAATTGCCAAAGAGTTGGGTCCGTTACAGGTTATAGAAGGCCGGAATAATATGAGACTGTGGGATACATGAAGGGAGTGGAATGCTCCTCTAATTTATGGGGGAAGGAGAAGAAACGTCTATGCCTCTATGGTTGCAGTCAGTGACTCTGGTTGGTCGTCCCTGTGCATTTTTGGTTCCTAGCTAGTAGTATAAGAATTGATGGCTGGTATTAGCCCAAGACTCAATCTAACGATTAAGGCTAATTAGCTGACGTCGATACATTGCATGTGTAGCTTGCAAACATTAAATGAATATAGTGGAAATCAATTTTATAGATATTATAGATCAGCCAACGTAGTAGTAGACTATAGTTGTACATGCTCATCGGCGATCCACATTCCCAGGCCAACAAGGTGCAGTTGGCAAAATTAAGGTGTCATAAACCCATAAGCAATACTTTTGGTTGAATGGTCAACATGTGCATCGTTTTCTCGAATGCTTCATTTTTTAGGCACGCATGGATTCAAATAATCATATTCCAGAATTCTTGTCGGTAGCATAGCACAAGACTTAGGAGCATTTGGTCGTGCCTTTTGACCAATCAGGCATGTCGTGCTCAAGCTCAATTAGCATCACTTGGCAGAACTTGGGAGTATCTTGTGGCCCTCCTTGTTGGCACGAACCATGGAGCATGCACACGTGAAAACAAGGTAGCTAAGTACTTCCTCAAAAGTCAATGATTTGTTTGTTTGATCAATTCTATAGGCAAAAAAATATAAAAATCTACAATATTTAGCAAATAGACTATGAGAATAAAATCTATGGTCAATCTGTTGATGTTGATTTGGCAGCGTAGATGTTCATATTTGTATCTACATTGTCGGTCAAACTTACATGAGGTTGACTTTTAACTAAAAATGTATGCCTTGTTTTATCAAACGGAGGAGTATTGAATAGCTAGGTCATCATCTCCACAGCTTAATGCACGTAGATGCAGTTAAAGACAATGATTTTGCCGCGGCTTGATTGTGCTAACATGGAGAAATGTCCTGTTGTTACCATGCCTATGTCGGTCACTGACAAGATTTCTCTGGATATTGGTAATCCTCTAAGTTCTGAAGATGCTTTCAAGTACAAAAGTATTGTTGGAGGTCTGCAATATCTTAGTCTCACACGATCTGACTTGTCATTTGCTATTAACAAGGTTTATCAGTACTTGTCATAGCCCACGTTTGTTCATTATGAGACATTCAAACGGATCCTTCGTTATGTCAAGGGGGTTGTGTCTACAGATCTTCGTTTTCATAAGGCTTCTTCCACCATTCTCAATATAGACTGATGTTGATTGGGCGGGTTGTTTAGATGATCGTCGCTCTACTAGTGGTTTTGCTATCTATCTTGGGTCCAATCTCATTTCTGGAGTTCACGCAAGAAATCTCTAGTACTGAGGTGGAGTACAAGGAACTCACTAATGGTAAAACTAAGGCTGTTTGGATCTAACATGTGCTCAGGGAACTTGGGATGCATCAGACCCATCCTCATGTTTTGTGGTGTGGCAATCTTGGTGCCACATATTTATCCGCGAACTTGGTGTTTCATGTTCACTCGAAATACATTGAGATCGATTACAACTTTGTTCATGAGATGGTTGCTTTGGAAGCCCTCGATGTCCGGTTCATTGCTTCTAGAGATTAGTTGGATGATGTTTTCACTAAACCAGTCACACACCTACTACTCTATGTAGATTTCATTCCTATCTCTACCTTGTGCATGAAAGTTTAGATTTGAGGGGGAGTGTTAGAGATAATACCGGTTTAGGTGTACATGTGCATCTCTTGTATTTAAGGTACAATCGGTTGTGATGTGCGTGAAGCCAGACAACCCCATGGGTCCATTATTGGATCCAAAAACATCCCGCCACACTTGTGTACACACCACGTGGACACACACAACTTTTGGGGGCATTCCCACCCTCCGAGGTGCGCATCCAGAGAAACCCTAATTCGTTGACCGCGTGGTCTACAACATTGACTACACCCTGGCGGCGGTGCCCCAGTGGCATCATGCCTTCATTTGGGCATGATTAGGTCATAGGGACATGTGGTGGCAAGGATATGGATCCATACTATCTCAAGATTCCCTCCGGTTCACCCTATCGGAGAGTTCCCCCTATACGTCATGGAACTGCGTAAGTACCGTCAGCGCATGTGCGTGAAGCCGGACAACCCCAGGGGTCCATTATTCGATCCAACAACATCCCACCACACTTATGTACACACCATGTGGACACACACAAGTTTTGGGGGCATTCCCACCCTCCGAGGTGCGGCATCCAGACAAACCCTAATCCGTTCAATGTGCGGTCTACAACATTGACTACACCCCAGCGGCGGTGCCCCGGTGGCATTATGCCTTCATTTGGGCTTGGTTAGGTCATAGGGACATGTGGTGGCAATGATATGGATCCATACTATCTCAAGATTCCCTTCGGTTCACCCCATCGGGGAGTTCCCCTATACCGTCCTGGAACTGCCTAAGTGCCGTCAGCGCATGTGCGTGAAGCCGGACAACCCCATGGGTCCATTATTGGATCCAACAACATCCCGCCACACTTGTGTACACACCAAGTGGACACACACTAGTTTTGGGGGCATTCCCACCCTCCGAGGTGCGGCATCCAGAGAAACCCTAATTCGTTGACCACGCGGTCTACATCATTGACTACACCCCGGCGGCGGTGCTCCGGTTGCATCATGCCTTCATTTGGGATTGGTTAGGTCATAGGGACATGAGGTGGCTAGGATCCATACTATCCCAAGATTCCCTCGGGTTCACCCCATCAGGGAGTTCCCCCTATACGTCCTGGAATTGCGTAAGTACCGTCAGCGCATGTGCGTGAAGCCGGACAACCCCATGGGTCCATTATTGGATCCAACAACATCCCGCCGCACTTTTGTACACACCACATGGACACACACAAGTTTTTGAGGCATCCCCACCCTCCAAGGTGCGGCATCTAGAGAAACCCTAATCCATTGACCGCGCGGTCTACAACATTGACTACACCCCAGCGGCGGTGCCCTGGTGGCATCATGCCTTCATTTGGGCTTAGTTAGCTCATAGGCACATGTGGTGGCAAGGATATGGATCCATACTATCTCAAGATTCCCTTCGGTTCACCCCATCGGGGAGTTCCCCCTATACGTCCTAGAACTGCCTAAGTGCCATCAGCGCATGTGCGTGAAGCCGGACAACCCCATGGGTTCACTATTGGATCCAACAACATCCCGCCACACTTGTGTACACACCACGTGGACACACACAAGTTTTGAGGGATTCCCACCCTCCGAGGTGCGGCATCTAGAGAAACCCTAATCTGTTGACCGCGCAGTCTACAACATTGAATACACCCTGGCGGCGGTGCCCTAGTGGCATCATGCCTTCATTTGGGCATGGTCAGGTCATAGGGACATGTGGTGGCAAGGATATGGATCCATACTATCTCAAGATTCCCTCCGGTTCCCCCATCGGGGAGTTTCCCCTATACGTCCTGGAACTGCCTAAGTACCGTCAGCGCATGTGCGTGAAGCCGAACAACCCCATGGTTCCATTATTGGATCCAACGACATCCCGCCACACTTGTGTACACACCACATGGACAAAAACAAGTTTTGGGGGGCATTCCCACCCTCCGAGGTGCGGCATCCAGAGAAACCCTAATCCGTTGACCGCGCGGTCTACAACATTGACTACACCCTGGCGGCGGTGCCCCGGTGGCATTATGCCTTAATTTGGGCTTGGTTAGGTCATAGGGACATGTGGTGGCAAGGATATGGATCCATACTATCTCAAGATTCCATCCGGTTCACCCCATCGTGGAGTTCCCCTATATGTCCTGGAACTGCCTACGTGTCGTCAGCGCATGTGCGTGAAGCCGGACAACCAGGGGTCCATTATTGGATCCATCAACATCCCGCCACACTTGTGTACACACAAGTTTTGGGGGATTCCCACCTTCCGAGGTGCGACATGCAGATAAACCCTAATCCATTGACCGCGCGGTCTACAACATTGACTACATCCTGGCGGCGGTGCCTCGGTGGCATTATTCCTTCATTTGGGCTTGGTTAGGTCATAGGGACATGTGGTGGCATGGATATGGATCCATACCATCTCAAGATTCCCTCCGGTTCCCCCATCGGGGAGTTCCCCCTATACGTCCTGGAACTGCCTAAGTGCCGTCAGCGCATGTGCGTGAAGCTGGACAACCCCATGTGTCCATTATTGGATCCAACATCATCCCACCACACTTGTGGACACACCATGTGGACACGCACAAGTTTTGGAGGCATTCCCACCCTCCGATGTGCGGCATCCAGAGGAACCCTAATCCTTTGACCGCACGGTCTACAACATTGACTACACCCTGGTGGCGGTGCCCCGGTGGCATTATGCCTTCATTCGGGATTGATTAGGTCATAGGGACATGTGGTGGCAAGGATATGGATCCATACTATCTCAAGATTCCCTCCGGTTCACCCCATCAGGGAGTTCCACATATACATCCTTGAACTGCCTAAGTGTCGTCAGCGCATGTGCGTGAAGCCGGACAACCCCATGGGTCCATTATTGGATCCAACAACATCCCACCACACTTTTGTACACACCACGTGGACACACAAATTTTTTGGGGGCATTCCCACCCTCCGAGGTGCGGCATCCAGAGAAACCCTAATTCGTTGACCGCACGGTCTACAACATTGACTACACCCTGGAGGCGGTGCCCCGGTGGCATTATGCCTTCATTTGGGCTTGATTAGGTCATAGGGACATGTGGTGGCAAGGATATGGATCCATACTATCTCAAGATTCCCTCCGGTTCACTCCATCGGGGAGTTCCACCTATACGTCCCGGAACTGCGTAAGTGCCGTCAGCGCATGTGCGTGAAGCCGGACAACCCCATGGGTCCATTATTGGATCCAACGACATCCTGCCACACTTGTGTACACACCATGTGGGGATACACAAGTTTTGGGGGCATTCCCACCCTCCGAGGTGCGGCATCCAGAGAAACCCTAATCCGTTGACCGCGCGGTCTACAACATTCACTACACCCTGACGTCGGTGCCCCGGTGGCATTATGTCTTCATTTGGGCTTGGTTAGGTCATAGGGACATGTGGTGGAAAGGATATGGATCCATACTATCTCAAGATTCCCTCCAGTTCACGACATCGGGGAGTTCTCCCTACATGTCCTGGAACTGCCTAAGTGCCGTCAGCGCATGTGCGTGAAGACGGACAACCAGGGGTCCTTTATTGGATACATCGTATAGTTCATATCATTTAATAAGAATAATAACAAGTTTAATTCACATTCTCACAAATATTAGATGAATATTTTACGTTCTATAGGAGTACATGCACTTTACTTTTTTGTTTACTTTTGCATTTATTAAAATGTCGACAAAAACAATGCTAGCTGAGTTACATGTTATAGTACCTGTAGATGATCTTTTTGTCAGTGGAATGTAGCTTTTAATCCTTAGCAACGCCTATGTATTTACCTAGTTAAAATTAAAGAGGGAACATAAAAGTGGGAAAAGATATGTGAGATATGCTGACGGCATAGCCGTCGGCACAACTAAAGCCGTCTACCGACCGTTAATGGGAAGAACCGCAACTGTCACATGTTTTGTACCTGTGCCGACGGCTTGGTTACACCGACGGTGGCCGTTGGCACCCCTGGATCTACGCCGACGGCTAAGCTACGCCGACGGCCTAGTTACGCCGACGGTTTCTTCAGGATATGTGCCGACGGCCCCGATAAATGGCCGTCGACGTATCTTCTGGCTGTCGGCACCTAATTGTTTTCATGTACGTAGTGGATCTAGCTTGCCGTGTAAGTTTTTAATCCTCTTTGTGTGTAAAAGTGAAAATCCCCGATCGGGTTGGTTACGGCTAAATCGTTCTCTTTAACTCGGGCATGCTTACTTTTGCACATACCATATTGACTTCGGGTTTGACGGCCGCAAGTGTACGGAACTCCGACTATCTCCGGCTGCTGCTACCACGATGTTGCACAACGGCTTATATGGAACATGATTGCTTACGTGCCTACTATAATATCCATTCAGTAGTACACGAAAATTGAATGAACTGTACAATGCATCCTTTGTCATAATGCTCCACACGAGAATCTACGGTACTTCCTCTCTCACGGTTTATTAGACGTGCGCGTACCCCTAGGTCATAAATTTGATCAAGTTATCATTAGTTATATGTTATAAAAATTATATCATTAGAAAGTTTAGATGTTCTATTTTCTAATGATATAATTTTTGCATTATATAATTTAAATTATATAGGTCAAATTGGCGACCTAGTGATACAGAGAACTGAGACGGAGGGAGTACTATCAACAGTGTTCCAGTAAGTGTCTCCTAAGAGTTCCATGGTCTGTAATCTTTGGATCTTAGCTAGCATGATCGACCAGGCTTGTGATGCAACTGAATTCTAATTGTCTGGTGGAGGAGTTGTGATAGCTTTATGCAACTATTTATTTGATCTACAATGTGAATGTGCAGAGAATAGGAGAGTTGATGCCAGCATTTTGAACTGATATGTTAGCATTTGTTGATTAGCTAGCTTATTTACTTGTTGTCTAAGTTTCGTTGGTTTTGCATGCAAGCATGCATTTGGGAGGTGAAGCTACTAGCTAATTCGGTTTGCCCAGAATAAAATGAACCGACCAGATTCTAGTTTTATTCTTTCACGGCTTCTCTGAAAATAGGATAAATTACCCTCCCCCTCTTCCCTCACTCTGCTACTCTCGCTCGCAGTTGCTGTCGCCGGAATCAGGCCACAACCGTTTCGATCCCGCCACCGATTCATGATCATTTCCGGCCAAAGCAAACTGAGCTGACGGAGATCGAGCGCCATGGAGGTAGTCGTGGCTGGAACCGAGGCCCCAAGCCTATTTCCCTATGAGGCTAGATCTAGTTGTGGGGAAGACCGGCGGCCGTCAAGACTGCTCTTTCGCGACTTCTGCATTGTAGATCGACGGTCTCCATGGCCACATGCTCTACCACGGACAACACCGCCACATGACTCACCACCGGGGCCGACTACGACTTGGACACGGTAAAGTACCCAGGGTTTGCCAATTTTTTTGTTTTTCTAAACTAAACCAATTTGATTTTATTATATTTAAATCTATAGGATACAATGTTGATGCATGTGGTGCTTGTGGTTGGCAGTCCTTGTTGAAGCATTTTGAAGATGGGAAGATGGCTATTTTACAAGATTCAGAATTCACAATTGACCAAAAAAAAGGTGGAAGATGAGCTTGAGTTAGATCACGAGAAGATAAGGAAGATGGAGGAGCCCTTGACGGACATCGAAGAATCTAAGAAGAAAATAGAATATGAAAAGACGCAACTGAAGTTGCACATCGCCAATATTGTTGATGACTACAAAAACATGACCACAAAAAAAGGTCGAATTTCATCCGTTTTTTTGCTATGTTTCTACGTATGCATCTTCTTGCCCATCATGTCTACCACTAGGGCTTATCTAACTAGTGACTTGGCGAATTAACATGACCAAAATTCCCATGCATGCATGATAAGAAAACTAGCTACATTAATTTGTGGATGGATCAACAGTAAGAAATACACGTGGCATTTGCATGGATTCTACCACGGCAAGACGTACGTGCATGGGACTGCTCCATGGATGCATAGACACATGTAGTAAAAGTACGTACTCATATCTAGCATCATGTAGGCAACGAATACATCAACTAGGATGATATGCATGAAATTAAGGGAGCATGCACGCCATGGAGGCCAAAAGTTCGAAAAAAATTAAGGGTTGCTCAAAAACTACGAACTGTAGACATCAAGTTTGAGGATGAACATGTAGTCCTTAATGCTTTTTTATTTTGAGGGAAAGCCACGTTTGTGAGGAGCTCAAAGATGTTGGCGGATCCTCCATCCAGACGGCATGCCCCCTGCCCGCCTATCACGGTATAGTATGCATGGATTCTACACATGTAGTCAAAGTACATACTCATAGTTTCCGCTGCACCAATAGAATTACCTCCATCAAGCATGGCCGAGACAACCTCCATGCGATCACTAGTGACCTAAAGTTTGGTACATCCCACTTCCCCTCCGAGTAGCAAGCCACCTCAGAGAGCCATTGCTTCAGCCGAAGACATGTCAGGAAACCGGTGGTGTACTACAATTGCTACAAGCAATGAAGGCACCTGAGTCATCGCGAATAATAGTGTCCGTTGCTCCTGTGTACACCTCTGCAAGAAAAAGAGGCATCAGCATTTAACTTACAAAACCCTCTTTTTTTTGTTTCTTCCATCCTTCATGGCGAGTACACACATTCTTCTTGCTTGCCCTAAAATAGTTGGTTGTTATAACCGCAATAACCCGTGTCGACTTCAAGGTATTATAGATCTTCTCATCATGTACGATTTGACTCCGTTACCACCGCACATACCAACATGTAGTGATAATAGCTCCTCCATCCCCACATCACTTAAATGGGGTGCCAATCATTCATGTTGTCTCAGCAAGGCTTCGAGCACCCCTGAACCCGCTATGTCTATAGTTGACACTTGATCGATCTGATCCATACGTCCTAGTTTCTTCCAGATTTCAATAACCCTTGGGCAATGAAAAAATGTATGAAATGTGTCTTCGCAATAGATCTCACACACCGAACAAATACTAATAGTGATGATGTGTCTATTTGCTATAATGCATAATTGCATGGAAGAAACTCCTAAACGCTTTTATGCTTATTAGGGCGGGAAATTTATGTTTAGGATGGGAATGCAATTTATCTATAGGAAATGGGCCAGAATTTTTCGTTCAAAGAAAAAAAGAAGGACAGGAAGAAGGAAACGCGGGTGGCGGCCTGTAGCCAAATTGGCCCAAAGCTGCAACAAAGCGAACCTAACCAGAAACCCTACACGCATTTCCTCCCCGTTCGGTCACCTACCTACCCTTGCCGCAACAGAGGCGGCCGCCCCGGACCGACCCTTGCCGGCGCGGCTGGCTTGCTCGCCGGCTCCGGTGTGCATCGGCAGTTCGGTGCGCGCGGCTCCGGTGTGCATCGGCAGTTCGGTGCGCGCGGCTCCGTCGAGTTAGCTGGCCGAGGGATTGCTGTGCTGCTGCAGCACGCCGGTGAGGGGGCGCCGACCACCAGGACCCGCCGGTTCCACGCGGCCGGCCCAGCTCTTGGCGGTCTCCTCCGACGTGCTCGCCGGTGAGGCATCTTTCATGTCTCGTCTCTCTCTCTCTCTCTCTCAGTCTCTCTCTCTCTACTTACCGACTAGAGATGTTCTACGTTTTACTGCAATATCTTGGTTACCTTGTGTAATTGGAGGAATGTTTGCTTGCTCCAGCTCTTGGTTACCAATTTTAGATTAAGATACTCGTCCAGCTCGGTTTACTGCTTTGCTCAAGTCGTACTTCTAGGCTAGAGTTTAGCTAATGGAGAAGAGCCCGCTTCTGAATGGTGCGCTTAACTAGTCTGCCTATTTGTTCATCGTCATTGGCCGAACTCTCATTGTGCCCTTAACTTCTGAAGGGCCCAAGTGTAAATGTCTTCTTCTTTTGAAACCGCAAGTGGTAGCTGAACTGTGTCAGGGCGTCTCCTCTTTGGCCGTGCGTGTGTAATAGCCAGCCTCCTTTAGATTTGGGGTATTCTACTTCTCCTTTGCACTTAGAGAAAAGAGTTAGCGCCTTGTTATATGTCAATGCAATTTTTGCTACTTGTTGGACTGCCTCCTTAGATTCGGCTACATTTGACATGTAACTCGATGTACACCCAGATGCTGTCTTTATTTCTTTTCGTTTCTTGGTAGCAGAATTGCAATTCTTGCTGTTCTTGTTTGGTTGCAGATCAATGCATGCGGCAACTTGTAATATCCAGTTGTGGAATACTAGCTGGCTCACACTGCTATAAATGAAACAAGAAATGGTGTTATGCTAAATTTGGGGATATTCTTGGGCAATGCTTGTTCTTTTCATAATAAATAAACGATTGATCTGAGATTATGTTGGTTGCTGATCCATTCTTGGGTTTGTGTTTTATGTCTCACAGAAATGCATGGTTGGCTAAATGATACTAGTCAAGTACTCCCTCCGTTCCTTTCTATAGTGCCTTATAGATTTTTGGCATTTGTTTCAGAATATAAGGTTTTAGCTTAGTTTTTTTTCAATTACCCCCTCTCCGGTCAGCTCCCAAATCGTCCAGCTCCCAAATTTGTTTTGGTAAGTTAGGAAAATATGGATTTCCCAAATTTTACGTTGATCTTAAATCGTTCAGCTAGGGGTCGTGTGTAAAAAATACTCTTGCGCTAATTTCCGTGCCAGAAAACAATAGGCACTATAGAATGAAACAGAGGGAGTATTATGCAGTGGACATACCACCTAGATGTCTGTCCGGGAAGTCCCGCAGCGGCAGGGACGCTTTCTGCTCATGTTGTCGCTGGACCATGGACGCCGCCGTCCTGCTGCTGCTCTGCCGTGGATGACGACCATCGCTTCCCCGGGTAGGACTGGCGTCGTGATTGAGTAGGGCGTTGAGGTACTAATCTCCTCTCTGCAACACTGCTACTTGTGGTTTGGTATTGTGTGGTTGGTTGGTTGCTGCTGCTGAGTTTGCCTTTTTTTATGTGTATTCTTGCCGAATACGATGAATAAGCTGGATAGGGCAAATAATTATGTGTCTTAGAGGCAAGGTCAGGAGGGTTCCATTTTATCTTATTATTATTTTGAGCAATTAAAAGCATATGTCAATCATGCATTTGATAACGGGCTGAAATATGTAAAGTGGATGGTCACTCTTACCCTTAGCGGGCTGCAACATCGTGATAAAATTTAGAGATGCTTACTAACCTGTAACACAATAACATCCAATTGCATGTCATATTGTTTATTATTATCATGCTGCTTAAATTTTTCGCATTTAAGACACATGTCCTTATCTTGCAATTTATAACCGGTTTTTGTCATACTGTTGATTTTCTTACAGATCCACATTTAAATTGTTTGCATATGGTCATCGCAAGTGTCCACGTAGTTGGAGCTATGGCTGTGCCGACTGACCCTACGCCTGCCATTCCTGCTGCGACTATAGTGTGAGTACGTTTGTAAGAAATAGCTTGGTCAGCACCTATGTTGTTTGCTGCTCAGGCTATTTTCTTCTTTTGGCGCACTTATATTAATCTTTGGTAGACAATAAAAAACCGTTTCTCTGAAAACAGGAGATAGGTTGTATTGGCTAAATTTCTCCTTATCCTATTTAGTATAGTTCCTCACTGGATTCACTAGTTCTGCAGTGTTTATAAGATTAATACAATGTGTTTCTACAGTCTACACTACCAGAGGGCCATGAACTCTTGGAGAAGGTCTTCTGGAGGTGTGGTGGCAAGGGGGAGCCGCTGCATGGCAACAAGCTCACTGTACTGGAAGGTAGCAACAACCCTTGTGCTTGTGTCTTTATTGTCTATTTATGCTGTGTCTTTATGCAAAGAAGATGCTGCCATATTTGATTTTTGTGTTGTGCTTCTATGGTTCAGATTGATTCGGTTTGTAATTCTTGTAATGAAAATCGTGATAGCAGATTTCTTGTACTCCCTCCGTTCCATAATGTAAGCCGTTCCGTTTTAGCAAACTAAGGTCTTACATTACATTAAGGAACAGAGTGATACGACTTTAGGTTATGATGAGATGATGAAATTGATGTGGCGTATCTGCTTCTCATCTCATCGCCCAGGAGAGTGTCTATGTGTTTTTTTAATCATATCTTCGGTTTCTATGCTTTTGCTTACATAGCATTCTACTGGGGGGTACCAAGCCAGCTTATGTGATGTCAGCATTAGGATGTACGATGTAATTGCTTAGTTATTTCCTATCTTGTTTAGTATAGTTACTTTTTTTGCTAGTTCTTAGCTGCTAATAAGACTAATACAGTATGTTGCTTTACTGCCAGAGAGCCATCAACTCTTGGATGCGTTGGCGGCACTTGGCCAGCTGAGGAACGGCCCATTCGACAGCAGGCGGTGTTGTTTGACCACGCACAATTGGAAGTGTAAATACATAAATGAAATGGCCATGTTTATAACAGATGCTAGACTAGAGAGCTAGTACAGTCCAGCTTAGGTCTATCTGTTTACATATTCAGTCAACCCCCTTTTCTTTCTTATTTGGTTGTCTCATGTTGACAAGACACCATCAAGCCGTTGCTATCCGTCTTGGATTGGATGTAAAGGAGTGTCAGTTGATCTCAACTTTGCGTTCATTAATGTTTTCAGTTGTTACCATGGCTGAAGCCGAAATCTGAAGGGATGTGGGAGCAGCAGCAGCAATGGAGCGAGAGAAGAGATGATAGTCTAGCCAGGCTTGTTGTAACAGCTAGCTTTTGTCTATTCCGTGCATATGTATGTAATGTAACGTCTCAGCTTAGTGTACTGAGGTCTGAAGTAACACGTGTGTTTGTTTAGCTAGCTCTTTGCACTTGTGTTTGGAACGTCTAGAAAAGAGGAGAGGCGATTTTGAAATTTCTTGTAAAGCAAAGGAATCGTAGACACATAGATTAAGATTTATCTTGTGGTACAAATTGAGGTTTCAAAGTGTGTTATGACGAGAATTCGTGTTTGTCTTGCGAGCAGTATATACTCCCTCCGTCACATGAAGGTCGTGTGAGATTTATCAATATTTGAATGTCTAGATACATTCAAATTTAAACGTATCTCAGACAATCTTCATTATTAGAGGGAGGGATTATGGTGTCTGAGAATGGTGGAACACGTTGGGAGGGATTGCAGCGACCCAAAAGGAGCGGAGTCAACGGCGCACCCTGCAGATATATCACGCCCCGCGCGCGCGTTCATTTGTGGTGACGCCAGCAAATCTTCCTCTCCTTATCTCTTGCTCCAGGCTCCAGCTGGCAAGCGCCCGGGCTTTTGTTTCGCGCAACCAGCCCGCCGCCGTATTATTTTCCTGAATAAATACCACGCACGGCGGGCGTACTGCAGACGCTTTCTTTCTGCGGGTCGTGCGCGCCGGCCACGCGGAGGAGCCGACACGATCGAAAAATGAGCCTTGCTTACACTTACTGACTCTAGCTTGATAGGTAGACCGATCGTGATTCACGAGTGCTAGACTGCTAGTCGCAGTCTGTAATCAACGGCACGGGTCAGGTAGCGGGGCACCACAGAGACACTTGTTGTGCGCGAAGGAGTACAAATCGTACCTCGCCGCCGCGCCCACCGGCACCGCGCCGCAGAGCTGGTTGTAGCTGACGTTGAACACCTGCAGGTTCGTGAGGTTGGCCACCACGGCCGGGATGCCGCCGTAGATCATGTTGTGGCTGAGGTCCAGCGAGTCCAGCCGCCTAGTCAGCCGCAGCCCGGACATGTTGAAGCTCAGGGCGTTGCGCGACAGGTCCGCGGAATCCAGCACCGGCTTGTCGTCATCTCCCCGGCCGAACAGCAGCGAGGCGTCGCCTGTCAGCTGGTTCCGCGACAGGTCGATCTGCTCGAAGTTCACGGCGGCGAACTCGGCCGGGATGCCGCCGGACAGGTTATTGTGCGAGAGCGACAGGAAGGCCTGCGGCCCGGCCTTGCTGAGGAGCAGCGGCGGGATGCGGCCGGTGAGGCGGTTGCGGCTGAGGTCGACGCTGATGAGGCGCGGGGACGCGCCGAGGGACGCCGGGATGGCGCCGGTAAGCGCGTTGAAGGAGAGGTCCAGCGACTCGAGCGCTTTGAGCGCGCCCAGGAATGACGGCACGGGGCCCAACACGCCGGTGCGCGAGATGGTGAGTTCCTTGAGGCCTTGTTTACTTCCAGAGTATTTATGGGGATGTGAGGGGATTATTTCGTATCCCGGAAAATCCCCACTAGTCCGTTTACTTCTCCGGTTTTGAACAACATAATCCCGAGATATCCCCTTCCATCCCCTCTCATCCCCATATTTATTGCCTAAATCAAAAACTCTCCATCATACTAGTGTATTTTTGGGGAGGGGTATTTGAGGGGATTGGGTGAACACCAAATCCCCTCCCATCCCCATACCCATTGGGAAGAAAAATACGAGAGAAGTAAACAAGGCCTGAGGCTGGAGAGCCTGGCGAGGGCCGCCGGGATGGCGCCGGACACACGGGGGAGCTTGAAAAGAAACAGGATTTGGAGGCGGGTGAGCCCGGCGATGGCGTCGCCTGGCACGACACCGGTGATGCCGTCGTCGCGCAGGATGGCGAGGCTAACGACGCGGCCCGTGGTCCCCCCGGAGCCGTCGTCGTCCGAACAGTCGATGCCGGGCCAGTGACAGCACGGGATGTCGGGCGTCCATGACACGAAGGAGGAGGCGTTGCTGAAGGCAGCCTTGACGGCGAGCAGAGCCGCTTCGTCGCCGCCGTGGCATGCCTTCTTCTCGGCGCCGGCAGCGGCGCCGGCGGCGAGGAGCAGCAGGACGGCGAGTATGTGAATTGCGCGCATCCCGTGTTTTCTATTGCCACGATCAAAATGCACGAGCGTGTCATGCCTGTCTATATACACGATCCCGAGTTTGGCGCCACTGGATTTGTTCTGGCCGACATGAATAAGCACACCGTCGTTGAATACCGTTCTTTTTAGATTGCTTTGCTTTACCACGTCTGCCGCATGGTTCTTTTGAGTGCTTCTAGTCAAGTGTAGGAGGATTTGTACCAGTCAGGCACTAGCATAACTATAAATATAACTATAAACTCGCAAAGTGGGATGTAGTTTGAGAAAGGCAATTCTATTTCTATCATGCACCCTAGGTACTACCATGCATGCACCGTTTAATGGCGTGTGGTTGTTTTGAAATTTGTACATGTAAAGTAAAATTCTCTCTTTTGTACATGCAAATGGTAGGGTGACTTGCACAATGATTCTCCCTCCATTCAATGCTCCGGAAATTCAATTCGGCTCGTGGGTGCGTATGCTCCCACTACCACAAACTCATATTTTAAAGTGTCAACAAATTTTAACAAAAAATTCTACATGTACATCTACATAATATATGTGCGTTCGTCAAGTTTCACAAAAAATCAATATTATTTGTGGCCTATGTAAAAAAGAGAGAACTTATACTGTAAAAAACATTATTTTTAGCACTGAGTTTTATCCTTTTTACACAAGTCACATGACAAGTCGACTTTTTACGAAACAACTTTGTGAGCAGGTAGCACATGAAGATGTACGCGTGAATTTTGTGTTTCATTTAAAAAAATCAAAATATGTGTAAGATACATTTCAAAATAAAGGGAGCATATACTCCCATGTTCAAAAACACCCCTCCCATTCAATACTCCACCTACTTAAATCTCAATCATATATTTAAAATGGTTGCAAGTGTTGAAATAATCATCAAATTAAAAATCGGTTTGAACCTCTCTATTTGTCTTAACAATATCTTCTAAACAAGCCTAAAATTGATATTTTTTTGGATTTGTTTGAAAACCTAAATTTTGAAACACAATGACACATCATGATAGATTTTGAAACCCAATGAAACTCAACGAAACCGGAGTTGTGGTCACCTCGGTTTTAAGGCAACAATTTGGTGTGACGACCTTGGCATATCTGTAATATTGCTGTTTCGGTCATTGTAATATTGGGTATTAGCCAGCATTGCGACATCATTCTTGTAATCCTCCAGATTTGTCGTAATAATGTAGTAGCTGTTTGTTTTGGACTTGCATAGTGTTGTATGCACTAATGTTGTGAAATATTTTTGATTTGCTACCTGAATGTTTAAAAAAGATTAGACCATGCTGAAATTTTAATTGCCCTTTTCGTTGATTAGTTAGCTTATATTTTTCTTTATAAAAAGTAGCTTAAGTTCTTGCTGCTTTGCTTGTAGCTGCTGGCATGCTGCTAGCTCGCTCCTGTGGAGTGAGAGCTAAGTTTCATTCTGAGGAGAAATAACTAACTAGGCAGGTATGTGAAAAGTACTCAGCTAGCTAGAGAGGTACCTGAAAGCATATCGCCGGGCCAATTGCATCGAGACTGCACAAGCTAGAGAGCATGTGACATGCACTTCGCTGGGTTGTGCTAGCTAGAAGGGCTAAGCTAGGCTGGGCGGGAACCAAAAATCCCACGCATAGCCATATACATACATGGATGCGTACACTCACAAGCTAGCTTCAGATTATCTGATCATTTTTTTAATTGCGAATATATTATATATCAATGGAAGAGAGAATTAATATCAATATCAATGAATCAACCAAGCATAGTGAAGACAAATCCTAAACCTAATCTCTCATCCTTCTCACACGTAGTAGAAGCACAACATAAAAAGCTACATAGAAATGCATGACTTTGACTTTTGAGCGAGCCAAGCATGAACTTGGAATCCCGGTTCTTGTGTCCGTGCGAGGTTGGGGATGGAGACGTACACCAGGGAGTTATCCGCGCGTCGAAGTGCAGCGCTGAAGTTATCCTTTTGCAGATGCGCTACAATGCCGCTTCGCCTTCTCCCAACGTCGGTGATGATGCTGCGGATGGAGTTGTCTTGCGCCATTGCGAGGTGGCGCATAGCCCTCGCGGCGGCGTTCTGCGCCTGTTCTCATCGTTATCCATCATCTCAAGTGGCGGAGGCGGAGCAGGCCGATGATGGAGGGCGAGAACGGCGGCGCGCCTTCGGCTCGCGTCACTGCCGGTAGTCTTCGCTAGGTGGTTCAAAGGTCTACTCGTAATTTTTATTACTTTTAGATCTGCATGTACTGCTATTGATAATTATTAATAGATTGGTGAAATTTTCGCAATAAAAAATCCAATCCATGGATGCATGCAGAAACACTGGCGCGCGGTGGAGTTAATTAATCAGGTGGCGTTCCATCAGTATCGTGCCAGGTCGATCGATGGTTAATCCTTTCCTCGTTCTCAATTAAACACTCGACTAGCTCCATCGTCGGAAACAATTTACGCGTGAGGGCCATATGATTTCTCCCCAAATCATTTCCTTACCAGTCGTCACTTCCACATTCTAAAGATGGACTCTCGTATGCACGTATTCGTACGCCCCTTTCAATTTGTTCATCAGCTAACAATGTTGTTGTTCATCAGTTAAGCTAGTTAAACAATTATCGTTGTAAATTTTGCCACCACAATCCTTTGCTCTTTCTTGGACATTCACATCGTCACACAGCAAAATCATATACCAATAAATGCATAGCTTCACTTCAAGACATCACCACAGCAAATCTAACAGGAGCACTTGACTCGCATCACATACAGCAAACATACGCGCATTGAGAGCCAGCCCAGGTTTTCAACTTCAAACGACAACAAAAGGCGTGCAGCTACACGTCACACAATACGGACTCATGTAACAGGTAATTCCCCTATCAAAAAACAAGCCACAGCGAAGCTGCCGCCGTCGCAAAACGTTCAAACTTCCACCACCTCCTCCTACAACGCCGCCGGAGCTGCCAAGCTCAGAAGGGCACCGGTAACACCAATTCAGCAAAGTTGCACATACCAGCGAGCCCATCTCCAGGCCAGAACAACCGCTCATCCTCGCTTACCGGTGCCGCCGCATGCCATCTTCTGGTGGGTTACTGGAGCAGGGTGGTGCCGGTGACCCGGACGTCCTCTGGCTACACACAATCAAGGGGATCAATCATCTTCTCCTCAGAATGCACAGAGCATATACAAGCAACTGGAATCCTAATTTACAAGGCAATACTTGGATGATTTTTTAAAACAATCATGTTGTGATTCCTGTGTACAGCAACACCATCTGCATGGATGCATATAATTCTTGATAGCAAATTTGAACAAGTAAAGAAATGGCACGTATGCATGTATGTGTTAGCCTCCCCTGGAAAAATATATTTATGGCTGCTCTACTATTCAATGAAACGACACCCACAAATAAAGGATGCAAGATAAAATATATGTTGTCACTTGCAGACCTGAATCCACTATCTGCTAATTTTGACATCAATTATATTTCAGACAAAACACTAGCCTACAAAATGCACAAATCAGTAATGCCAGTAGCAGAATTGGTATATTGCAGACTGGAGACAGACCAGTTCATCAAGAGAGACGAAAACAAAATGGACACAACACAGCTGCAGTATCAAAAATAGCACCTAGAAAAGGATGAACCAGGAGCTCACCGGAGAGGTTGTCGCCGAGGCCAGGCATTGCCACCACAAGACCATATAGCAGTCTTAACAGCTACGAAGATGCTCTCAAACGCAAGAGTCCAGTGATCTGCAAGAGATGCATAATACAACACATTTAGCAACAGTTAGGGAATCCTAGGTGTTTAACACAAAAGTGTAGAACATATATTTCTTATCTAATGATATTTACAATAAGAGGAACACCAATTATCATGCACTAGGGCATGCTCTTTGGATTATCAACATTATGCTTTTAATCCAAAAAGCTGGAGGTCCCAAGCTTAACAACATGAAGCATAAACAAAAAGCTTAAAGGACCCCCAGCAGCCCAGCCACAAAAGAAACCAACTAGAAACAATAAGTAACAACTCCTAGAGCAAATATCCAATGCAGAAGAGCCAAAGGAAACAAGAATCGAAAGGCTTAAGCTCTATTTTTTATCCATCACAAATGCCAGAAACAATCCAGCTGAAGAGCATTCTAATGGCGTAAGAATTATCACTTCAAATTAGAAAAAATGGTAAATTATTAACCAACTATCAGCTCAAATGCAACTCCAGAAGCAAAGCTAATAGTGTTGAAGGGACTCCTTTCGACTACTGACACAATCAGGAAGCGTTAATTAAATTTAGCATCTACCGTTAGCAAGGAGAAATACTCTCAAGTTTGAGGACACTCATCACCAATTTAGATGTTGCACCTCTAAGAACACTTAGAACAGTGCTAGATGCAAAAAAATGGAAAACGTCATGGACTTCAACGAAACATAATGTTCATGCTCTAGAAACAATTACAATAATCTCAACTACAACAAGAAGCACAATCACCCTCACCTGACATGACACATGAACATGGCAGGACCCTAAACCATAGAGACGAAGATGCCACAAATGCCACGGTTGCGGCACGGTGAACTCGCCGTCGCCGCATGACAGCAAGGGCAGAGGTGAAGGATGAAGTAGTTGAAATGCAAGTACGAGAGCATAGAAGAAGTTCTCAACAAAAGACACTTCCAAAACTTGCAATTTTAGAATTAGATATCACTATAGGAAAGGAAACGTCGTAGCAAATCATCATCATCATGACAGTACCTTGTACAGCAAATATGTAGTTTGTAAACAACAGCGGCATACAGAATACCGGAATATATATACATAACTTGAACACTCCTTTTATATTGAAGTCTTGAGCAAAAGCATGGAAAATTTGGTTATAAAAAAAGAGCAAGTATAATTGAAGCATCAGAACAGAACTAGGCAACTTGCTGCACAAAGTGAGTGTGCAAACGAACTCCACAATAACAGGAATTAGGCCTTTCCTTGTTGAACTTGTACTTGGAAGCACCGGTAGAAAGAGGTCAATGTTCAGGTTTACCTTTCGTATATAAAAACCTAGCCTGCTTCAATTTTGATTTCCTAACTACTTATCCTAACAGCTTTCTGAAATGTTGCCAAGACATTTTGAAGGACCATACATGCTGATTGCACGGATAAAAGGAGATGCAAATATATGTAGCAAATCAGACCATACAACATGCTACCTGCACAGATAAGTTAGAGAGGCCTGATGGAGGTCTAATGCTGCTAAACAGGACTCTAACGGAATCCAGATTATGATTAAGCCGAAGCTGCTAAATAATCCTAACGCTGACATGACTCTAAATAACCCTAATGCTAACAGCGCTCTAATTAAGCTTAGTGGTAAACATGACTAATGGAGATCTATCGCGGACGAACAGATTAAAAAAATCGACCTTTGGATGCGGCGGCATCGAGGTAGCAACGGTGGTGCGCTCAAGGGCGACATCCTGGATGACGCGGACGCCTCCTGCACCCGGCCCTGCTGCAGATCCTGCGCGTCCACGGCCTCCCGCAAAAACGCGTCCACGGCCTACACGGGCTCTTCATCGGCGGAGGATCCCGGGGAGGAGCGGCGAGGGAATTGGCGGCCAGGCGGAGACCACCGAACAACCGCCTCCACTGTCCCCTCGCAGCGCATCGAGGGAGACAGCCCTCCGTGCGCCGTGGTCGCCGCAGCGCGTCCTCGTGGCCGGAGGCACCTCGCCGGCGTGGAGCACCTCGAAACGCCCTCGACCAAGCTGCAGACCCGGTCCGGCCAGCTCGACGGAGCCGCGCGCATGGATGCGCGCGGGCGCCGGCGAGCCAGCCGGCCGCGTCGCCTTGGTCTTTGCGGCGCCGGTCGATCTGGTGCGGGGGGCTCGGGAGCGGCCGGAACTGGGTCGGAGGGAGGTGAAGACGGCGGGGGGAGGAGTTCCGGGGCAGTGGAGAGATGGGGCGACGCCGGAGGGGCCGTTGACGGCGAGCGGCGGCGGCAGAGGAGGAGAATGGGGGCGTTGGGTGTGGTTTTGTTCAGCTCTCGAGCCCAAAACCAAAACAAATTTATTTGTCTCGGCCCAAAACGAAAACAAATTTATTTGGCGCTAGAGCTCCGTACACACACAGATTGCATGGCATGCCGATGTTTCTGTATTACATGTACAATTCTACCTAATTTAATTTGGTAGAAGCAAATACTGTACTAGTATGTATATTCATCTCTCTTTCTATCTCTCTCTTGTAGAACTTGCGCTATATGTGGCCGGCGTCAGACAACTCAACAACCTATTTTTATGTCTTCGAACAAATCTTGAAGTTGTCAAGGTATCACGACGGAGGCGGCGCCATCCGGATTGCCAGGGCTAGTGACGGAACTACGAATCAGGGGTTAGCCAATCCGATTGAGATGTGCGAGAGTTTTCAACCAACTTTTGCTACGGGAGTTTTCAAATCCCTAAACAATTATGTAAAGAGATCAATGATGCAATGAAATTTTTTTGGTGGGGAGATACAAATGAGAAAAGGAAAATGCGTTGGGTCGCATGGTGAAAAATGTGCATCCCTAAGAGATTGAAAGGTATGGCTTTTAGAGATCTTCATTCTTTTAATGTATACTTTCTCGCAAAGCAAGTGCTTTCAGATCATGATACCCTATGTGCTTGTGTATTAAGAGAAAATACTATCCTAATGGGAAATTGCTAAAGGTAAGAACAAAAAATGGCTCATGTTTTGTCTGGCAAAGCATTGTAGAAGGAATACAAATTTCCAACGACATATTTGGTCAAAACCATACCCTGGAATTTACAAACTAAATGTTGATGCATCATGTTATCCTGATGGTTATGTGGCTATTGGAGCAGTTCTATAAAATCATAAGGGAGAAGCTATCGTGGGGTTTGCGTGTCTTCTAGATTGTATGATTAGTGCAACTACAACGTAAATGATTGCTCTTTTAAGGGGTTTGGACCTCATTGAGCAACTAGGATATACATTTGAATCGAACACATTAGAGCTATTACAATCCTGCAATGGAGAGATGGAAGTACGAAGTCTCTACGTGGTAATCATGGCTGAGTGTTTTTTGAAGATTAGTACAAGGACTAATATCTCCTTCAAGCATTGTCCAAGGGATGCCAACCTGGTGGCTCGTGAGCTTGCTAGAAATTCGAATAGTTTGAGAGGTAGTCTAGTATGGGATGGTGATCCTCCTAATTTCACAATGCCTGCTTTGTAATTCATGACGTAACCATCTTTGCAAATCAACAAAGCATCATGAAGTAATCTTTCAGGAAAAAAAAAACTAGCTCGATCAGCTCTAGTAAATAATAAGACAAGAACAACCTTCCCGCGGATCGCTGATCTAAGCCATCCGCCCAGTTCTCATCCAACGCCCTCACCCCCTCCCACGGAAACACACCACATGCACTGCCGATTGGACCAACCATGGTAGTGGCGACGCCCTGGGCGCCGTGCTCCCTCTGGAGGGGCTGCTGAGGTCCCGTTTCTCCCCATCCCGACAGCGTTCCCGGGTGAAAACCTACAGTCTATTGGACCGGGCGACGACGGCGCCATGGGCGTCGCTTCCTCCTTGGCGGCGTCGCTTGGGGAATGGTGCTTTCCGATTGAGGGTGGCTGAGGTGGTAGGTGGCTTATGCATCATCGATCGTGGCCCCTGCTTGCGTTCTTCATGGCGTCTCCTTCGGTAGGTGGCAGTTCAATCCCGGTGGCTTTGTCAGTTTTGGCGAGGTGTACCTGACCAGGTTCATTCTCAACGAACGTTTCGCGTCCTTCGAGCCATGACGAGAGGGAAGGGATCCCTCATCGGAGTTGGAAATGGCCGGTGCTGCAGCCTATCCCAACTTGTGTGTAGACAACGATATCCCTCAAAGCAGCAGGTGGTTCTCTCGAACCTGGGTTGCTTCTTCCTTGGTGGCTTTGCGAGGATGCTTCGACATCGACTTGTTGTGTTTCTTGTTTTAACATTTGTTGTTGATGTTTGGTGTGTTGTAAGTGGGTTAACGACTTGTATCAAACCTTGGATGTTTGGGGCTTTATTAATTTAATTTA
>NC_061509.1:55178266-55267537 GCF_022539505.1 Lolium rigidum
TTTTTCGAACATCGGCAATGCCTTTGATTGATAAAGTCGAAAAGATTTTGGACAGTTTATAAGGGAAACCGGCCGAAAACCATACAACACAACGCACCACGTCGGCCCCAAGGCCGCGCAACCTCACAAGTTGACGACCAAGCCACCCTAGCGACCAAAGCCAACACCACAACACCTCAACGCAACACGGCGGAGGCGAACATCCGGAGCCGCCGCTCCGACATCCACGCCGGCCCCAAGGCCGCGCCCACAGACTAGCCAACGACCCAGTTGCCCAAGCAAACCAAGGCCGACACACAAACACCTCAATGCGGGACGGCGGAGGCGAAGATTCGGAGCCGCCGCTCCGACGTCCACGCCGACCCGCAGGGCCGCGTCCGAAGACGAAGAACGAAAAGCGCCGACCAGACGAGCAGACCAGACACCAACCTGGGAGGTGAACCTCCACAACGATGCCTCCAAGGAGGGGAGCGACGACCGAGAGCGCCGCCATCGCCAGCAACAACCGAGGCCGGTGCAGGGTTTTCACCCGGAGAACACCAAACCCGAAGTCGTGTCTGCCTGTCCGTCGAAGTCGAGGCTGCCCAACTCACCGACGCCAACCGCCAAAGCTCACTCCACTGGTCCCTCCGGCTGAAGGAACATCCAAGGCGAGGCCCCAAGAGGCAAACGACGCAAGAACGCCGAACTCGCTCGACCCCGCGTGGGATCTGGGGTTTCCCCCGGAGAACCTAGGCGAAGTTGCGAGAAACACCACCTCGACGACGACTTCAAGAAGGATGTGGCGCCCACCACCGACGTCGGTCCCGACGGACTGCCGGGAAAAGATTTCGCCCGGCGATGAGTCGCAAGCCACACACCCGCCCCTCAAGGGCCAGCCAGACCACCAACACCAACCTGCACGCAGAACGCCAGCCCCACGCGCTCGACGGTCTGAGGCCACGGACGAAACAAGGCGCTGGGGCCAGGTCCACCTCCCGCAAAGCCACCTCCTAGCTCGACGAGACGAAGAAGACCACCATCCGGGGCCGCCGCCCTGGCGTCCGGGTACCACACGAAGCAGAAGCCGAGCGAGCACCCACCAAGCCAAATCGACGAACCGCCGATGAAGCCGTCAGAGCAAGGCAGCCAGGCCCCACATCCATCGCGCCGCCACACCTAGGCTCCCCGTCGCTGCAGCGAGAACGCCGCCGTCCAGATCATCACCGCTGCCCGCGAGATAGTCGCCGAAGCAACCAGAGCGAACCTGTGCAGCTGCCACCACGCGGGGAACCGAAGCACACGGCCGCCACACTCCTCCACCAACCCACACGAGCAGAAACGCCACGCCTCCACGAAGCAGAGCCACGGCAGCCGCCGGCCGGAGGGGCCACGCCCACCACGCCGTCGAGCCGCAGCAGCCGACGCCCAACCGCGAGCCGCAGCAATCACGCTCGAATGCTCCACGAGCCGCCACAGATCTGGGCGCGGGGACCCAGGGCCACGGCCGCGCGCCCACAGGCCGACCTCTCCCGGTGCTGGAGGAGGAGGCCGCCGCCCCGGAGCACCGCCGCCGCCCGGCCGGAGAGGCCCAGCCGGCGCAGCTCCCTGCACGAGCCCCCGTGAGCCTCGCGCCGCCCGCCGCGGAGGGGGAAGACCTCGCCGCCGCCTACCACACGGGCTTCGCCCGGCGGCGCGCGCCGGCGGCGGCGAGGGGAGGGGAGGCGGCGAGGTGGGGGGGGGGGGGCGGGACCGGCGGCTAGGGTTTGCCGCCCGAGTCGCCCGGTGCGGGACGACGCGGGGGCTTCTCTCTCGATCGTGAGGTCAAAGGTGTGCACATACTTGTGCCTTTTGTTTTCTTCTAACTACAAGTACTCGTGCTCAAATTATTATTTGGATAATCTAAACTACGAGTATATGAAATAAGTATAAACAAGGACTCATGCATCCATAGATACGATGAAGGTTGAAGTTGCTAGCGATTACATGGCACATGCACGCAGAGTGTATATATACATGACCAGATTACGAGTTAGCGATGAAGATTGAATCTAGTCTACCACATGCAGTGAATCGGCTATATATTCAGCTACACTACTCTCGATTAGCCTAAACCAGAATTTCGGAAATAAAGCGTCTAATCTCGATCGAAATTTAAAACGCGGAATTTCCGAGCGAAAATTAAGGCCTTGTCTTCCGGCCGGCTCCATATCCATCCGCATGCACTTGCCATTGCCAATCAGAATACACGAACGCGAAAAATGAAAACGAAATTCACGCCGCCAGCCGCTCACCAAACGCGCTACGGATTCCCATCGATCGATCCCCATTCTCTCCGCCCGCGCCTCTGCCGCCGCTCCCACAGCCTCCACACCCGCCGGCGCCCCTCGGCCGGCCTGATTTCCTCGCAGACGCTGCATCCCCCCACCGCGCTTCGAATCGCTAACCCTGGCAGGCCGGCGTCGAGGACGGCGGAGCGCGGTCTTCTACCGGCCGGTCGTCGAAACGCATGCTTCCCTTCTGGACTAGGGTTAATGCCCCGTCCTCGCATTTGAAACAGCAGGCGCCGCGCGCACAGGTGCCATCGTGGTGGCGCTGCTGGCTTGCTCGCCGGAGTCGCGTGCATCGATTTGATGGTGCGCGCGGCTCCGTCGAACTCGTCGGTCTGCGTCGTGCTCGTGGATGAGGGAGCGCAGTGCGGTGCTGCTCGTCCACGAAGCGACCTCGACGCATCGGCTTCAAAGGTACTAGCTTCTTGACCCCTCCTCTGTCCTAGAGCTGTAGTCCGGACCTCGGTTCCGAACCTAGTGCGGCCGCAGCTGATTCCACGTTTTTATTAGTAGTATATGATCTGATTCGAATTCTTTGGCCACCTAGGGTTTTGCCATGGCCGACAAGGGCAGCCTTTGAAGCCCCTCCAGAAGGAGTACCACCTGCCCTCCAAGGTGAGCTCGCCATTTCCTCACTGTGGTTTGAGTCCATTTATGTGGGGACGTCCTGATGCAGTTTGGATTGGTTGCAGGAGCAGCGGGCGCTGCTGCATGATGGTTCTCCCTCGATGGTCCGCTACCCCTCTTCGAGCTGGTGTTCATCTCAACCACATCTCCATCCAACAATGGTTAGGTTCATCTCTCTCTCTCTCTCTCCCTCTCTCTCTCTCTCTCTCTCTCTCTCTCTCTCTCTCTCTCTCTCTCTCCAATCACGCTATTTTTTCTTGCTTTATTTCTTGGTGCATCCAGTTGTTGTATGGGTAATTCGTTGCTGCTATAGAGGGAGACGGGAAGGGGAAGAAGAAATTGTGAGGGACGTTCTTACAATTGTTGGAAAGTCTCCATATTGTTGGAACAGATTCTGATTCAGGTTTATACATTGTTATGGAACAGATTCAGTGGGTTCTGATTTTGTCTTCCTACTTAATATTGTGCCAAGTGAAGCCAGTGAACATTAATGGGGAAATCTATGCAAGAGGTGTGGCTTATGCCTTGCAAAATAGTGGATATGATCCCAAAAAGGTGTGTCCATTTTATCCATGAAACAATACAGTCTACCCAGCCTTGAAAAACTTTTGAAACATGCAATTGTTACAGTGTTATTAACTTGGTTGCACCTTTCTGTAGGAATGTGTAACCCTTTTTAGTGAACTTTGCACCATTTCCTTTGTTTATATAGCCTATTATATGATTGGATAACTTAATTGTTACACATGTTTTACTTAATGTTTGCATTATTCATGGTGGATTTCAGGTTTGGGTGACATGATAATGGCCATTTGGTCCTCTGTTTCTTTCCCAGTTTCTCCCATACTGCACATTATGGTGCTATTACATCAAATATCGTGCCTCTTTTCATGTTATTTATGCATGTTTCGTTGCTTGCGAATTGAGATAGATCGAAATGCAAGTATGGTAATTAAAATGATAGTTTTTCTGTAGATGCACAGAGCTGTTCGTTCTCTTCTCCGGGAGTGTTCCGGATCAATTTTAACTTTTTAATTTCACTACGTTTTTAGTGCTAGTTTTTGTTTTGTACTTTTAACTGTACCATGTCATTTTTCTCCCACTGATAGGTGTCGGGAGAGACTGCTCATGAAATCTGGTTTGCTGCCAATAGCATGAGGGCTGGAGGCCGAGAATCTGATAATATGATAATTTTCTTATCAGGTTGGCGCTAAATTTTGTAAACTACAATTCTGTCTTGACATTTTTCAGTAGTTTTGTTTCAGAAATTCCGCAGCAATTTCCATAAGGAATTCTTTGTGTTGCTTCGGCAGTATTTTAGTATAAGAGAAAAGGCTAGCTTTACAAAGCTAGGCCTCTCTGATTTGGCCTCATGTAGCCAACTGGCTTCGTATGTGGAAGTGCGACATTCCTATTGTCTCATCACATGACAGATATGATAGGAAAAAAAATCAAATTTATTCCCTTACTTCGAAATATATGCACATTTTTTCTCCATTATTGTGTACTTGTATGAGACTAAAATTGCTCCATAGCGAGGTATGCAAGACAAATGTTCATGTGTATTGTACTTGGAAATAATTAAATAATTACTCTACAGTGGGTGCTTTTATTTTTATTTTTGTTGCAACTAGCAAGGTTAATGTTGGAACAGTTATCTTCTTCATGGTAGAAAGGCTAAAGAAAAATTCCCATGTCTTGCTACATTTTAATTTCAGGTACCACAACAGTTTTCTAGAAGATACATTAGTACTAAATATATTACAAGTTCAGTTTTTCGAATCTTATTCGGCTTTGTTGATAGATGCAGACTTCTGAAGTAAGGTCAAAGAAAAGGGAAAACAAAATTCACGCAAAGCATACCGCTGGGCGCTCACCAAACGCCCTTGCTCCGTATCCCGATCGATCCCCATTTTCCCTGCCCTCGCAGCCGCTCGCCTGCACCTTTGCCGCTGCTCCCACAGCCTCCACACCCGCCAGCGGACCTACTCCGGCTCCTCCAAGCTTGATTTCCTTGCAGATGCCGCATCCACCCACCGCGCCTCCAATCGCTAACCCTATTAGGCTGGAGTTGAGGATGATGTGGCCTCGCGCGTCTTCTACCGGCCATCGAAACGCACGCCTCCCTCGTGGCCTAGGGTTAATCCTAGGTGTCTCCCATCCTCACATATAAAGTGGAGGTGCTGCATAGGTGCCATCATGGTGGCGTTGCTGGCTTGCTCGACGGTGTCATCTGCATCGATTCGATGGTGTGCGCGGCTTTGTCGAACTCACCGGTATGCGTGGATGAGGGAGCGCAATGCGGTGTTGCTCGTCCCGAAGCGACCTCGACGCCTCGGCTTCAAAGGTAGCTTGTTGACCCCTCCTTCGTCCTAGTTGAAGGAGATATGCCCTAGAGGCAATAATAAAGTAGTTATTATTTATATCTCTATGTTTATGATAAATGTTTATATGTCATGCTATAATTGTATTAACCGAAACATTAGTACATGTGTGATATGTAGACAACAAGAAGTCCCTAGTATGCCTCTTAAACTAGCTTGTTGATTAATGGATGATTAGTTTCATAATCATGAACATTGGATGTTATTAATAACAAGGTTATATCATTATATGAATGATGTAATGGACACACCCAATTAAGCGTAGCATAAGATCTCGTCATTAAGTTATTTGCTATAAGCTTTCGATACATAGTTACCTAGTCCTTATGACCATGAGATCATGTAAATCACTTATACCGGAAAGGTACTTTGATTACATCAAACACCACTGCGTAAATGGGTGGTTATAAAGGTGGGATTAAGTATCCGGAAAGTATGAGTTGAGGCATATGGATCAACAAGTGGGATTTGTCCATCCCGATGACTCGATAGATATACTCGGGCCCTCTCGGTGGAATGTCGTCTAATGTCTTGCAAGCATATGAATAAGTTCATAAGAGACCACATAACACAATACGAGTAAAGAGTACTTGTCAGGAGACGAGGTTGAACAAGGTATGGAGTGATACCGAAGATCAAATCTCGGACAAGTAAAATATCGCGTGACAAAAGGAATTGGTATCGTATGTGAATGGTTCATTCGATCACTAAGTCATCGTTGAATATGTGGGAGCCATTATGGATCTCCAGATCCCGCTATTGGTTATTGGTCGGAGTGAGTACTCAACCATGTCCGCATAGTTCACGAACCGTAGGGTGACACACTTAAAGTTGGATGTTGAAATGGTAGTATTTCAATATGGAATGGAGTTGGAATATTTGTTCGGAGTCCCGGATGAGATCCCGGACATAACGAGGAGATCCGGAATGGTCCGAAGAATAAGATTCATATATAGGATGTCATTTTATGTGAATAAAATGTCGCGGAAGGTTCTATGGAAGGTTCTAGAAGGTTCTAGAAAAGTCCGGAAGAAACCACCAAGGAAGGTGGAGTCCACATGGGACTCCACCTCCATGGCCGGCCAACCCTAGTGGGGGAGGAGTCCCAAGTGGACTCCCCTTAGGGGGCCGGCCACCCCCCATATGGGAGGTGGAACTCCCACCTTGGTGGGAGTTCTAGCTTAGCTAGGTTTCCCTCCCTATGGAAGGTTTTTGGTTCGGGTCTTATTCGAAGACTTGGAGACCAACTCTTGGGGATCCACCTATATAATGAGGGGCATAGGGGAGGGGGCCGGCCACACCAAAGCCACAACCTGGCCGCCCCCCTTGAGTGGCCGGCCACCCCCTCCCAAACCCTAGCCGCCCCCTCTCCTCCATAGCTCCCGCGTGCTTTAGCGAAGCTCCGCCGGAGTTCTCCACCGCCACCGACACCACGCCGTCGTGCTGTCGGATTCAAGAGGAGCTACTACTTCCGCTGCCCGCTGGAACGGGAGGTGGACGTCGTCTTCATCAACAACCGAACGTGTGACCGAGTACGGAGGTGCTGCCCGTTCGTGGCACCGAACCGATCGTGATCAAGATCTTCTACGCGCTTTTGCAAACGGCAAGTGAACGTCTACCGCAGCAACAAGAGCCTCATCTTGTAGGCTTTGGAATCTCTTCAAGGGTGAGACTCGATACCCCCTCGTTGCTACCGTCTTCTAGATTGCATCTTGGCTTGGATTGCGTGTTCGCGGTAGGAAAATTTTTGTTTTCTATGCAACGTTGTCCTACAGTGGTATCAGAGCCGTGTCTATGCATAGATGGTTGCACGAGTAGAACACAATGGTTTTGTGGGCGTTGATGCTCTTGTTATCTTTAGTTGAGTACTTTGCATCTTTATGGTATAGTGGGATGAAGCGGCTCGGACTAACTTTACATGACCGCGTTCATGAGACTTGTTCCTCGTTCGACATGCAACTTGTATTGCATAAGAGGCTTTGCGGGTGTCTCGTCTCTCCTACTATAGTAAAGATTCAATTTACTCTTCTATTGACAACATTAGTATCAACGTTGTGGTTCATGTTCGTAGGTAGATTAGATCTATATCGAAAACCCTAAACCACGTAAAATATGCATACCAAATTAGAGAGCGTCTAACTTGTTTTTGCAGGGTTTGGTGATGTGATATGGCCATATAATGTGATGATGAATATGTATGAGATGATCATTATTGTATTGTGGCAACCGGCAGGAGCCTTATGGTTGTCTTTAAATTTCATGTTGAGTAGTATTTCAAAGTAGTTGTAATAGTTGCTACCTGGAGGACAATCATGAAGACGGCGCAATTGACCTTGACGCTACGCCGACGATGATGGAGATCATGCCCGAAGATGATGGAGATCATGTCCGTGCTTTGGAGATGAAGATCAAAGGCGCAAGACAAAAGGGCCATATCATATCACATATGAACTGCATGTGATGTTAATCCTTTTATGCATTTTATTTTGCTTAGATCGCGATGGTAGCATTATAAGATGATCCCTCACTAAAATCTTAAGATAATAAAGTGTTCATCCTTAGTAGCACCGTTGCCAAGACTTGTCGTTTCGAAGCATCTCGTGATGATCGGGTGTGATAGAATCAACAAGTGCATACAACGGGTGCAAGACAGTTTTGCACATGCGGATACTAAGGTGGCCTTGACGAGCCTAGCATGTACAGACATGGTCTCGGAACACGTGATACCGAAAGGTAGAGCATGAATCATATGGTTGATATGATGAACACTTTGAGTGTTCGCCATTGAAATCACACCTTGTCTCGTGATGATCGGACTATGGTGTGGTGGATTTGGTTCGTGTGATCACTAAGACAATGCGAGGGATATTGTTTTGAGTGGGAGTTCACCTAGATTTTTAATTATGTTGAATTAAAATTTGAACTCAATTTGTCATAAACTTAGTCTAAACTATTGCAAATATATGTTGTAGAGATGGCATCCCCAATCAATTTTAACCAGTTCCTAGAGAAAGAAAAGCTTAAGAGCAACGGTAGCAACTTCACCGACCGGTTCCGTCATGTGAGGATCTTCCTCTCCGGCGGAAATCTGCAATATGTGCTTGATGCACCGCTAGGTGACCCTCCCGCAGAAACTGAAACCGATGAAGTAAAAGCTGTTTACGCGACTCGGAAAACTCGGTACTCTCACGTTCGATGTGCCATCTTATGCGGTCTGGAATCCGATCTTCAAAAACGTTTTGAGCACCACGATCCTCATGAGTTGATGAAAGAGTTGAAGACTATTTTTGAGACTCATGCGGCCGTGGAATGCTATGAAGTATCGAAACAATTTTTCAGCTGCATGATGGAAGAAGGTAGCTCCGTTAGTGAGCACATGCTCGCCATGACCGGGCATGCGAAGAAACTCAGTGACTTGGGAATAGTGATTCCTAACAGACTGGGGATTAATCGTGTTCTTCAATCACTGCCACCAAGTTACAAGAACTTTGTGATGAACTACAATATGCAGAACATGAACAAGGAGTTACCTGAACTCTTTGGCATGCTAAAAGCTGCTGAGATTGAGATCAAGAAAGAGCACCAAGTGTTGATGGTCAACAAGACCACCAGCTTCAAGAAACAGAGGCAAGTCTAAGGGAAAATTCAAGAAGGGTGGCAAGAAAGCTGCCACGCCTCCTATGAAACCTAAGAACGGCCCTAAGCCCGATGCCGAGTGCTATTACCGCAAGGAGAAGGGACACCGGAAGCGTAATTGCTCCAAGTATCCGGCTGATCCGAAGAACGGCCTTGTCAAGAAGAAGAAAGAAGGTATATCTCGATATACATGTTATAGATGTTTATCTCACTCGGTTCTCGTTCTAGTACCTGGGTATTTGATACTCGGTTCGGTTGCTCATATCTGTAACTCGAAACAGGAACTAAAGAATAAACGAAGACTACTGAAAGATGAAGTGACGATGCGCGTTGGAAATGGATCCAAAGTCGATGTGATCGCCGTCGGCACACTTCCTCTACATCTACCTTCGGGATTAGTTTTAAGCCTAAATAATTGTTATTTTGTACCCGCGTTGAGCATGAACATTATATCCGGATCTTGTTTAATGCAAGACGGTTATTCATTCAAGTCTGAGAATAATGGTTGTTCTATTTTTATGAATAATATCTTTTATGGTCGAGCACCACAAAAGAATGGCTTATTTCTGTTAGATCTCGATAGTAGTGATACGCATATACATAACATTGATGCTAAGCGAATTAAATTGAATGATAATTCTACTTATATGTGGCACTGTCTTCTTGGTCATATTGGAGTGAAACGCATGAAGAAACTCCATACCGATGGATTACTTGAATCACTTGACTTTGAGTCACTTGATAGATGCGAAGCATGTCTGATGGGAAAAATGACTAAAACTCCATTTTCTGGTATGATGGAGCGAGCTACTGACTTATTGAAAATCATACATACCGATGTGTGCGGACCAATGAGCGTAGCATCGCGCGGTGGTTATCGTTATGTTCTAACCTTCACAGATGATCTGAGTAGATATGGGTATATCTATTTCATGAAACATAAATCCGAAACTTTCGAGAAGTTTAAGGAATTCCAAAGTGAAGTAGAAAATCAACGTAACAAGAAGATCAAATTTCTACGATCTGATCGTGGAGGTGAATATCTGAGTTATGAGTTTGGCATGCATTTAAAAAAATGCGGAATACTTTCACAATTGACACCGCCGGGAACACCTCAACGTAATGGTGTGTCCGAACGTCGTAATCGAACTCTCTTAGATATGGTTCGTTCTATGATGTCTCTTACTGATTTGCCGTTATCATTTTGGAGTTATGCATTAGAGACAGCCGCATTCACTTTAAATAGAGCACCATCAAAATCCGTAGAAACGACACCGTATGAATTATGGTTTAATAAGAAACCTAAGTCGTCGTTCCCGAAAGTTTGGGGTTGCGAAGCCTATGTAAAGAAGTTACAACCGGACAAGCTAGAACCCAAAGCGGAGAAATGCGTCTTCATAGGATACCCTAAGGAAACTATAGGGTATACTTTCTATCACAAATCCGAAGGCAAAAATATTTGTTGCTAAGAACGGAACCTTTCTTGAGAAAGAATTTCTCACTAAAGAAGTGACTGGAAGAAAAGTAGAACTCGATGAGATTGATGAATCTATACTCGTTGATCAGAGTAGCGCAAGTACGGGAAGTTGTACCTGTACCGCCTACACCGAGCAACGAGAGGAAGCTAATGATAATGATCATGAAACTTCGAACGAGGAAACTACCGAACCTCGCAGATCGACAAGGGAACGTACCACTCCCGATTGGTTTGACCCTCGTCTAAATGTCATGATTGTGGATAACAATGATGAGGACCCCGCGACGTATGAAGAAGCGATGATGAGCCCAGATTCCAACAAATGGCAAGAAGCCATGAAATCCGAAATGGGATCCATGTATGATAACAAAGTATGGACTTTGGTAGACTTACCCGATAGCCGAAAGGCTGTCGAGAATAAATGGATCTTCAAGAGAAAAACAGATGCTGATGGTAATATTACTGTCTATAAAGCTCGACTTGTCGCAAAAGGTTTCCGGCAAATTCAAGGAGTTGACTACGATGAGACTTTCTCACCTGTAGCGAAGCTAAAATCTGTGAGGATTTTGTTAGCAATAGCTGCATTTTTCGATTATGAGATTTGGCAGATGGATGTCAAAACAGCGTTCCTTAATGGAGACATTGAGGAAGAGTTGTATATGGTACAACCCAAAGGTTTTGTCGATCCTAAAAATGCTGACAAAGTATGCAAACTTCAGCGTTCAATCTATGTACTGAAGCAAGCATCGAGAAGTTGGAACCGACGATTTGATAAGGTGATCAAAGACTTCGGGTTTATACAGTGTCATGGAGAGGCCTGTATTTACAAGAAAGTGAGTGGGAGCTCTGTAGCATTCCTGATATTATATGTAGATGACATATTATTGATCGGGAATGATATAGAACTATTAAGCAGATGTTAAAGGTTATTTGAATAATAGTTTTTCAATGAAAGACCTTGGTGAAGCATCATATATATTAGGCATCAAGATTTATAGAGATAGATCAAGACGCCTAATAGGGCTATCACAGAGTACATATCTGGACAAGATTCTAAAGAAGTTTAGAATGGACGAAAGTAAGAAAGGGTTCTTACCTATGTTACTAGGCAAGGTCTTGAGTAAGACTCAAGGATCGGCTACGGCAGTAAGAAAGAGAAAGGATGAGTAATATCCCCTATGCCTCGGCGATAGGATCTATCATGTATGTCATGCTATGTACTAGACCGGATATAGCACATGCTCGTTAGTTTGACTAGCAGATATCAAAGTGATCCAGGAATGGAACACTGGACGGCGGTCAAGAATATCCTAAAGTACTTGAAAAGAACTAAGGATATGTTTCTTTGTTATGGAGGTGACCAAGAGCTCGTTGTAAATGGTTACACCGATGCAAGTTGGAACACCGATCCCGATGACTCTAAGTCACGATCCGGGTATGTGTTTATATTGAATGGTGCTGCGATAGAAGTCGGGCAAGCTCGAAGCGAGGCACGGTGGCGAAGTCTTCAACAGAATCAGAGTACATAGCGGCTTCACAGGCTTCATCAGAAGCGGTATGGATGAAGAGGTTCATTGTAGAGCTCGGTGTGGTTCCTAGTGCATTGGACCCATTAATCATTTACTGTGATAACATGGGTGCCATCGCCAATGCACAAGAGCCAAGGTCACACAAGAGGCCGAAGCATATCAAGCTGCGTTACCACTCGATTCGCGAGTACATCGAAGATGGAGAAGTAAAGATTCGCAAAGTACACACTGATCTAAATGTAGCAGATCCGTTGACTAAAGCTCTCCCTAGGGCAAAGCATGAACAACACCAGAATGCCATGGGTGTTAGGTATATTACAATGTAATCTAGATTATTGACTCTAGTGCAAGTGGGAGACTGAAGGAGATATGCCCTAGAGGCAATAATAAAGTAGTTATTATTTATATCTCTATGTTTATGATAAATGTTTATATGTCATGCTATAATTGTATTAACCGAAACATTAGTACATGTGTGATATGTAGACAACAAGAAGTCCCTAGTATGCCTCTTAAACTAGCTTGTTGATTAATGGATGATTAGTTTCATAATCATGAACATTGGATGTTATTAATAACAAGGTTATATCATTATATGAATGATGTAATGGACACACCCAATTAAGCGTAGCATAAGATCTCGTCATTAAGTTATTTGCTATAAGCTTTCGATACATAGTTACCTAGTCCTTATGACCATGAGATCATGTAAATCACTTATACCGGAAAGGTACTTTGATTACATCAAACACCACTGCGTAAATGGGTGGTTATAAAGGTGGGATTAAGTATCCGGAAAGTATGAGTTGAGGCATATGGATCAATAGTGGGATTTGTCCATCCCGATGACTGATAGATATACTCTGGGCCCTCTCGGTGGAATGTCGTCTAATGTCTTGCAAGCATATGAATAAGTTCATAAGAGACCACATAACACAATACGAGTAAAGAGTACTTGTCGGAGACGAGGTTGAACAAGGTATGGAGTGATACCGAAGATCAAACCTCGGACAAGTAAAATATCGCGTGACAAAAGGAATTGGTATCGTATGTGAATGGTTCATTCGATCACTAAGTCATCGTTGAATATGTGGGAGCCATTATGGATCTCCAGATCCCGCTATTGGTTATTGGTCGGAGTGAGTACTCAACCATGTCCGCATAGTTCACGAACCGTAGGGTGACACACTTAAAGTTGGATGTTGAAATGGTAGTATTTCAATATGGAATGGAGTTGGAATATTTGTTCGGAGTCCCGGATGAGATCCCGGACATAACGAGGAGATCCGGAATGGTCCGGAGAATAAGATTCATATATAGGATGTCATTTTATGTGAATAAAATGTCGCGGAAGGTTCTATGGAAGGTTCTAGAAGGTTCTAGAAAAGTCCGGAAGAAACCACCAAGGAAGGTGGAGTCCACATGGGACTCCACCTCCATGGCCGGCCAACCCTAGTGGGGGAGGAGTCCCAAGTGGACTCCCCTTAGGGGGCCGGCCACCCCCCATATGGGAGGTGGAACTCCCACCTTGGTGGGAGTCCTAGCTTGGCTAGGTTTCCCCTCCCTATGGAAGGTTTTTGGTTCGGGTCTTATTCGAAGACTTGGAGACCAACTCTTGGGGATCCACCTATATAATGAGGGGCATAGGGGAGGGGGCCGGCCACACCAAAGCCACAACCTGGCCGCCCCTTGAGTGGCCGGCCACCCCCTCCCAAACCCTAGCCGCCCCCTCTCCTCCATAGCTCCCGCGTGCTTTAGCGAAGCTCCGCCGGAGTTCTCCACCGCCACCGACACCACGCCGTCGTGCTCTCGGATTCAAGAGGAGCTACTACTTCCGCTGCCCGCTGGAACGGGAGGTGGACGTCGTCTTCATCAACAACCGAACGTGTGACCGAGTACGGAGGTGCTGCCCGTTCGTGGCACCGGAACCGATCGTGATCAAGATCTTCTACGCGCTTTTGCAAGCGGCAAGTGAACGTCTACCACAGCAACAAGAGCCTCATCTTGTAGGCTTTGGAATCTCTTCAAGGGTGAGACTCGATACCCCCTCGTTGCTACCGTCTTCTAGATTGCATCTTGGCTTGGATTGCGTGTTCGCGGTAGGAAATTTTTTGTTTTCTATGCAACGTTGTCCTACACTAGTGCTTAGTCCGGACCACGGTTCCGAAGCTAGTGCAACAGCCGATTCCACCTAGATTGGTAGTTGTGATCTTATTCGAGTGTTTTGTCCACCTAGGGTTTTGCCATGGCTGACAATGGAGCGCCTCCAGAAGGAGTACTAGGTGCTCTGCAAGGTGAGCTTGCCATTTCCTGTTTGATTCGATTCTGTCCATTTACGTGGGGACGTTCTGATGTGGTTGGGTTGGTTTGCAGGAGCTGCTGGTGCTGATCGTGGCTCTCCTACTTGCCCAGCCACCTATGTTGTGTAAGATAAAGATACAAAGTTTTGGCACATCGGTCGTTCTTGATTTAGTTATTGCCGCCCAATCAATGGTCACTCCTGGACTATGCAATGAATAAATTTTTGCAGAAAAAATAACTTGGCTTTGCTTTTTGCTCATATTAACATTAGTGGTGCTCTGTATTTGTCTCGTGGTCACTATTCTCTTTAAAATTTCACTTGCAATACATAGATAGATAGACACGTATCACATGCATGTACTGATTGCAGCCTGAAAGATGCATATTTTTGTTTGCCTTAGAAGCATGCATGATGTGAGATCGTTGCTGTTGTCAATCTATGGTCCCTGAATGGTTTTCACTGTTGTTGGATTGATTGATCTGTCAGGAAGTTAATGTTGCTCAGTGATTTATAAATGATCTACACATGTTATTATTGTGTATATAAGGCATGCATTAAATAACACCAACTATGGAGTTGCTATTCGTGAACTAAAAAAGTACACATATGTTTCTTGGTGAGATTAGGATACATACTCCCATTTTTACTTGCTCATGTTCAAGCATCGATGCTTGTTTACTGTAAGTATTTTTGTATTTAGCTAATTAGGGAGAAGGGAACGTAATTTCTTTGACATATTATGTGCTACCATTTTCTAGTAGAGAGTGGATTTGTCATTCCACTGATTTTGTTGGTTATATCATCGATTAGTCCACATTGAGTATGCTTGTACATCGTAATTTGAGCTTACCTTGCAAGGCTCTTTGTGCTTAGCTCGTTAGCTGTATGGTTGGTACCAAATTTGAGAGAGGATTTTTGAATAAAACATCACCTTTCCTAATAAACGGCTAGCTGCTTTGCAATTGGTAAACTGTCATCTCTTGGGCCGTCCGATGTAGTCTGATGTAGTCTGCGCAGTCTGTCTTGTCTATCGCGTGTTCTTTCTCAAGCCTTGTTTTTTTTCCTTTTAGTATTTTTTAAGTTCATTATTTGTCTAAAGCGGCATCTAAAGCGGCCAAGCCCCTGACCGTTCCTTGTCTCATATAGCTTTGTCTTATGAGGAGGCGGATGCATGGCGGACAATGCCACGGCGTCGCCGCATCCTACTCGGTCTGTGTTGGAGGGCGTTGTTTGGGCAGCGTGCCATGCTTTGCCGGCGATGACGGCGGCAGTTGTTGCGGCGATGCCATGTCCTGCTGGTCGGTGTCGGGGGCGGCGTCGATGCATATTATAGTACACGGCATGCTCTGGCAACCAGGTGATTAATATCTCCAAACTGAACATACACATGGAATAAAACTGCATGCTAAATTCATTTACAACCAGATTTCTTACACTGGTTCAAAATTGCACTCTCGATGCTACATTCAGCTTGGAACACGTGAAGTATTCCAAAATCTTAGCAACCGAACACTATTAAGTGTTGTTGAGTAACATGTGTTAGTGTAATATTCCTAAACTATAACTCCAGTTTTGCAGTAGATAATGTACCTGCAGGTAGATGGATATAGTTTTTTCGGGTGGAGTGAAATTCAAGTCCGGGAGCACCATATTGATCAGATTGCTGCTGTTGCTGCTCTTTGATCAGGTATGCGGCTGCTGATGTGATGTGTTGTTGGTGCTCTCTTTGTTTAACATGTGTTCTGACGTGTGCTGTTGTTGCTGTCCGTGCGAGGAATGTGCGAGGAGCACCTAGGCATCGAGACGCAGACGAGGAGAACCTGGTCAATGAGATGCCTGGGCCGGAGGAGGCCGTCCTCCAGGAGCTGTCTGGGCGAGGAGGTTGTCCTCTAGGAACACCTGGGCAAGGATATGCCTGGGCCGGAAGAGATCATCCTCCACTGTATGTGTGAGGAGATTGTCCTCCATGAGCACTTGCACAAGGAGCTGCCTGGGCCAGAGGAAATTGTCCTCCTAGAGTTTCTGGCTGAGTAGATCGTCCTCTAGAAGCACCTGGGTGAGGAGCTGCCTGGGCCGGAAGAGATCATCATCCATGAGCACCTTGGCGAGGAGCTGCCTGTGCCGGTGGAGATTGTCCTCCGAGAGTTGTGTGCTCGAGGAGATTGTCCTCGAGGAGCACTTGGGCGAGGATCTGCCCGAGGAGATCATCGTCCAGGAGCACCTGGGCGAGTATCTTCCTGGGCCGGGCAAGGAAGATATCCATAGGAGCACCTGGGCGAGGAGCTGCCTGGGACGGAGGTGAAGGTGTGGAGGAGGAGATGCTGGGCCGGAGGAGGAGCTGCTGGGGATGGAGATGGAGTCGCTCGCGAGGGCAGAGAGATCGACGATGAGTAAGGATTCAAAATCTTGCATGGGTAGCATTTGTCTTTGTTGCTCCTTTCCACCTGGTTGGAGGGAGTAGTTCAGGTCCATGTAACGTTTTAGGCCAACAAGGCTCGTCCCTGGCTGCTTTGGAGTCTTGCGCACGACGCAGAAAGCTGTCCTGGCCTCAATGGCGCGGCGACACTGCTGCTGATGTTTTGGTGGTGGCCTGTGTGTGATAGTGCCGCTTTGGTCCATGTAATGTCGCCTTTGTAGTGCTCTAGGTCCAGGACTTGTAGTGGTATTGTGTAGCTGTTTTCTTTGCATTCCTTGTTAGTTGACAAGTGTTTCTATCTGGTCAGACTTGCGAGTCGTGTGCCTTTGTGTATTTGGAACGAGATGAGAGGTTATGCCAAAATTATTATTTGCTGTGTGTTGTGAATGTCCAAACAATATTAGAGGTTATGCCAAAATTATGAACACTTTTGCTAGCTAATTCCTACTGCTAGTTTGTCTTTCATAATCAAGCTTAGTTTTTGGTGCTAGCTAGAGAAAAACGTTCAAAGGTATGTGATGGCTGACTCTGTTTAGAATACAAAATATAAAGCGGTGCATGTGCAAAGTCTAGTGCAGTAGTGCTACAAGTAAAATAGAGTTGTTGTAGCCTTATCGGTCTAGTACTAGTGCTCATTCACAATTTGCTTGATTAGATGATGTCCAAGTGACATTTACTAACAAGTCTGGATGTCTTATTCCTCTCACCGGTTGCACGATAAGTCATGAAGAGGACTATGGTGGCAGTGAGTAAATCAACATGTTATTCAACATCGTCTTCTTCGGGTGAAGTGAAATTCAAAGTTTGGAAGCACTATACTGATCAGCTTGCTGCTCTTTTTTTTAGGTATGAGGCTACTGCTGTGATGTGTTGTTGTTGCTCTCTTTGTTCAACATGTGTTCTGATATGTGTTGCTGCTGGTCAGGAATGTGCGAGGAGCATCTGAGCATCGAGGCACTGGGTGAAAAAGTACATAGACGTTGTTGGTCGACGGAGAGGCAAGGAGCACCTCAGCGTCGAGGCGTTGGGTGAGTAAGAGCCTGGGTGTCGTTGGTCGACGAAGAGGCAAGGAGCACCAGGGCAAGAAGTTGCCTAGGCTGGAGGAGATCATCACCGGCGAGGAGATCGTCCTCCATGAGTACCTAGGCGAGGTGCAAGCTGCCTGAGCCATAGGAGATCATCCTCCAGAAATAGTCTGGGCGAGGAGCTGCCTGGGCCGAAGGTGCTGGGCGGAGGAGGAGCTGCTAGGGCCGGATGTGCAGGGGGCGGAGGAGGAGCTGCTAGGGACGGGAATGGAGTTGCCGGCGTGGGCGAGGGCGGAGGCGGAGGGTGATCGACGACGAGTACCGGTTCAAAATATGGGAAGGGTAGCATTGTGTTTTTTTTGTTGCTCTTTTCACCTAGTTGGAACCAATCTAAAACATCCTATATTTCACTAAATAGGGAGTAGTTCAGGTCCTTTTAATGTTAGGCTGCCAAGGGTCGTCCCGGGCTAATTTAGAGTCTAGCGCACGGATTGTGTGTGATACTGTCATTTTGGTCATTGTAATGTTGGCTTTGTAGTTCTGGAGTTTTAGTGGTATTATATAGCTGTTTCCTTTGCATTCCTTGTCACTTGACTAGTGTTTCTATCTTGCCAGACTCGAAACAGTGGTGTGGTATTGTATTGTATATATTTGCTCTTCCAACGGGAGCTCAGCCATCACATAACTGGATCGTTTTCCTCTGGCTAGCACTAAAAGCTTTGCTTGATTATGGGTGACAAACTAGCAACATAATTTAGCTACCGGTTCAAAACCTCCATTATTAATTGCATTAACCAGAGTGGAAGAGTCAGACTCAAACTTCACTTGATATATCTCCAGATTAGCCGTGGCTTCAATTGCAGCAACACGCGCACTTGCTTCTGCCTATAAAGCGCTCTGGAGATGGTACAACTTACCTGCACCCGCGGCAATGACTGTCCCGTTATCAGACCTCAGGATGAAACCGAAAGCACCACCATCTTGATTCTCGTTTATAAAAGAAGCATGAAAATTCACCTTTGCATAGGTAACTCCCACTTGCACATGGGGGTTTGTATGGTAATCCGGGCAATAATTGGATGGGATCTAAACAGGTCAACAGGAAACAATTGGGCAGTAGGGCATGCAATCGAGTGGCCCAGATAATTAAGGAAGGTCATAAAAGGAGATTTCATCCCGTCCCGATAAAATAGGACAGTAAAAGGCACCCCATTTATTTCGGGGTAGTGATCGTCAAAAAGTTAGTCTCGTGTAATTAATTTGATAGTCCAGGTCACCAATCCGTGGCACACTACCATCTGGGCCGTCCGTGCTCTCCATCTCCACCAATAGTATTCTAACTAACAGGCAACGAAACAGACTCCCCCTTCCGTCAATCAATTGAACCCCCAGATTTTCAGCTTCTTCCCGCCCTTCTTTCTCCCCTTCTCTCCCAGCTTCGTCTCCTCTAGGTAGTCTATAAGTATGAGATGGGGTGTGAGTCTAACGCGTGCGTCGTGTGTGACGACTTAGACTCTTGCTCGGAGAGGAGATGAGAGGAGAGCGCCATGCTGCTGGCTTCATGGGCTTCCGGCGCGCTGTTGGAGGAGCCGTCGCTGGCTGGTTGTTCGAGAACTTGATCCGTATCCGCCCAGCCAAACCTGTAGGTACGCATGATCGTCGATCTGCTTTAATTTCTTTCTCGTCGATCTGGTTAATTAATTCCACGCATGAAGTTAAAGATCCGTGACCACCCTCCGTATGTATATGCATTTTCCCAGATCGATCTTTGGATTGGATGCTCCTGTATATTTTCAGATTTTTTTTGTTTGATCTCCTTTATGTGTGGTTTTCCCCTGCAAAAAAAATAATGTATGTGTGGTTTTCATCCATGCACGCATCAGGCATTTGGTTGGGTATGTAGATTCGTAGCAGCAGCCAGGAAAGAAAGAAAGAGATGGATTAGGGGCCGGTAGATTCGTACGTGATTCAGTTGAGAGAGAGAGAGAAAAGAAGGAGATGGAATCACGCACGCGCACACGGAGACGGAGGGACGAGCTAATCGCGGAGAGCTACCGCGGCGCGCTGCTGCCAGGCTGGCTCGCGCCGTGCGCATGTAGCCTAGCTCCCTGACAGGCGATTTTTTTTGGAACTGCACGAGGATTTTTTTTTTTGCTACGCGGATTTTGCCATCGAGAGCGAGCCGAATCGGGAGCGAGGACTTTTGTGGCCCAACGAGGCTAGCTTGCCCTCTGAATCAAGATTTTCTTTCGTAACCAAACACTCAGCCTGGCCTAGCTAGGCCATAACGGATTTTGCCAAGGAACCAAACTTACCCTAGGTTAGAGGCAGGCGAAAGCGATCCAACGGCCTCAGGAGACTCTTCGCTCCATATATAACGTCCCAGGTAACCACCGCCGCGCACAAACCCTCCGCCCAGGCTATGGCTTCCATCGTGTCCAAGATCGCGCGGGCAGCCTTCTCCACCCGCGCCTCCAAACTTCGCCCTGCAGCCGCCGTCCGTGTCTCCCCTGCAGGTAATCCCTGGCTATGGGCTTCAATCGGAATTTGGGTATGAATCCTGATTACCGAAATTCCCAAATCAGTTCTTGCATCAATACGAATGCTTTCCGAATTTAATGCCTGGAATTCACATATAGTTTCTTATTATCAGTAGATATATTTGAATAAACATGCCGGCAGGGGTTGGACCCTATTCATTAGGAGTTGTTCTAATCACCAAACACTTCTAACAAGCATGCTCTTTAATGATTTAGTAATACCGAGTGATAATTTGTTATCGTAGCTCTGCCTTGCAAGGCTAAATCAATCAAATTAACTCTGCTGAGAAATGGTACAAATGATACTACTTTCCACAAATCAAGTTGTAACTCCATGCCTATTGAACAACAGGAGGCCCCAAGTCAGAAGAAGGTGATGATGATGCCAGACCCATGGGCTACGAAAGACATCTTTATGTTGATGATAATGCCAGACCCATAGGCTACAAAAGACGTCTTTATGTTGATGATAATGCCCTTAAGTCGGATGAAGCTATGTGGGCCTTCTATGAGCACTGGTGCAAGCATCATGGCATATCTCGTGAACGTCATGAGATGGAACGCCGGTTCAAGAAATTTAGCGAGAGGGCAAGGGCTGTGCACAGTGCTGGTGGTGCGAGTGGCCCCATGTCATTGAACATATTTGCAGATATGACCAAGGAGGAGGCAGCTCTGCTAATTGGTAAACCTAGAGGAAAAGGAATTTCTCCTGTCCACTGGTCTGAATCCTAAGCCCTATGCTTCTGTTTCCCAAAACATGCCTTATCAAGCAGTACTAGCTTTGTTGTTGAACTCATTTTAGCTTTAATAAAAGCTATATTAACCTTATCTGTATGTATATTTCGCTTTGTTGTATGAGCTCAGTTATTAGCTTTAATAAAGAAATACCCCTGTTATACTTTGTGTGTCTCCTCCGTTTTTTGCCTTTTGTTCAACTTGGCAAAAGATTTGCAAGGGCGGATATGGTAATTAGGACAATTGTAATTGTGATTCCGATGTTGCCTTTCAATGTGAAATACCTGCGTTGTTTTCCCTCAGTTCCATATAAGAAATAATAAGGGTATAATATGAATTGGATTAGGCATAAAATAAGATCTGATTTGGGAGCTAGCCAGCTAGGCGACAAGGGAGGCGATAAGGGAGGCGATAAGGGGGGCGATTTTGAATTTTGCCCCGCCGGCCAGGGGCCTCGCCGGAGAGGCTGGCGGCCGGCTTGGGCATGGGTTCACCGGGGCTGTGCTCGTGGTCGTCTCCGGGGGAGGGGATGGGCAGAGGCAGGTTCTGGGCACTCGAGCTTGACGGCGAGGAAGAGGAGGTTTGGGAGGAGGCGGAAGCGGAGGAAGGGACCCCGGATCAGGAGGGGGGTGGGAGTCCGGGCGGAGGGCCGACGGATGCCATCTCTCTGGGGAGCTTTATCCAGCGGGCGGAAGATCTTGGGGGATCGCTCCGTCGGCCGACGCTCGATGTTTGCGACGGGAGGGAGGCGCTCGCGATTCGGTCCTGTGCTACCGCGTCGGTTCCATCGCCTGGGGGACACGGGCGGCTTCAGACGAGGGAGACGGAGCGAGTTCGGAGCTGACTGTTTGGGGTCGCCGATGGCAGTGATGTCGTCGGAGGTGCGGGGACCCAGGGGAGAGGGATCTCCGGGCTCGGCGGCGGCGGCGGGGGGTGCTGCCAGGGCGCCCACGGCCTGGAGGGGGAGCGTAGGGCACGCTCTCTCTCTCTCTCTCCAGTGGGGCTGTGCGGGGTTTTCAGTGTTGGGCCGGCCCAGCGGAGCCCAGGGAGGAGCAACGGGGGTGGGCCGGACTTGGATGCCCGTACCATTGGTTTGGATGGTGGGGAGCTGGTTGTAGCTGGCCCGGAGGGGGAAGCCCACCAGTCTCTAGGGCCCGGTGGGGTTTCGGAGATGGGCATGACCGAGCCTGTGCGACCCAGCGCCGGGGTGCTACGGCCCGTTTTCCGCTGGTTGTGGCTACCTAAGGGCTGCATTGATCCGACCCTAGGGTTTCCTGCCAGACGCGGAGAGGTGAGGAAAAGGTTGGGCGACCCGTTCGCGCCGCCACATCGCCTGCTGAGGAAGATCCCGGAGGCGCCGCCACTCCTCCGATCCTTTGCTGAGGCGGTGTCCATGGAGCGGGGTGGGGACGACGGGAGGAAGCGCCGGTTCGACAGCAGCAACGGGAGGAGGCAGGAAGGCGGAGGAAGAGGTGCGGGCGGGTGTCAAGATGGCGGAGCCGGTCGCCAGCTGGGCGGCGGGGGAGGGCGCTTCGACGGCGGTGGCAACCGTTTCGACGGGGGCAGCCGTGGAGAGGGCTTTCGGTCCCAGGAGGAGGGCGGCGGGCGCCAGGAGGATCAGCACCGGTACATGGAGGCGGGCGGGAGCCGCCAGGTGGGCGGGCTTCGGGGTCAAGATGAGGACTTGCGATACCATGACCGCGGTGGGGAGCAGTGGGGTCAGCCACCGCCGTGGTGGTCGGAGCAGGACCGACGGGCGGAGGAAGAGTCAAGGCTCTGGGAACAGCAACATGGTGGTGCCTCTGCTAGGGGGTAGGGCGACCGTCCTGGTCTCTCAGGTCCCGGAGACCGAGGGCTAGGCCAGGGGAGGCAGCAGACGACGGCGCGGGCGAAGAGCAAGAAGGTCGCCAGGCCGGATCAAGCGCAGCAGAAGGGGAAGAACGAGATCGGCGCTGCCAAGGCCGGTGCACATCCTTCAAGATTGTTCTGCCTTCTTCGGGTGTAACGCACCTTTGTAACACACCCGAGATACTTCACTTGTACAACTCCCCTTTGACCACCGTGAAAGCTTTGGATCGCCTAATAACTCGCCTTGCTTCAACTGGATCATCAGGTATTGTCTTTCTTAGGATGTATGATATGTACGCCTGCATCCATGGGGTTTGCACCATCAGTACTAGATCATGTTCCTCCTCTTCTTCTTCTTCCAATGTTTCTTTCGCAGCCCCCGAGGGTTTCTCGTTCTTCTCCTTCTTTGTTGATTTCTTCGGCTTTGTGGATCTTTCTGTTATCTCCTCCCAGAACACACTTGGAGGGATTGCGAGGCACTGCGATCCGATGTTTGCAAGAACGCCGGCTTCATCATTGCTCAACCTACTGATGTGGTTTGCTTCTCATCCATCAAACAGCTTCTCCAGCTCATTATACATCTCTTTGTACGCCACCATGCTATCATTGACTGCATCGCATTGGTGCATGACTTGCTGAGCCACCAATTGTGAGTCGCCAAATATTTTTAATCGAGTTGCGCCGCAGGCTTTTGCCATCTTCATCCCATGTATAAGAGCTTCATATTCTGCCTCATTATTAGATGCGTTTGGGAACGTCATCCGTAAGACATATTTCAATTTGTCGCCTTCAGGTGATATGAGTATCACCCCTGCTCTAGCTCCTTCTAACCTTTTGGACCCGTCAAAGTTCATAGTCTAGGTTCTCGATAAATCCGGAGGTCCTGTGTTTTGCAACTCCATCCACTCTGCGATGAAGTCTGGTAAAATTTGCGACTTTATTGCCTTTCTTTTTTCATACGTGATGTCCCGAGGAGAAAGTTCTATTCCCCAAAGGGAGACACGACCTGTAGCTTCTGGATTGTTGAGTATATTGGATAAAGGCGCCTCATTGACCACTATTATCGGATGCGCCGAAAAATAGTGCCGCAATTTTCTTGCGGTTGTGAATACTCCATATGCTAGCTTTTGGTACTGCGGGTACCTCTGTTTTGAAGGCGATAATACTTCACTAATGAAATATATCGGCCTCTCGCACTCCATGGAGTTTTCCTTCTTCTTCTCTTTCGACAACTAGCGCCGTGCTGACCACTTGGGGTGTAGCCGCAATGTATAGCAGGAGGGGTTCCTTCTCTTTTGGCGCCACCAAGATCGGTGGTGTCGAGATTGCACGTTTAAGATCCTCGAAAGCTCTATCTGCTTCTTCGTTCCACTGGAACTTATCTCCTTGTTTGATTAGGGCGTAGAACGGTAACGCCTTTTCTCCTAGCCTGGCGACGAATCTGCTTAAAGCTGCGACTCGCCCAGTTAGCTGTTGTATTTCTTTCAACTTTGTTGGCTTCCTCATTGTTACGATAGCTTGGATTTTTTCGGGATTAGCTTCGATCCCTCTTGCTGATACTAGGAACCCGAGAAGTTCTCCTGCAGGGACGCCGAAAGAACACTTCGTCGGATTCAACTTGAGACAAAATTTGTCGAGGTTGTCGAAGGTTTCCTTCAAGTCCTCGATTAACGTTGCCCCCTTTTTTGATGTGATGACGACGTCGTCGATGTACACTTGTACATTTTTCCCAATATGTGTTGCTAAGCACTTCTGCATCATCCTCTGGTATGTTGCTCCCGCGTTTTTCAGACCAAAAGGCATTGTTCGATAGCAAAACACACCATAAGGTGTAATGAACGCTGTTTTGACCTCATCCTCTTCTTTCAATCTGATCTGGTTATAACCAGAGTAAGCACCCAGGAAGGAAAGACGTTCACATCCTGCCGTGGAGTCGATAATTTGATCGATCCTCGGGAGGGGAAAGTGATCCTTTGGACAATGTTTGTTGAGACACGTAAAGTCGACACACATGCGAAGGACTTTAGTGTTTTTCTTCGGCACCAACACTGGGTTTGCTACCCATGTGGCCTCTGTATGCAGCTCTTTGATAAAACCAGCTTCTCTTAGTTGATCGATTTCTGACAGCATAGCTTTGCGGTTTGGCTCCGAAAAACGCCGTAGAGGTTGTTTGATTGGTCTCGCTAGTGGATCCAAGTTTAGGTGGTGCTCGGCAAGTTCCCTGGGTACTCCTGGCATGTTAGCTGGACACCATGCGAAGATTTTCCAGTGGTCACGGAGGAACTCGACGAGCGCGCTTTCCTATGCGAGGTCCATGTTTGTTGCGATGGACGTCGTTTTCTTCGGATCTGTCAGGTGGATCTGCACTTCCTTAGAATCTTTCGCGGTATTGAAAGTTGATTCCTTGTTGGGCCTCCCTACATCTGGCAGCACATCATAATCGGTCATGAGCCTTGACGCTGCATATTCTGCTTGCATCCCGAAGGTTTCTGATAGTCGATGAAAATCCTTGTCGCATTTATCGGCTAACGCGAAGCTTCCTTTGACCGTGATTGGTCCCTTGGGCCCAGGCAACCTCCAAAGCAGGTACGTGTAGTGTGGTACCGCCATAAATCTGGCATATGCTGGTCGTCCAAGCAAAGCGTGATACTGCGACGGGAAGTCCACAACTTCGAATTCCAACCTTTCTATCCTGTAGTTTTCTCGGGTCCCAAACTGAACGTCGAGATTGATCCTCCCCAATGGGTAGCTTGGCTTCTCTGGTGTGATACCATGGAAACGTGTGTCGGTTGGTTTCAAGTTTGCTAGGGAGATGTTCATCTTCCTTAGCGTATCCGCGTACATAAGGTTTAAACTGCTGCCGCCATCTATAAACACTCGAGATACATCAAATCCCGCAATTACTGCTGGTAAGATAAGTGCTGATTGCCCTGGTCGAGGAACTTGCTGCGGGTGATCCGCTATGGTGAAGCCGATGTCTTGCCCTGACCAATTTAAGTACTCAACCGTTGGTGGAGGCATCTTCTCTGCCATAAACACTTGCCACGAGATTACCTTTTGAGCCCTATTAGATGGCCTAGCTTTTTGAATCATCGAGACCGCACCATTATTATTCGGATCAACATAAGGCGGTGGAGCAGGTGCTGCCGCTATTCTGAGCTGATGTCGATTTTCGTCCGTAATCGCGGGAGGAGGTGGCAAGTGAATCTCACTCCTGGGTCCTTGAGGATTTCTGTGCGCTGCCTGAGCATTAGCATGCCCTGCCCACCTTAACATTGCCTGGAAATTTCGGCAATCCTTTTGCAAGTGTCCTGACTGTCTTTTTCCATTATTGTCGAGATAAAAATGCATCTGACACGGCCCGTTCATCATCTCTTCAGGGGACACAAAAGGTCTCTGGAACCTTGACCCGGTATTTTGCCTGTTGTTTCGAGAATCATCCCTGTTGTCGCCTCGCTGCTCGTTGCTCCTCTGGTAATCATCTCTATTGTTTCCTCCGGCGCTTGCTCGGAAGCCAGCCGAAATTTGCCCAGGAGCATCATAATTCGAGTACTGCCGAGGAAATCGTCGCCTATTTTGATAATTTCGGCCGCGGTCCTCCTCTGGTGACCTATGCCGTTTGTTGTGAACGGCATCTTCTCCATCTGCCCATCTGTTTGCTATCTCCATTAATGCGGATACTGTCTTTGGATTGGTCCTCCCCAAATCTTCGACAAAATCTCCTCGCCTGATTCCTGCGACAAACGCATCTATTGCTCTCTCGTCAGATATATTCTCTGCCGAGTTTTTAATGATATTCCATCTTTGGATGTATTTTCTCATTGATTCGTCTGGCTTTTGTCGACACGCCCTCAATTCCTCTAGCGATGCAGGATTTTTGCAGGTGGACCAGAAATTCTTGACGAATATGTCCTCGAAGCTATCCCAGCTGTCGATAGATCCTGGAGGAAGTTTCTTTATCCAAGATCGCGCGGCTCCACTCAAATGCACCTGGATGCTTTGCATAGCTGTTGCTCTGGTCCCTCCTGTGAGGTTTACTGTCTCGAGGTAATCAACTAGCCAATCTTCTGGATCTTGCAGGCCGTCGAATTTCTTGAAGTTATCAGGCAGCTTAAATCCCGAAGGGACTCGAGTTTTTCTGACTCTCCTTGTGAAACATGGCAAACCGCACATATCCTCGCCGTTAAGTTCTGGGGAATGCCGATGTTCCCTTCTACTTTGTCGTGCTCTGTCCACCCTTGCTTGTGCTGCTGTGTCTCTTGCTCCACTTGTTCCTTCAGGAGCTGCTGCTGCTGCTGCCGCAGGTCGTGGACTATTTTTCCTTGCTGTTCCTTCGGGAGGTGTTGATGCAAACGCCGTTCCCATGGCTCCGACTCCTGCCATTGCCATGTTGTACAGTGCCTCCCTTGGATCTCCTGGAGGTGGCCTGGATGCGAGGATAAAGGCTTGTGTCGCCATATACCCAGCTTCGGTGTCTTGGGGATGATGTTCCCTCTCGTGTCTATCGACATAAAAGACATGTCGAGGTTTTGCACCAAGTGCTCTCTTTCTCCTTCAGGTATGTTTTGCAGCCTTGATCTTGCTCTATTCCGATCTTCCCTGTGGCTATCTCCCGAAGTTCCAGATTGTCGACTTAACTCCGCTCTTCGCCTGCTTGACGCGGAGGCTGCCTCCTTTCTTCTGTTCAGAGCAGCTGTCTGTTTTTCCAACTCCCTTGCAGCTCGTGCGAGCCTATATTGATATGCTTGCAGTTCTTCTGGCGTGGCTGTTGTAGCCATTGGTTTTGAGCCGTCCATAGCTCTTGCGGCTCTATCCCATGCTGCTTGCGGGAGTTGAACTCTATCACGAGGCTCAGGTCCGACATATTTATTGCCTAGACCTTGTCGTAAATTAGAGGGATCGACGTATGGATTTCCCAAATCGTCGAAAGCCTCAGATGTTTCCTCCTGATCACGGCTTGGCTCTCCGATGGCATAAATCTGATGGTATTTTGTATTCAAATCTGTGCTATGTTTGGTGACACCACCATAAAGGTTGGTGAAGACCTTGCCCACTGTAGTGGATTTGTCGATGAAGTTAAAGCTGTCGACACTGCTTGAGTCATCGCTTATATAGGAGTCCGCGGATGACTCGAAGGACATGTCGCTGAAGATCTTGGCGAGCTTTTCGCTTGCCCTGGTGCTGATGAAGCGTGGCGATGAAGTCTCCTCTTCGCCTGACTCGATTGACGATGCTTGAGTTCGAAAAATCGGAATCGACCGCCGACAATCCCGACGAGATCGGAATTTCGAGACGATACGCTCCCTCTTTCTCGACGCGAAAGTGGAATCTTCCGAACGTCATCTCCATAGGCTCCTCCAGATACGCATATGCATCCAAACGGGAGGGCGGGTGAGGAACAAAATCGACAGAACCAGTTGTGATCTGTTTACCTCGATCCATTGCGTTGCTTGCAGTTGATGAAGTCGACGATCTTGAACGTGCCATCGAGATCAAATCCTTGACGCCTCTAATCCCCACGGACGGCGCCAATTGACAAGGGATTAACTTATCAATGCCTACGGGTTGTAGACTAGGGTTTAGTTGGAAGTAGAGGGCAAGTAGATCTCGAAGGTTTCAGCCGAAAAGTACTCGACGATTATGAAAACTAGGGTTTGAGAGACAATGATTTGATGCTTTCTTTGTCCCTCGACTCCCCCTTATATAGGAGGTGGAGCCGAGGGATTCGTATTGTACAAGTTACAGAGTCCGGGAGGGTTTCCAACTCATCCCGCAAGATTACAAACATCATCTCCTAATACAACTCTAACTTTCCTTAATATCAACTTGGGCTTCTGATTCTTCTTACTCTTCGAGTCGTGGGCCTTCAGTAAACCCCGGGTAGTATCTTCGGCAGGCCCATTGGGGATGCCTATGTCAACGAGTATATGATGATGAGAGATGGACCGGGGTTCCCAGCTATCTACACTAGTGGTAACTCTCCAATAACAAGTGTTGGGTGAACAAATTACAGTTGGGCAATTGATAGGATTGAAATAGCATTAAGACAGAACATCAAGATCATTAATCATGTAGGCATGTTTTCCATATATAGTCATACGTGCTCGCAATGAGAAACTTGTACAACATCTTTTGTCCTACCAGCCGGTGGCAGCCGGTCCTCTAGGGAATCTACTGGAAATTAAGGTACTCCTTTTAATAGAGCACCGGAGCAAAGCATTAACACTCCGTGAAAACATGTGATCCTCATACCTAAGCCTTCCCCTCCAGGTTGTCCCAATTTCGTCACTTTGGGGCCTTTGGTTCCGGACATAGACATGTGCATACAACTTGTAGATACAATCTAAGCAATAAGTATAGAGCTTCAATCTAAGATCATGCCACTCGGGCCCTAGTGACAAGCATTAAACACAACAAGATTGCAGCAACAATAACTTCATAAACTTTGTAGATAGACAATCATAATGTAACAATCCATCGGATCCCGACAAACACAACACCGATTACATCAGATGAATCTCAATTATGTAAGGCAGCTCATGAGATCATTGTATTGAAGCACATGGGGGAGAGAATACCAACTAGCTACAGCTAGAACCCGTAGTCCATGGGGGAACTACTCACGGAGCATGATGGAGGCGGTGGCGTTGATGGAGATGGCTTCCGGGGCACTTCCCCGTCCCGGCAGGGTGCCGTAACAGAGACTTTTGTCCCCCAAAACGGAGTTTCGCGATGGTGGCGGCGCCCCTGGAGTCTTTCTGGAGTTTCGTCAATTGGTATCGCGTTTTTAGGTCTCCAGGGCTTAAATAGGCGAAGAGACGGAGTCGGAGGGTGCCTGGGCCCCCCTCACAGTAGGCCGGCGCGGCCAGGCCTGGGGCCACGCCGCCATGTTGTGTGGTGGCCCCCTGGCCCCTCTCCGACTCTCCTTCGGTGTTCTGGATGCTTCCGGGAAAAATACGATGTTGGGTCTTCGTTTCGTCGAATTCCGAGAATATTGCCCGAACAGCCTTTCTGGAACCAAAAACAACAGAAAACAGCAACTGGCCCTTCGGCATCTCGTTAATAGGTTAGTTCCGGAAAATGCATAAAAACATTATAAAGTGCAAGCAAAACGTGTAAGTATTGTCATAAAACAAGCATGGAACATCAGAAATTATAGGTACGTTGGAGACTTATCACTAGGTTACCTTAGCGTTTAGCAAAACTCGACGAGATCTCAGCCGAACTATTCGGCACCCCATTGTAACCCATTATCATCATAATCAAGAACAGACAGGCAGGACGTAAGGGTTTTACCTCATCGAGGGCCCCGAACCTGGGTAAATCGCTCTCCCCGCTTGTCTGTGAACCGATGTCTCGTGTCAGCTTGCAGGATTCCATCAACCCTAAGCCCCTATCGGAGGGCATTGCCGAGGAGCACCCTCGACACGTAGTCTTCATAGCCGCCGCCGTTGTACTGGTAGTCGTCGCCTTCTAAGTTGCCGCCGTCGTCGTCGCTGCTGTCGTCGCTGTCGTCAGGTGGCGCTCGTGGCTCGAACTGAGGGTAGCGCAGGCGGGGGATATCGCCGGCCGTGATGTAGTCCACGACGCTCTGCAGAGTCCGGCCGTACCACCATAGCCGACGGCCGGCCTCGTGGAAGTTCCCGGGAGGCGGACCATCCTCCTCATACTCGGCGAGCGCCCTCTCACGCCGATTGATGAAGAAGGCGTCCCAAGTATGCTGGTTATCGGGATGCCAGCGGGGATTCATCCGCTGCTCCGGCGTGAGGTCGAGGTACTAGTGGTTCGTGATGGCTGCCCGGCGCGCAGTACCCTGAGGGATGGGAGGGACCGGCACGCCTCCGGCGCTTAGGCTCCAGCCGGCGGGGACGCGGTAGCCCGGTGGGCAAGGGTAGTTCGAGGCGCAAAGCTCCTCCACCTGCTGGTAGGTTAGAGTGGGTGCGGTGGAAGCCATGAGAGAGTGATGAGAGATTGTAGAGATGTGATAATACTAGCCAAGCCGGGCTACATATATGTAGTGAGAAATGGCGGGAAAAATGGGAGCGGGAAGACAGGAGGCGGGAAGAAAGTGGCGGGAAGAAAGAGGCGGGAAGAAAGTGGCGGGAAGAAAGTGGCGGGAAGAAAGAGGCGGGAATAAAGAGGCGGGAAGACAGGGAAGAAAAGGCGGGAAGAAGAGGAATCCAGAGCTGGTCATCTAATCTTTAGTCCCGGCTGGTGGGTGCAACCGGGACTAAAGGTGGTTTTGTATCATCTAATAAAACTGTCGGTAGGATTAGGACGTCTGGGTAAGCTTTAGTCCCGGCTGGTGGGTGCAACCGGGACTAAAGGTGGTTTTTGTGTCATCTATGAAAACTGTCGGTGGGATAAGGATGTTTGGGTAAGCTTTAGTCCCGGCTGGAGGGTGCAACCATGACTAAAGTCTGTCGGCAGGATAAGAACGCGTGGGTGGACGCACCGCTCGATGAGATAAAGCATGTAGCGCACGACGCCCGTCGGAGGAACAAGCCAAAGCCGAAGCGGCGCCGTGCCTATAAAAGGAGCATCGTTACGCCTTGGCAAGCAGACCAACAAGCCAACCTAGCAGGTAGGGAGAGTTTCATCCCCATGGATGAAGTAAAGGGTTGGAAAATCTCCCGTGGCGCAGCTTCTCGAAGATGTCGTCGGTGCACACGCCCTACGACATCTTCTGAAGTTGCTCCTCGGAAAATTTTCCCGCAAGCCCGTGAAAGACTTCATCTCCTCTAACAGTGTTGGGTAAAGGGTTGGAAAATCTCCCGTGGCGCAACTTCTCGAAGATGTCGTTGGTTTACACGCCCTACGACATCTTCGGAAGTTGCGCCTCGGAATTTTTTTCTGCAAGCCCATGAAAGACAGAGGCGGGAAGACACAGGCGTGAAGAAATGGCGGGAAGACATAGGCGGGAAAGAACTGGCGGGAAGACAGGCCGGGGAGAACTTGTGGGAAGACAGAGGTGGCCGGGAAGAACTGGCGGGGAAGCGGGGGGCAGGAAGACAGATGAGGGAAGAAATTGGATTTTTCTGATTTTTTGATTTATTATTTGTATTTTTAAGATTTTGAATTGAATTAGTTTTACTTTTCTTAATTTTTTGATATATTATTTGTATTTTTAAGATTTTGAATTGAATTAGTTTTATTTTTCTGATTTTTTGATATATTATTTGTATTTTTAAGATTTTGAATTGAATTAGTTTTATTTTTCTGAAATTTTTGATATATTATTTGTATTTTAAGATTTTGAAATGAATTAGTTTTATTTTCTGAATTTTTTGATATATTATTGGTATTTTTAACATTTTGAATTGAATTAGTTTTATTTTTCTGAATTTTTTGATATATTATTTGTATTTTTAAGATTTTTAAATGAACTAGTTTTATTTTTCTTTACTTTTTGATATATTATTTGTATTTTTCAGATTTTGAAATGAATTAGTTTTATTTTTCTGAATTTATTGATATATTATATGTACTTTTAACATTTTGAAAAAGAAAAGTAATTTGAAAAATAGCTTTAGTCGCGGTTGGCCTCGCCAACCGCGACTAAAGGGTATTTTTCCGCGGGAAACGAAAACCCGGCGAAAAAACCCTTTAGTCGCGGTTGGGGTGACCAACCGCGACTAAAGGTACCCTTTAGTCGCGGTTGGGCACCCCAACCGCGACTAAAGGGGGGGTCCTATATATACTGCGGGCGCGAACAGCCGCGCCAGTTCTTCTTCTTCCTCGTTTTCGCCGCGCGCCCTCGTCACACCGTCGATGGCCGACGCCGCTGCCGCCCTCGATGCCCTCGACGACCGAGTTCGTCGCCGCCGCCGCCCCGAGTTCGTCGCCGCACGCCGCCCCGAGTACGTCGCCGCACGCCGCCCCGAGTACGTCCAGCGCCGCCGCCCCGCGAGTTCGTCGCCGCCGCGCCGTATGCGTCACACGCCCGCCGCCACTGCGCCGCCCCGCGAGTTCGTCACCGCTGCGCCGTTCGTCGTCGCCGCGCCGTTCGCCGTGTTCGCCGTTCGATGTCGTCGCGCGCGTGTGCGCCCGCGCGCGTGTGACAGAGAGAGAGGGATCGAGAGCTAGCACAGAGAGGAGAGATCGAGGACAGAGAGAGGCCGCTGCCGGCCGATTTTTTTTAACTAATTAAATTTGTAACTTAATTAAATTGTAACTTAAATAAAGTGTAATTAAAGTGTAACAAAAAAAACTTAGTTACAAATTTTAAAAACTAAAAAAAACGGAGTTACAAACCGCCCGCCCGCGCTCGCCGCCATCTTCTCCCCTGCCGACGAACCGCGAAGCTCCTCCGCCGCCGCCGTAAGTCGCCGATTCGAGCTCCCACGGCCCGCCGCCGCGCGCACCGTACCCGAGACGCCGCCGGCCCCCGTAAAAAGTTTGACTTAACATTTTTTATTAACAAAATTTTAACTTAAAAAGTTTGACTTAACAATTTTGACTTAAAAAGTTTGACTTAACAATTTTGACTTAACAAAATTTTAAGTTAAAAAGTTTGACTTAACAATTTTGACTTAAAAAGTTTGACTTAACGTCCTCCTCCACCTCCCTCTCCGTGACGCCGTCGTCCGCCGCCCCGTCTCGCGCTCTTCCGCGACACCCTCTCCCATCCTTCCTCGCCCCTCCTACATAGTGCCCTCGCTCCGTCCTGCTCCGCCTTCGACCCCCGGCGTTGGGGTATCCCTATATATACCGACGCGACGGTCTCTCGGTCACGCGGTCACTGCGAGGCGAGGTCGATCGTCCGCATATACACATCTAATACGCGTCCCCCCTCTGGCCTCCCTCGTCACCCTCTCTCTTTATATGTAGAAGAGATGTGATAATGCTGGCATATACACAATTAATTTGTTTTTACTACATGTTTTCAGGACTGACATATGGCGGACGATAGAGCTGACCCGATTATGGCCAACTATGATCCGGACGCTGAAGAACATATAATGGGCCTCATTGCTGGCGATATTCTTTATGTGCCGACCGAACAAGATGAAGAAGATCAGGATATCTCTTCTTATCTGAACCTTGACGGTCAAGATGAAGGCCGTCGAGCAAGATGATGACGAAGAAACGTCGATAAACGACGATCTTCAATTGGAAGTAGCAACCACCTCCGGCGCCGAGGTATATATATACATTGAGCCTCTGGTGATACAAACTTACTGATTTGAATAAATATGTGTGTACTAACGCGCGCGACTCTCTTTCTTATTTTAGCCCTCGGTCGGATCGTCGAAACAATCAAGTACGTCGTCAAAGCGTGGCGCAACCAAGACGCTGAAACAAGGAGAAACATATACCATCGAGGTTGTCAGTGCAACCGGCAAGCCGCTGGAGCCCCACAAGAACGCCACCAAGTTTATCAACCAATGCGGAGCCGTTGTTAGAGACAACGTCTCGATCACCGTCCAGGAGTGGAATGAGCCAAAGAAGGCACGTCTTGGTTTCACTTTTGTCGAGAAGAGAACAAAAAAAGATTGCTTGAAAAAGCTTATGGAACATTTCGTTCTACCTCCGGAATACAACAAATTCGATGAGGAGGGTAACAAGATTGAGGAAAACAAGGAGAGGAGGAGGCTAGTCAAACAGTTCAGCTCTTCATAAGATGGCCGGTGCATTTCGGAAATTCAAGCAAAATCTAGCCCGTGACTATGTCAACAAGAACAAGACTCCGGATTTCAAAGGACAATATGAGAAACTGAAACATGATTGGCCAGAATTTGTGAGGCAAAAGAAATCGGAGCAGTTCACTGAAATATCGAAAAAAAATTAAGGAAAATGCGGCTAAGAAGGAGTACAATCATATTATGGGGCCAGGAGGGTATATCCTTTGGGAGCCTAGGTGGGAGAAGATGGAGAACGAGCTGAGGGTGCGAGGAATCCGTCCAGGTACGGAGGGATGGGACCCAAGGGCCAAAAGCTGGTGGTACGAGCATGGGGGAACGCTACACTCGGAGACAGGGCGTGTGTTCACCGGAACAAAACGTTTAAACCCACCCAAGCCCTTATTGACGCAATGAGGGATGCTCAAGAGGGGAAGATCAAGTTCAACAGAGAGAACGACGCGCTGACAAAAGCCCTCGGGAATCCTGAACACGGAGGACGTGTACGAGGCATGGGGAACATTCCGTGGAAAATAGGGTTCTCCCAGAACGATGACCCGTACTGTTACAGAAGCCGTAAGAGAAATATGGATCGGGATGCAGATGTTGTGGCGCGTTTGGCATCGGAATTCGATGAGATGAAGAAAACCGTGAATATACTAGTACAAGAAAGATCGGCAGCTGGGACGCATGAAGATCATCCAGCGGATCTCGGAAGCCAGCAGCGGAGAAGCAGCGTGGCTTCCACGGAGGCCCCGTCGGCTACTGCTAATGCACCGACGATCGATATTACTGCACCGGAGCCTCCTCGCTACCCCGTGGACGATGTAAAGGAGATGAAAGAATGTCATCTGCATTATCCAATTGGGAACATGTCCACGAAGGTAGCCATCGGCGATGCTTTACCATGTGAACTCGGAGCACTCCACCACAACAACCCCATTCAAGATGGCTATGCTCGTGTCACGGTGGAGGACATAGTCCCGGGGTTTGAGGACCTGGAGATCTACATTGCTACACCCGAAGGGGAGAGAAGACTTGGAGGTGTCAAGCGCCAGTTCATTCTATGGAAAAAGAAGTTAATCAAGTTTCCAGGCGAGGCGCCAAGGCCAACAAGTCCACCCCCCTCCGGTGGTGGTGGTGGTGGTGGTTCACCTACACCTCCGTCATGTCAGCCGACGCCGCCCCCCAGTCCACAACGTCCGGCGGGTGATCAGCCGCCGCCCCCGATCCTCGTCCGGCGGGTGATTAGACGCCGCCCCCCAATCCACCTCCGGCAAAGAAGCAGAAGCAGTCCTGGACTATTAACTCGGACCCTTATGTACCTAAGACCACAAAGGTACCGGAGCCATCACTGAAGCCTCTCCCCACAAGGCCTTGGGAACGCAGTGCCGAGGAAACTGACGCGGCCGCGGCTGCTGATTATGAGAAATGGAAGGCGGACTGCAAGAAGAAAAGAGAGCCCGAGCCCAAGCCAGTATTTTCTGATGAGCAAAAGAAGTGGGCTAAGTCATTTTTGAGCACACCGTTCCAAGCCGCGAAGAATCTGCCTGACGACTATGCACGTGAACTTCGTAGGGCAGGCACTCATGTTGAAGGAGAAGAAAGAGCGGGCGGAGAAGCAGGAGAAGAAAGCCTTGGAGGAGGCCGAGAAAGAATTAGCAAGTAAAAAAAGCGGGAAACGAGTTGCCCAGCTCGGGGAACAAAGTAAACAATCGATTGCCCCGCTCATAGTGAAAGCCGCCGGTCCGGATGCCCCCGATATCATAGCAGCTGCGGCAGCACAGGGATTGACTGTAACGAGTGCCAGAGAACAAGCGGCCAACTTAGGTATGACTCTTCGTGCGGTGTTAGGCCTTGAGGAGGCGCCAATGAGTAAACCGAGTAATTACATATGTGCGGAATGGGCCCCTCGTCGAGCCTGCGTAGGAAGAGGATCTACCTCAACAAATGAAAAATCTGCTAAATTGGTACAAGGGTTACATAAAAAATAAAAACGCCAAAGAATATATTTATGCGGAAGTTAGACATGAGCATCACTTCAAACATTACTATGTGACAATTCATCTGAGTGAATTGTTCCAGCTTTTCAATCTGCGCGAGCTCGACAAATCTATCATCAGTTGCTACGTTCTGTAAGTGATTTATTTCTACCCCATCTCGTTCATTGCCTGCACTATATATGTCCTAACTATATTGTTGTGTACGCTATTATGCAGAATGAAGATTAAGGAATGCAGAGTAAAGAACATCCATGATGTTGGGTTCATTGAACCACACATCGTTAATGGATATGTGTTAGAACATCACCCCGCCGACGTGCAGGAAGACCTGTGGCGGTTTTTTAGAAAACGGGAACTCAAAAGTGATATTCTATTTCCTTACCATTTTGGGTGAGTGTTTCTGTCTTGAGCACATTCTCTTTTGTTTACTCCATGCATGGTATGTGGCTAATCGATGAGTTATGCATGATTGTGCATGTATCGTGTCCGTGAGTTCCACTGGATTCCGCTAGTAATTCAATTTCACGACTCCACGGTTCTCGTCCACGACTCTCGAATATGGATTCAAAGCTTTGGGCCGACATGAGAAAAATGATGCAGAAGTAATTATTTTCATTCATTTGCGCTCTATATCGATCGGCCTATTTCGTTCATTTCCTAATATCAAGTAACTAATAACTCTCTTGTTCATTTAATTTTCTTTGCCTCGTAGGGTTTGGAGACGGTTCGTAGATGAAAAGGTCGGTGAATTCAAAAAAGAGCTACAATTTAAAAGGCCAGTGAGTGGGACTGGGGATATTCAGCCACCGGGGACCAATCTATGTGGATACTATGTTTGTGAGATGATCCGGAGATACACCTCTGAGCGGGTTCCGTGTGAGAACAATATCAAGAGGAATAACCTTCGGAAGATGCTTAGTCCGAAGCTCGCTTCCGACCACTTCAAGAGGAACTAGCTGGATGGTTCGCGAGGGAAGTCGTCCATCCTAAAGGACAACACTATGTAGAGGACGTAGAACTTCATATGCACTAAATTATGTATGGAAACTTGTTCAAAATTGTATATGGTCATCCGATATTGAATATATATTGTATATTCCTCTTGAATTCTTTTTGGTTCTAATTTCAAATTTGTTTGAAATTGTACATTCATATGCATGTATGTAGTACCGTAGAATATGTGAAACTCCTTCAAAATTAAAATAAAACACAAAAGAAATAAAACAATACAAATTAAAAAGAAAACAGGTTTGGGGGGGGGGGGCTAAAACCCTAAACTTGCCGCGGCCTTTAGTCGCGGTTGGCCAGGAGAACCGCGACTAAAGGTCCTCCGCCCCGACGGACTGCTGGCGGCCACGTGGACGTGCCTTTAGTCGCGGTTCGTAAGAAACCGCGACTAAAGGGGGGGCCTTTAGTCGCGCTTAATTGGTCGCGGTTGCGCAACCGCGACTAATGGCAGTTGCGAACCGCGACCAAAGGCCGTTTTTCTACCAGTGAACCAAGAATGGCTCGCTGGACGTGAATCTAGCGATTAGGCTACCGCGGCAGCCACGGTGGCATGTGGCGGCGGCGGGGTTCGAAGTAGAGGAACCCTAAAAAGAGAGAATTGGAGGTCGGACCTGGTAGAGAAAAACGTTTCAGGCTGGTTGAACGAGCGGAGGGAGAATGCGGGTTAAGTTGACTTACGTGGTGGCACTTTCGGTAAATTCGATCGAAAATTATGGGTAATTACGAAACGGACGAAAATTTTGGAGAGAAACATTACTGCCTTTATTATTAGGTATAGATTAGATAGATAATGGAATATATTTTTATATAATATTTATAAAATATTATATTTGTTGATAGATTCGTCTAAAAGTTTGGTCAAACTTTACTTGGATTGTCTTTTGAAAACAAAACCTTAAGCTTTGAGATGGACTGTATGTGAATATTGTTAGGAATTGAAAGGGTTCGTTAGTCAATATGAGGCTACAATAACTAAAATTTACTTAAATGCATGCAAGGTAAAATCAAAATAGAACACAGATCTTGAATTCATAAACGAGGCTCTTCGCTCGTTGCCAGGTTCTCCAGAGTATTTTCGCATGTTGGGGCCCTAAATTAAAACATTATTACAACAACTTTCTTCTCTAAACTTAAAAGAATTACAACAGTATATATTCTTCACTTATGGTTTAGTGTGTCAGCAGATCAGAGCAAAATGAGCCTTGCTTACGCTTACTGACTCTAGCTTGATACGTAGACGGATCGTGATTCACGAGTGCTAGACTGCTAGTCGCAGTCTGTAATCAACGGCACGGATCAGGTAGCGGGGCACCACAGAGACACTTGTTGTGCGCGAAGGAGTACAAATCGTACCTCGCCGCCGCGCCCACCGGCACCGCGCCGCAGAGCCGGTTGTAGCTGACGTTGAACACCTGCAGGTTAGCGAGGTTGGCCACCACCGCCGGGATGCCGCCGTAGATCATGTTGTGGCTGAGGTCCAGCGAGTCCAGCCGCCTAGTCAGCCGCAGCCCGGACATGTTGAAGCTCAGGGCGTTGCGCGACAGGTCCGCGGAATCCAGCACCGGCTTGTCGTCATCTCCCCGGCCGAACAGCAGCGAGGCGTCGCCTGTCAGCTGGTTCCTTGACAGGTCGATCTGCTCGAAGTTCACGGCGGCGAACTCGGCCGGGATGCCGCCGGACAGGTTATTGTGCGAGAGCGACAGGAAGGCCTGCGGCCCGGCCTTGCTGAGGAGCAGCGGCGGGATGCGGCCGGTGAGGCGGTTGCGGCTGAGATCGACGCTGATGAGGCGCGGGGGCGCGCCGAGGGACGCCGGGATGGCGCCGGTAAGCGCGTTGAAGGAGAGGTCCAGCGACTCGAGCGCTTTGAGCGCGCCCAGGAATGACGGCACGGGGCCCGACACGCCGGTGCGCGAGATGGTGAGCTCCTTGAGGCCGGAGAGCCTGGCGAGGGCCGCCGGGATGGCGCCGGACACACGGGGGAGCTTGAAAAGAAACAGGATCTGGAGGCGGGTGAGCCCGGCGATGGCGTCGCCTGGCACGGCACCGGTGATGCCGTCGTCACGCAAGATGGCGAGGCTGACGACGCGGCCCGTGGTACCCCCGGAGCCGTCGTCGTCCGAACAGTCGATGCCGGGCCAGTGACAACACGGGATGTCGGGCGTCCATGACACGAAGGAGGAGGCGTTGCTGAAGTCAGCCTTGACGGCGAGGAGAGCCGCTTCGTCGCCGCCGTGGCATGCCTTCTTCACGGCGCCGGCAGCGGCGCCGGCGGCGAGGAGCAGCAGGACGGCGAGTATGTGGATTGCGCGCATCCCGTGTTTTGTATTGCTACGATCAAAATGCACGAGCGTGTCGTGCCTGTCTATATACACGAGTTTGGCGCCACTAGATTTGTTCTGGCCGACATGAATAAGCACACCGTTGTTGAATACCGTTCTTTTAGATTGATCTGCTTTACCACGTCTGCCGCATGGTTCTTTTGAGTGCTTCAAGTGTTGGAGGATTTGTACCGGTTTTTTTTCTTTCGAACGGCAACAGCCAGTAGCATAACTATAAACTCGCAAAGTGAGATATAGTTTGAGAAAGGCACTTCTATTTCTATCATGCATCGTTTAATGGCGTGTGGTTGTTTTGAAATTTGTACATGTAAAGTAAAATTCTCTCTTTTGTACATGCAAATGGTACGGTGACTTATACAATCATATATTTAAAATGGTTTCAAGTGTTGAAATAATCATAAAATTAAAACTCGGTTTGAACCTCTGTATTTGTCTTAACAATATCTTCTAAACAAGCCCAAAATAGATTTTTTGGATTTTTTTTTGAAAACCTAAATTTTGAAACACAATGAAACATCATGATAGATTTTGAAACCCGATGAAACTCAACGAAACCGGAGTTGTGGCCACCTTGGTTTTAATGCAACAATTTGGTGTTTCCCTTAACGTTTGAACTCGAAATTCGATGTTGGTTATTTTTTCATCAATACATTTATGGTTTGAACTCCAAGGAAATTTCCAATTATTTTCTAACTACGATGAACGGAGTTTGAAACACAGTGAAACAAACTGTTTCAACAAAACAAATCACCATGTGTCATAATGTAATTTGTGTCTTGGTATGTCACTGTAATTCTTCGGTCTCTAGTGTATGCACATGGAAGTATCATTTCGAGGTACACATGTAGGTACATTACTTGAAAAATACAATTATGTGTGGTTTTGCTACACATGACGCACTATAATAATGGTGCACCACTACTATGTACCAGTGGTGCACCACAAACCTGTACGCCACTACCAGGAACTTAGCAGTGGCCCACCACTTCAAGCAGTGCGCCACTCGTATATCTAGACTAGGTTGGCTGGGGTTGATCCACTTACCAGACACACCTGTGGCTGGTGCGCTACAGGTAAGTGGGGACCAAAATCCTCAACCCATGATCGTCATTTTAGTTTTTAAAAATTAAAATAAAATGTAGAAACATCAAAATTCAAAATCCTTCAAGACATCCATATGTTACATAACTTACATCATCTAGTTGTTAGGAAAATTAAGAAACATGAATTTCAATATATTTTGCAAAATGACTATGTTTTGTTAAAGTGGCTCTAGATTTTACGTATGACATCCGATGAAAAAGTTTTTTAGATAAACATATATCTACAAAAAAAATTATATCTGTTTTCAGCAGCCTACGATCGTTTACTGATTTTTTAGAATCATCAAAATCAAAAGTGAAGAAGGATTTTTCTTAGGTTTTAGGGAAAAAAATATCTTGGTGCGCCACTCCTAAGTTTTCTCTCTTTCGAATTTTGAATCGGTCGGCCATCTACCACACTACCACACATCCCTTATCCACCTCCCTCCTCTGCTCACTCCTCTTCCCCCTCTCTCCGGTCTCGTATCCTTCTCTCCTGCCTCCACTCCAGCAACCATCCCTTCTCCCCGACCTCCTCTCCTCTCCGGCGTCCCTCACTCCTCTCCGGGCTCCTCTCCGGCGGCCCTCCCTCCGCTCTGATGCCCCTCCTTTCTCTCCTCCTTGCTCTCCGGACGATGGCCCATCCCTCATCTCCGGCCGATGGTTACATTAGGAGTATGAACATCACTAGCATACCTATAAACTCCGCAAACTGGGATATAGTTTGAGAAATGCTGTGGACTATGGATGTTGGCTCGTAGGTGGTGGATATGTCGTTATTCTCCGGCTTCGTCGATGGGATGCGGTGGATCTTGGTTCAAGATAACATGGGATGGCCCTGGTCGACGTGCCACAACGACATGTGCCTCGCTGCCTGCAGTGGGTCTGTTCATCGACTCACAACGCCTCCTTAACGATGGTTCTCTCTTGGATCTGACAATGGTGGAGGCTCGGTGACTCTTCTAACGCATGTCTAGGCGGCATTGGAGTTTGGTGGCGGCTGCTGGCTTCGACAAGTGCATGAAACCATATGGATAGTTTTGTATTTTCCTTTCCTTTAGGATTTTTTCTGCAAAGTTTTCAGGACATTTATTTACTCCTGGTCTAGATGGTAGTTTTCACGTTTTTTTAGTCATGTAACTTATTTCTCTATTAATGAAATACTTGGTTCCTCTTAGGGCATCTCCAGCGGCGCGACGCAAATGGACGTTGAGCAACCGTTTGCGTCCTCCTTGAACAAAAATGCGTCTGGCACCCTCTCCAGCGGCACGACGCAAAGTGACCGGGCCGTCCGCAGAGACGCATTGCAGCAGGTTTGCGTCTCTGCGGACGTTGCGCGGACGCGCAAAGTGTCCGCTCGCGTCTCCATCGGGCCCGCCTGGCAGCGAGTCTGCATCGAGGGCAGGGTGCGTACAGCGGGCATGAGGAGGGAAAAACTGTCATTCTTGAAGCTATCATATCTCAAGATTTATGGATTTGGCATTCGTTCTTTGGCATGGACGGTTCCAACAATGACATCAATGTGTTGCACCGATCACCGGTTTTCAACCGGCTCATGCAAGGCAAAGCTCCCCTGGTGAGCTATGAGATCAATGGAAATGTATATGACAAGCCATATTATCTTGCTGATGGCATCTACCCTGACTGGGCCACATTGGTGAAGACTGCCCGTAATCCAAACTCCGAGAAGACGAGGAGGTTTGCCAAGATGCAAGAGGCTTGCAGGAAAGATGTGGAGCGCGGATTTGGTGTGCTCCAAGCTCGGTGGGCAATTGTCCGTCACCCGGCAAGAACATGGTCGCTGAAGATTGCCCTGGAGGTAATCCTTTCTAAGGGCCTTTTTTTGGAATTTGGGTATGAATCCTCAGTACCGAAATTCCCAAATGAGTTCTTACTTCCCAAATGAGTTCTTCTTACTTTGATATGAATATTAGTTTCTTATCATCAGTAGATATATTTGAATAAACATGCAGGGGTTGGACCTTATTCATTATGAGTTGTTCTAATCACCAAACACTTTAACAAGCATGTTGTTCATTTAGTAATACTGACTGATAATTTGTTATATTATTTCTTCCTTGCAAGGCTAAATCAATCAAATTAACTCTACTGAGAAATGGAACAAATGATCCTACTTTCCACAGATCAAACTGTAACTCTATGCCTACTGAACGACATGAGACACCATGTCAGATGATGATGATGCCAGACCCATAGGCTACGATGGACATCTCGATGTTGATGAGAATGCACTTAAGTCGGATGAACCATGTGGGCCTTCTATGAGTACTGGTGCAAGTATCATGGCATATCGCGTGACCGTCGCGAGATGGAACGCCGGTTCAAGAGATTCAGCAATATTGCAAGGATTGTGCACAAGTTCAACAGCGCTAGTGATGGGAGTGCCGAGGCGTCAATGACCATATTTTCAGACATGACCAGGAGGAGGTATCGCGTAGAATTGGTGGACTTAGAAGTAGGCGTCCCTTAAGCCTATCGCGTAGAATTGGACTTAGAAGTAGGCGTCCCTTAAGCCTATCGCGTAGAATTGGACTTAGAAGTAGGCGTCCCTTAAGCCCTTAGTTATGCTTTCGTATGCCAATACATGCCTTATCTAGCAGTACTGTGCGTTTCTTTGTTGCTAAACTCATTCTAGCTTTACTAAAAGCTATGCTTCTATCTGTATGTATATTGGACAAATATATTTCGCTTTGTTGTATGAACTCAGTGAGCTTTAAGAAATCTACGTTTTTCCTCAGTTCCATAAAACAACAAGGGTATAATATGAATTGGATTAGGCAGAAGATAAGATAAAAGACATATTAATCAGGTCAAGTATATTTCGTGAATCTCTGAATGTTTTTTTTTGTTTTGCACTTTCTGAATCTACAAGTTTCATCAAGAGGCTGATATTTCCCTAAGTAAATACATTTTGAGTAAACTTCCACTGTAGTTTATTGATGGAAACGATATGCTTATCGTGCAGATGTGTCTATGGTCTTGGACCTAACAAAGGCGCATCACCCAAATGCCAATTTCCCTGCGATGTCCATGGGATTTCCTGGTGGCAATGGACCAGTCGACCACGAGAACGTCGCCAAGGTCATGAATTTCTACGCAGCATATGGCGCGTGCTTCGAGAGATGCGTGGCTCTGAGCAAGTTCTATGACTCCGAGGGTCCTACCGAGGATCCTGGGAGGACAAATGTGCAGACTGATTTTGAATCAGCGACTCCATTTGCTGACGCAATCAAAGGTAAGTTATTTAACTTTGTGCCGGTGCGAGTGCTCGGAAAGATGGAAAACGACTTGGCGCCTCTATGCAATTGCAGCCCCTAGCGTGGTTAGCTGTGACAACTGTGTAATATGTACCCTCCGGGGTTTTTGTTGCCTGGGGGCCAAGAGCCCAAGACTGCTGAAGAAGCCGATAGTTGGCCGCCAACACGACTCCTGGGTCGCCTAATGATGCTGCTCGAGCTGCCTTGTAATTCCAAGATGTGGAGGCGGGTGTCGGGTCGTACAAAGCTTGGTTGCAAGTCGGGCTCCTGTGATTCGGGGTGTGGGTGTTTGGAAATGGCCGGTTCCTCAATCACCGACTAGGGACCTGCGGGTGGGGATTGGGTGGTGGTTTGTTGCGGCGACTTGGTTGGCCGCCCACATTGCCGGATGACGACTGTTGACAAGACTCAAGAGTATAATCTCCCCTCTGAGTTCTGTCGCTATATTTACTGCTTGATAGCCCTTTTGACGGTGCGTGCAGGCGTTAGTTTGATTTCATCAAGACCTCGTTGAAGAGGTTGTTCGCCGCTACGAGGTTGTCGATTGGAGTCCTGAAGAAGGGGATTCCAACCTACGATGCGCGCACCACGCGAGTCGCTTGATTCGTGGCCTCCCGGTGCTACTACGAGGATCCATGGACAACGTTGGTTGTTGTTGCGCGGCGGGTTCTCATCCTCTTTCTTGCTCTGAAATTTTCAGATCTTCCCTAACTGAGTCCTTGTTCATTAATCTCCGGAATGGATTGGGGTGGAATTTAAACCACCTTAATCCACCTCAACCACCCTTGGATTGCCCCAAACCGAATAAGCCCTGAGCTTGAGCTATGGTGGTGCGAGCCGAACCACGCCGGGTAGGGCAATCAGATACAAGCTTGTATTGTATCCTTTCCCTGAGGAGTCGCTCGCGCATTGGTTTAGAGCGTTGGTAGCGATTCCTGCATTCCCCATTGTCGCGTTTGTGCGCACGCGGGTTTGGGGTAGTAGTAGTTCCCGCGTTTGCGCTCAAGTTTGCCGCTCCTGTCTCTGTCCGTGGCCGTCATTCTATTTTGATCCCTAGGCCTCGCCAAGAATACAGTTGGCGTCTCTTGAGATGGAACCGTCTGATTAGCCGCCGTCCGACAGAGGCAAATTTACGAAGAGATCGTTCCTTCTCCACTGCGGAACGCGCCGTATTAAAAGAATACAAAACGTTTTTAATCCCCAAATTTCTTTTTAACCCAAAACGCAACGTATTTGAGCAAAACTTGTGGCGTAAATACATATTATATGTGCATACTAGTTGAATGCCCGTGCGTTGCCACGGTCTATTAAACTTTTTGCTAGTGCATTTATAGATATGATGCACGTGAAATTCACATGTATAAAAAAGATAGCTACAAAATATTCAGGAAACATTAAGATGTGTTTATTGTAGAGCTACCACATCTCGCCGTTCTACACAATTGTTCTTCCTCCGATCCCATATGATTACATGCAAACAATTGTCAAGCTTTCCTTTCGAAGTATGAGAGCAAGAACTAAGAGCTTTTCCGAGGTGCTTCACCTTAGGGTATCATTGGAATTTCGTGAAGTCATTATGTGACCGCTTTTAGGGAGTTCAATTTATATATAGATATGGAAAGTCACTCCCGAACCTTTAATTACATGTAAAATATACTACTGAATTATATGTCAAAATATATTACTTTTTTAATTCGAAGAACAAAAATATACTACTTAGTTATACACAAATTCTATAAACAAATGATTCAAGATAGTAATCAATTATATGATCAAAATATTGAAAAATAAAATAATTCTTGAAAGATGCATGGTTAAAAAACATTTCGTGATAACTAAAGTTGTACTACAGTTAAACCAAATTGAAAATATGCAAAATGGTAACATCTACTGTCATTTATCGTAATCCATGCTTTTTTGAGTGAATTTTTTGAGAAAAATATTTCTACCATCAAAGTTATGACATAGGTCTAAACCGTTTCTTTTGTAAACAAGACAAAATACCTGCCATTTTCATTAACGGAGAAAAATGGTTAGTTTATTAGCGTCAAATCTGCCAAAAAACGGTACAAACAACCTCACCGACTGTTATGGAGCATGATAGTCGAGAGGGCACACTCAGCCATCTGGCTACCCATAGAAGTTGCACACACATCATTAAGGCAAGGACCGTCGCCGACGTTGCCCACCAGCGCCATCATCATCATTTTACATTGACTCCGACATCTCTGAAGAAGCAATCACCAAGGAAGATGTCACCGTAGCAGAACACTGAAGTTCAAGCCAGCCTAAGCCAAACAGTTGACTCCTCGTGCAGAGACTTGCAACTCCGACTGCAATGACAAGCTCCCGAGAGGAGATGCGCACGACCCGCTCCCACCAGGTCATCCTTGTAGGCCATTTTACGCCCCTCAAATGAAGATGATTGAAAAGATAGCATCTCCGACTTCACAGCAAGTGAAGAACAACCCAAAGAAACTCAGACACGTCAAAACAAGCCGACTAACAAGGTCTTACCACAACCGGACCATCGCTCATCGTCGTCACGAGTGCCATGCAAGCCACCACGGGAAACCCACTCATCGCTGCCCGGGCACCTGCCAATCGCGATGTTGTGCATGTTCGCCCCAAGAAAAGCATGAACGAGGCAGATGATCTTCAAGACGACGCCGAAAGAGGGCAACTACGTGGAGCCGCCGCCATCTGACTCCTCGCCAGGGTCCTAGATTTTACCCAAAGAACATGGCCTGGGATCATGTGTGTCGGAGAGCTACACGGCGGCACCTCCACAGAGGACCACGACGTCCACGGAAGCCCCCAACACCGTCCGACAAGGCCAGCGTAGTCGGCATCGCCGGCCCGCGGATCCAGTGTCCCGTGCACCTCTAGAGCAGCACCAGCACCACTGCAGTGGTAGAGCCACCACAATCCTCGTTGCCACAAAAGAAAGCCAACGAGCCAGAACCGAGCACCAGTTCGGACGACTTTCCCACCGCGTCACAGTCTCGCAGAGCAGCTGAGAGCCTCCAAGGAACCTAGGAGGCAGGGGCGCCACCCGGCCCCAGCTGGTCGAGATGTTGTCCGAAGCTTGCTGTCGTAGCCCAAATCCTTGACCCAACTACAGCCATGGCCCCAGCCTCCACCGCGACGGGTCCCCCGCGCCATAGGGTGTCGCGAACCTCCACCAGACGCCATCAGCCACCGCAACGGGTCCCCCGCACCATAGGGTGTCACAAACCTCCATCGGACGCCATCAGCCACTGCACCGGGTCCCCTATGTCATAGGGTGTCACGAACCTCCCCCTGACGCCATCAGCCACCGCACCTCCGGAAGCCGAATTAAAGGCCGCGACAAACTGAAGATCCGAGCCTCCCCTACCAAAGTTGTTGCACGCATGAGGAAGAAAGCTCATCCACCACCGTCCACCGGCAAGGCTTAGGTTGGCTCCTCCGTAGTTGGATTGGCAAAAATACACTACAAGGTGTGGCCAAACATGGTAGCCAGGAGCAGCAGCCCGCAATAGAAGTCCTACACTCCTACCGCTCACCGCGGCCTGGTGCAGTGTTCTGCGACCGCAAGCGTCAGTTCCCTTGCGCAGCTCCACCGCTACCCTTGCATGTCCAACGGAATTACATATAAGGAGGTCGAGGTCGCCTTCCATGGCGACGTGTAGGAACACACGGCGGCGCCGTCTCTCGTTTTCACGTGCGTCCGCCATGATGGTATCAACGCCTATAATATAGGAGTAATAATCCTCACAGAACGCAATCCCAAATGAAAAACAAAGGAGGGAAAATTTGCTACAGGACACTATTATTTTCTCGCATTAGCTGAAACACACCGCTCGATTATGTCTTTGCCAGGTACCATTATAATTTTGTGGCACATTTGCTAGAACACACCACCTGGCCGAAAACCGAAAGTTTTGCCCTTTGTCTTCAAAACCAGTCATCCCACGCAAAAGTGCAAAACTTTTTCGTTTTTAGTTAGATGGTGTGTTCTGGCAAATGTGTCACAAAATTGTAATGGTATCTGGCAAAGACACAATCGGACGGTGTGTTTGAACAAATGTCAAAAAATAACGGTGTCCTGTAGCAAACATACATACCTGATGAACCAGGGGAAGCATGAGATCAAGCGCATGACCTTTGTCGAATTTGTGCCTTCTGCCGCCGTCCTTCTAATCCCAGCTCGCGGGAGAGCAAGGGAACAACGAGGGCTTTGGTTTAGTAATTGCAAGAGCTAGATTGTCAATCCATGATTGCTTTCCAACAAATAACCTTGGAAGTCAGGATCCCTCACAATCCGTAATTGCTTTCCTAACAAAATAACCCCTAATTGAGGCTTTCATGGGAGGAGAGGGCCACGGAACTACATGATCTTATCAAACGGTGCACGTTGGTTAGATGTTGAGCGGAGTAAATCTGTGTATGCGATTCTGTGACTGATTGTTTTCCATAGAATGCGATCCCATTCCTTGGCCCCTCTAATTGCTCGCTTGATTAACTATATATGGAAAATCCCGTGACTGATTGCTTCTATTGTCGTATTTTTGGGAAGTATATAACGGATGGCTGGATAAAAACGGGAGACGTTTTATAAGATTAGACGGCTTACATATCTCCAATCTTTGACATCAAATATTTTTGATGACGTACGAACTGCAATATAATAGTCGATGTCAAAGATCCAAAGCATCCGGACCGTCTAATCGTATTAAACATCTTCCGCTTGATATCCAGCCATACATGATGACAACCTTTCACTTTCCAAATATATGACGACAGGAGCAAGGGCATGAGCAATCACATGATGAATATATGGAAATCAATCATGACGGTAAAGCAATCTGTGCATGCAATCCCGTCTGCTCCCTATGTTCCTTCCGCGAACACGTTCCCACCCGCAAATCAAGTCAATCAATCCCCACATCGCCGCCCTTCATGGCCGCTGCACCTGCACCTTGCCATAGACCCCACGTCCCCATCATCCGGACCTCGACGGGAGAGCTCGCACCACGGCTTGTCTTCCACCACCGCGTCCACTTCTCTCCTAGGCATCCGGATCTCACAAATGCCACTCTTGCTGCTGTCGCCAAGCCCACTCCCTGCCTCCCCCACCGGAGGAGGTTGACGATTTCGACGTGGACTCTGGGACATCAGATATAGAGTCGTCGTTCTCCTCTGGCGTCATCGTCTTCCTCCCACGACCTGCCGCCTCAGCCTTGTCCTCCATCACCATTATTTTCCCGCGTTGTCGCTTCTATGTTTCTGCCGCGATTTCCTCCCATCGAGTGACAACCAAGCTCCTATCATAAAGCCTCCCGTCAAGGTGACAGTCTGCTCTGCACTGATCCACCTCGATATCTTCCGTTTTCCGGCTCTAGATTCTGCAGATTCATTCACATGTTTGCACTTTTTACAGTTCAGTCAGGTGCCATGGGGAGCGGGGAGAAAGAGATGAATTACAGTAGGAGAGCAAGATTTCCAAGCAAGGGGACTATGGGCAATGGGGCGACCGAAGGGGCGCGGTGTACTAGGGCGCATCAAGGGCCCTGAGGAACTGCTCGGAAAGCTCGACGAAATACGGGACTAGATCTCTCTATGGTATGTCTCGATGGTATCTTGATGCATGATTTGGATTATGTTGTCCTGCTAAGCATCACGTGCAGTTGTATGCCTCGAAGATCAAATTTATCTTGCTTTCACTATTGTTCAGGCATGAAGGATGCTGCTGATTTGTGATTTCAACGGCAGTGAGCTATCTATTGTGGTTAGTTTTGAAATTCCTCCCTGCATCGATATGCCAAAACAGTGAGACGTGCACATCGGAAGAAAACGCTACCATCGCATATTCCTCTGAATTTACAGCTTAATGCATCACTATGCAGAGCAAATAGAACGGGCCACTATGGTCTAGCTAGGGAGTTCATGCATCTTCACTATAAGGAACATTCGTATAAGAAAGAGATGCTTAGTGTTGGTTGATTTAGTGAAGTAGATGTGGATAGTAAAGGTTTTTAAACTTCCATACTTATCCTAGCCTTTTTTAGCTGAATAATTATTCTAGCAATTTGTCTCGGGTTATTGATTAATTCCAATCTGCTAATGCATACACTTTCAGCCCCTCACAAGCTATAAATTAGCACAAAGTTTGATCATAAGAAATTTGTAACCTCATCAGTTTCCAATGTGGTGTGACAAGATGTTTGAAATCTTGCTGTTTTCTATGGTAATGTGTGTAAGATTGACGACAACTAAGTCAAGTTAATATTATCGATAGAAACATGCATTGTGTCTCTTAGGTTTTCTAGGAAATGGTGTTATGCCTCACGAAATAGATGGAGAACTTCTAGGACAACTTGACTGAAACAATTCTACCTTATTATGTATGTACTTGACCATAACCTGATTATGTAGTATATATTTTTAAGTTTGGACACCAATCACTTATATAATAGTAAAATGCAGGAATACATTAGAAGACATTCTAATGGTGATATGCTACATGATGTATTGATTAGGTATAGGTGCTGTGCACGCCCAGCTTGTGTATGCATCTGGCATGTATGTGTATACACATGTTTTATTCCTAGATGGAGTGTCCATACATTCTAATGAAGCCCTCTATGGAGATGAAAAATTGGATAATGGGTAGATGGACAAAGATAACCAGAATGACCACAAGGTGGAAAAAAAAACTCTATCTTGTACCATGCCTATTTTGAAATTTCCATGCAAAAATGTCCCTTCTCTTCTATGATTACTTTAACCTTTGCCTTATATTGGAAGAATGAAAGCCACAGTTGTGATTTCAATTATTTATTAGTCATGTCATGTTCTTGCAGACCTACTATACAATGTTCTTTCTTGGGGTCTTTCACAAATTTATGGTGCTTTTATTGGATCAATACAGTGGCTCATCGTATGGATGGTACATGTTTCAGTTCAATACAGTGGCTCATATACCATGTCCGATGAATACAAGGTATATGTTCCAATTCAATGCTATGTTTTCTTATGATGCTCAACTTATAAAATTTGTTTGTGTTATTAGCATGAGCATGAGACAGCCATGGTCAGGAAAATGAATTATATAATTTTAACCTTAATTTTATATTACCTTCTGTCCTTTCATGTGTTTAATTTCAGCCTCATATGTTTCACTATCCTGTACCCATACTTAGAATGAAAAATTACTAATATTTGATGAAATTGGACAATATTTGGATTCACTAAAACTATATAAAATTTATCTCGTGGAAACAAGTATGTTCCATTTCCATAGAAAAATAATCAATTTCGTACAAGAGAGAGATCATTTGTATTCATAATCATGTTAATATTGTTGCATCCCTCGTTTAAAAAAAAGTTAATATTGTTGCATCTCGCTTGGAAGCTTAATTTCACAAGAATCTATTTTATATAATTACACTATTTCTATACTTTCCTAATTATAGATAACTATTTCATACTCATTCCATATTTTATAATGTTACTAAGGATGACTACACTTTTTTTTTGAATTTTTCTATATAATTATTTTGTGAAGTCAAGCAATAATGTTAGTGCAACATAGACATGAAACATCCATAGTTTAATTACGAAGCTTCACTGTGATCTGGTTTTGGCTGTTTAATTACGAAGCTTCACTGTGATTTGTTTTTAGCTGAGAGACTCCATGGAGGAGCCATTGGTAAAATAGATAAACAAGAATATGAAAAATAAAATAGTGATTTTTTGTCCGATAAAAGTACTCAAATGATACCTAATTTTGTCTTTTATCGGGAAGGCAACATAATGGTAGTGCCCGTAAGCTAAGGTTCATTAATTTCGAAGTGATCCCTGGTTGAACATGCACTATCAACTTTGATACCTTTAAATTTACCTCCCTTTGTTATGAAAACTGCAACAGAAACCCCTCAACGGTTGTTTTGATTCTGTTTTTAAACATGATAGACGATGATGTTGATGTTGCAGCATACGATTTTCCTCAAGCTTGTTGTGCTTATATTGTTGATCGTACATTATATGTGGTGCTTGAGACAAAAACTCAAGAAACCTAAGGCACTCTGTTAGTTTTTGATTTTTACCGGAAAACATGTAACCAAAGTGAAGTTTTACATTTCTTTTTCTTCTATGGTCAAAGGAAGACGTCATGGTTTGGAGCAACGAACCCATGGTGAAAGGAAGAAAATACAAGTTTGTCGTAATGCCCTTGGAGCTAGAGTGTAGCCGCAGAATAAAATAATTCTTTCAACTCATACCCATATGTGCAAATTTTTCATGGTTGTGTTTGGTCTATAGCTATGAGAAAAAATACCGAGTTGTTGATTTATATGCATTGTTGACCAATGAATATTTTTAGCAAAAAAAAAAGAACTTTATTGTTTTTTAGTAATATTTGACTCTCTTCGTATACATGTAAAATTTTATGTTTATATGCACAGTGATGAAATTCGACAAGCCGTAGCAACGCACGGGCATTCAACTAGTAAAGATGTATTGAGTAGTTATTTTCTAAGAAAAAACCAGCATATTGATGCTCAGGAGTCACGAGCCACAAGCATGTGGTGGTGGATATGACATAGGCACCTTCCTCGTTTTCTTACCATGGGGTTGTGGTTATCATGGGCGCATCATCGGCCTATGATATCCAAGTATACAGTATTGCAGTTAGGTGTCAAGTGGGATCCTATCTAAGTTCCACTTGTACTGTATTTTTGCCATTTCTAATATAAATATTGACACCAAAATTTAAATTAGAAAATTCAAAATACACTAAAAATGAAATCTTGGTGGGATCCCACCTTGATATTTACCAAGAGTCCCCCCCCCCCTCAATATCTTTTGTTGCTCATGGAGGCTAGCTATCCAAAATTGCACGTGCCCTATTACTAACCTTATCATGGCATGCCAGAACTTGGGGATGACAATACAATTCACTGAATAGCAGAGAACGAGCCAGGTGACAGCAGGGACGATGGGTCGCCGGTGGCACGCATCACGCCGACAAGGATAATGAAATTAGAAGATATAATTGCAAAAAACCAACACAATTCACGACACTATGATAAAAAATCGCCGGTTTTTAATTTTCCGTAAATAACCACTAGTTTTAGATGACACCATTGCAGGAAGCATTGATTCGGTAATAAAAGCAGGTTAATACAATTTCTAACCGATGGGACCCACTTTGATTGATGGAGTGGCATAAAATAAAATCTTAAACCGCTTGGTGAGCTGTTAAAGTAGTGTGAACCAACTAGTAGACGTGGGGCCTGCATGTCATATTTATCTTCCTCCGTTCACCTCTCCCGACCCATTCCGTCGCCGTCAAATTCGGGCCAACATCGGAAAACTTTGGCCACTTCTCGCGCTGTTGAGCCCTACCTCCAACACGAACACCTCTTCCTCCATCGATGGCCCGAAATCGTTGAATCGTTGCCCCTGGACAAACCCTAGCCACGCTAGATCCCGACAGACAATAGTACATGGTTGCTCCCTCCAGCTTTATCCGACCCTCCTACTCCTTCCCCGGGTCTGTCTAGTAGTTCTCCTCCATGCCGGCTCTAGGCCGTCTTCCATGGCCACCCATGGCCACAGATGGAGGAATGCTGCACCAGCCGTGGTGGTGGCTCTCGTTGCCGACGCTGTGGAACTACACTAACCATGGGCGTCCAAGCAGCTGAAGCCAGCGCTGGAGGTGCCTGCGACACGAATATGGGAGAGTGTCTCGCTCCTCAGCTGCTCTGTTGCCGCCGACCTCCTTGACCGACATGGGTGGTCGGAGACAACCTCCCTGAGACCTTGACCTCGACCCGAGTGGAGCAAGCGGCAACATTGGCCCCCGCCTTGTCCGTCGAGTCTTGCAGATGTGGAACAACCTAATGTGGAGGCCGTTGACATGGATTAATTCGTCGTGGGATCAGGTTGGGAACATCATCGGCTCAGGCGGGCTAAGCAAGTGCTCTATGCTGCCCGGTGGGAGCATGGGCCGGTGCATCAACAACGAATCCGGCGCGCAAGAGAAGACCACTCTCACGCGCGGACGCGCATGGCTACGGTTAGTCAATGCCACAGGAGAACGTATCCAATGAAACCGCCCAACTCGTGCACCTGCTGAACCCATGGCACATGAACCTTCAGATTGGAAAGTGAGGTTCAGGATCCATCCATGAGGTGTCCAGCTGTTACATTTGCAAGACGGACCTTCTAGTTTCTTTGAATTGAGCGAACCAACCTCCCCAACCTAGTTCGTTTCTCTCTCTTTATTCCTTTCCTGTACCTCTCGCCCACCGGGATTGAAGCTATTTCCTGTACCACTGCTACATCGCGGCGAGCTAGGGTTAAGAAAGCTTCGGAGGATCGCGTCTCTTTATCACTCTCCCACTCTCTTGTACTTGCTCTCGTTGACATTGAAGCCTGGTGCGCAGCATCCAAATCCGACCAGCTCACCGGCGGCGCCCTCCACGATTGGATGCTAGGACATCCAATCAGTTAGCAACGGCGTGCTGTAGATCCAGGAACAGCGGACGGAAATTGGCCACAGATCAGTTGTCCTAGGTATTAATTCTTCTATTATTCATGTGTATGGTCTCATCTGGTTCTTCGGATTCGTCATTTTCCCCCATTGTTTCGGATATTGAACAGTACGAGCACCAAATCGATGTATGCGATGCAGCTATATTGTTAAATCATTTCCTTGTGTAAATTGATATAATCGGAACCAATCCATGTCACTGTATATGCACTGTCATTTATGCACTTGGAGTCTTCCCGTAAAAAGGGCGATGAGTTTTCTGTGTATTCCAGTATAGCATATAAAATGTTTATTTGTGATCCATAGGTTGTTAAAAAGGAGATACTGTGTACTGAGCTTAGAAGCAATTATTTTATGATACTTATTAGCTCAATTATCAAGCTTGAGCTTTTCAACCGACAGAAAAGTAAATTACATGAAGTTTCTGCCCAAGTACATGAGCCGATACAAGAAGCAGAGCTTCTCAATTTTCTCAGGTACAATGTCCAAACAGAAGCTCAATCAATCAATTACATGACTCTTTTGCAAAAATCGGCAATGAGCAATCAGGTAACAAGTGCATGAGCTGATACAACCGCACAATGTCAAGTTTCTATGTACAATACATAGTTCAAAACATAAGCTCAATCAAACAAAAATAGACATTAAAGATAACTCATGCCTTCATATACACAGGCTTAATCTTCTTCTTTTTATGCTGAGATACACATGATAGGATCAGTTACAACACACGGTCACTAAAATGCTTACTCTACAGATATCCATACATCTCTGGCGTTACTCCTATTACACTGTTCCATAATTTTCCGAAATTCAGGCATGGGTCGTGTCAGATGTAATCACTTCACTGATGCAATACTGCATAAATTTTTCCTGAAGATAAGACAAATATATCAAAGTCAGAAAAGCAACCATTCTAGTCACACAGAACTTGGTCTTTAGATCTCAGTAATGAAAAAGTTTGGTAATCCATGGCAGACCAGTATATTGTATCATATGGTCAGCCAAGAGCCATGTGTAGTACGTACTGCTCACTTGCTCAACTCCTAGACAAACGTAGTTTACATTACATCCTAGAAATTGGAAAATTCAATCAGCATGACAACTGCTCTGTTCACTCGGCATTAAACAACACATGACTGGACATTAAAAAAATACACTATTTTACGCAAGATGTTGCAAAAAGTTTCAAGGAGCTGAAATAAACTATTTGGCCCCACTTGATAGCTCTGCATTTTGAAGTATTCTGCAAATATTTCAGTTTCTAAAAATACTGCAGTTCAAAATAATCCGAGTTGTTTGGCTCTGACTAATACCGCAGTTTTAAAAACTATAGCATTCATAAAACTGTAGTATTTTTTAGTATTAAAAAACAGGCCTGACCCTGGTTTTTTCTAAACTGGGAAAAGATAAAATCATCGCGTCACGCATCCTCTAAGCTCAGAGGCTCAGAGTCAATAGCCCTTGCAGGGATTCTTAAACTCATCCAAGTGCATCTTGTTACATGAGCAGGTAGAACCACACATACATGTTGTTAAACTGGGAGAGAAGAAAAGAAGGTGCAATATACCGGTAATAGCAGCAGCAAGCAAATCGCCTACTTTTTCTTTATATTCAACTAGGAGTAACTCGCCCATTTGATCTCCTCTAGCTAGCTGCATGTAAGTCGGTTTCTAAAGTCCTACTCCCTCCGGTCCTTTTTAATTGACTCAAATTTAGTATAAAGTTGTACTAAATTCGAGTCAATTAAAAGAGACTAGAGGGAGTATCTGTCAATAATTGATTATTCATGTGCCAAAATTAGGTTAGCCTGTAATTGTCAAACGCCTCTGCGGTTTCCCAAAAACTGACTTGGTTTTCAAATAAATGAGCTGACAAACACAACTTCCAAACAACAGCAAAGGGCTCAACTGCTTTCACATGCTAAATGGGACAACAATGACATGGTTATATTTCTGTCACTGGTTCTTTCTTCCTAATGCTTGCCATTGGTTGCCTGGCACACGAACTACAACCGCATCTGGTCCTTGCAAAATTGCTTTCCGAAAAGCTACTTCTTTAACCTAGTGTTCCAGCAACGGGAATAGGTAAGATGACTAACATAGTAACAAGCGGCTAACAGATTTCGTGCTCCTCCTATTCAACCAAATCCCCAATGTCATGATTGAAAGGAATTGGGGAAATTTCCAAAATGGGAGAACTAAATATGAAGACATGGATAATCCAACAATAGAAAATTACCCTGGATACGTGAGCTGCAAAAATAAACAACTCATTTGCCGTGGTAGCGGCGACGTCCCGGAGTTGCGCTCGCAGCCAGCCAGCCGCTGGCCGCAAAGACGATTTCGCTAGACGCGGCCATTTTTAGATGGGGGGAGGGGCCTGCGCTGGTGCTTCAACAACGCCTGCCATAGGTACAGGAAAGATGGGGAAGGTCGAGTGGCACGGCGGAGGGGGAGGGAGGCGGCGGAGCAAATTTTGCTAACCCTAGCTCTCATCCCGTGTGGTACAGGAGAGGCCACAAGGAAAGAGACGATGGGATTGAGGAAGGGCTGTTCACTCGATTGTATAACTCTACGAGGTCCAAGTTGTAAAATGTACCACCGGCCCAGCTTCTTGTTAGATCAGGTCCCTCACTTTCCAATCTGACGGTTCATGTGCCATGGGTTCAGCAGGTGCACGAGTTGGGCGGTTTCACTGGATACGTTCTCAATGCCACAGGTGGTGGAAAAAAGAAATAGAAAGTAATAATTAAATCGTAGTGTCTAATGGTTGACTGGCATTGACCTTTAATCTAGCACCACATCAGAACTGGCCGTGGACCCAACTAGACCACTAGGATGGCTAGTCTCTGCAACAGTGTCATCTAAAACTGGCGTCTATTTTCAAAAAGAAAAATTGATGTTCTTTTTTGTCACAATATCAAACGTGATGGTTTTTTTGCAATTTTATCATGCAAGGAGGATATCGGGGAACCGTCGATTGAAGAGCAGCAGGACGAAGTGGATCAGATTATGAAAGCCAGGCGTATCCACGAATACAAGGACGATCATGCATTAGACTACGAACCTTAGGCCATTAGCATGACAAGCTTAGATACTGCCTTACACTAGTGGAAAACGGGGCTTCAGTCCCGGTCCATTTAGGCCATCAGTCTCGATTTTCGAACCGGAACTAAAACCCTTTAGTCCCGGTTCAAATGCGCATCAGGATCAAAGGCTCCGCCACGTGGTGTAGCCAGGGGGCTCGTGGTGGAGGATCTGTGGTCCCGGTTCGAGATACGAACCGGGACTGGAGGGTCTCTGCCGCGGCAGAGGTTTAGGGTGGAGCAGCGTTTCTCTGCCGCGACAGAGTCTCAGGATTTATATTATTCATTCAATTCTGCAATGCATACATCATTCAAGAACCACAAACATTGTTATGTATATATAGACATCGTCATGAAATACAGTACAAGTAATGCGTGTTTACAATATATATAAAGTCGGACCTCTTTACTATATCTATCTCATATGCCTAACGTCGTATGTGAACTCCTGATGGTATTCTCCAGTTCGAGCTATGGTCTCGGTAAGAAAGAACCTCGCAAGTTCATCTTGAATTGCTCGTATGCGATCCTCCGTTAGGAGAGAGTCCCGCAGGCGTTCCATCTAAACCTAAAAAAAGAAGAACAATATAAGTTATTCCCGGGTTCATGCTTCAAACACTTTACGAAAAAAATTGTTCACGTACACAAATGGTGGATATAGCCTCGTCCGGTTCCCTGTGACAGGTCATCTCGCGAATGAACTCGCAGACGTAGTATCCACATAAGTTATTCTTGGGTTCCTGTTTCAAACACTTTACGAAAAATAGTTCGATCAAACTAATAATCAAGCATGGTATAGAAACAAAATATCAAAGAGATTCGCGGACATAATTATATATATAGTACTACTTACAGGGTGATCTTTAAATGTAAGCTCCGGTTTCCGTTTACCCGAAACAGTATTGATGAACCGTTTCCAAGCCCTGCCCGGAAAAAATGAGTTCAATGAGTTATTGATTAGTTTATGATATCATCGAATGAGAACATATGAAGATGCCGATACGATATTGATTGAAATTATCTCTGGAGCAGGACATCCATGTTCGCCCATTTCCCATGTTCTTTATGTTTCGAGTCCATGACAAGTACTACTCCTTTGTTAAGCTTAATGATTAGGAGAATATAGTGGAAGCTGCACACGCATAAATCTCCGGATTATTTAGACTTCCCATCAAGTAAGCAACATCGAATGTATGTAAGACAATTATAACACTCACTTGAAGTTGTAAGGAAAGAATATTTCCTCTTTGTTTGCTTGCTTCAGTAAAAACCTTAGCAAGTTACCTTTTGTGTCTTTCGCGTACAGTCGAACCGTAACTTCATGAATGGTGTTTGGGTCCATGAACCCAGTTTCATAGAGCTTGCCTCTTTTGCTCGAAACCGGATCGCAGCAGGTGGCTGTGAATGGTACTCAAGTGAGCGTAATTTACGACATTCTTACAGTCAACACATGGACAATACATAAAGCCACCATGTTTGTTTCCCTCAGCCACAGCGATAAAATTACTCAGGGCCGAAGTGAACTCGTCAAAACGTCGGTCAATGTACATCCATTGCCGATTCATCTGCATGATATAATTAAGCTTATCAAAAACCATTACAGAACATCATGATTAGTGAAACAATGTATATATATATATATATATATATATATAGGACGTGGTTTTGGTACGTAACCTTACCCCAGCGTATGCTATCATCACCGTCCATTTGCTTTGGGATTGGTACCTCTTTTTCCCTACTAGTTTCTAGTATGAGTGATGGAAAGTGAGAAAAACTGTTTTTCTCTTTCCTTGAGTCACCCACGTGTACCGCCATGTGCAGGAATTTGAATCTTGTTTCCCCTTTTAGACTATCACATGCTGTCAAGTATGGATGTTTTTCAAATTTGTTCTAAACCTACACGGTGATACGGTTCGTTGGGCTGTAGGCCATTGATGAGTTGTTTGTTTTTACCGGGCAGGCCATTGATGAGTTTGAATATTTCTTCCACCACATGAACCAAGCCATGTCAGAAAATCAGACCATGGCAGACAACACAGTCCGGTGGGCATCTAGTATCGGTAATTTATTGTTCAAACTAGTCTGTCTGCCTGGATAAAGTGGATATTTCACATTGAAACGGGCCGGTACTCTCTCAGTAAGTGTGTGCGGACTCATTGGGAGTTGGCCGAGCTGGAGCTGGCTGACGCCAAGCTCATGCGGCACATTGAAACGATGCGCTGACCAAGCTAGGTTCCATCGTTGATGCCCATGACCACTTAGCAACTACTCCTACCAACGAGTCACATGAATCCGTCCAAGATTAATTAAGCACTCATGGCTAAAACAATCAGTACCGCAACTTGTTTTTTCAAGCACCCTTCTATAAGTACATTCGACACATTTGTTTATAAGTAGCAAACAAAATGAGTATCTAAGGAAGGACTCAATACGTAATCAAACTTGCATATCGTTACGCGGTCCGATGTCGCGTGTCATTTTATAGGTCTAGAAAAACTATTCGACACCACAACTTGATTTTTCAAGCACCCTCCTATAAGTACACCCGACACTTGGTTTATAAATAGCTAAAAAAATAGACACAAAAGATATTTAAACTTGGAAATAGGTAGTTTCGATGCCGCGAGTCATTTTGTCGGTCACCCTTATTCGGCATGACAACTTAATTTTTCAAGCACACGGTTGAAATTCTTAAGTGCCTAAAAATTGACCCAAAAGATAGTCGAACTTCTGAACAGGTATGCCCGATGTCAATTGCCTTTTATAGATCACGTGAAATTATTCGGCACTACGACATAACTTTTGAAGCACCCTCAAAAAAGTACCCAGTTGGAACTTCGAAGTACCTAAATTATTTACTCGTGTCTCAACTAGTATTAATCTGGTACCCGATGATAAAAAAATATCCAAGTTATTTATAGATATTGAAAATGATGGCACCACAAGTTAACTTTTGAAGCACGCACTTATAAAAACATTCGACACCTCGACATAAATATCTAAATACGAAAAGATAAAGTAATCAAGTTTGCAAATCGGCAAATTCCGTGTCCCGAGACATTTTATAGGTCTTCAAAAATTACGGCACCACAATTAAACTTTTCACACACCCTCATATAAATAAATCACACACTCTACAAGCACCTACGCCGAGGTAAGCCGTACCTTCGTGATAGGGAAATCGGTACCGATTTACCGATCGTTCAGTACTTAGAATTTTAAATTTCTCTACGAGCACTAACGTCGAGGTAAGCCGTACCTTCGTGATAGGGCTATCGGTACCGATATACCAATCATCCAGTACTTAGAATTTAGGGGTTTAAATTTCTCTACAAGCACCTACGCCGAGGTAAGCCGTACCTTTGTGATGGGGCTTTCGGTACCGATTTACCGATCGTCCAATACTTAGTTTAGGGATTTAAATTTCTCTACGAGCACTAATGTTGAGGTAAGCCGTACCTTCGTGATAGGGCTATCGGTACCGATTTACCAATCATCCAGTACTTAGGATTTAGGGGTTTAAATTTCTCTACAAGCACCTACGCCGAGGTAAGCCGTACCTTCGTGATAGGGCTATCGGTACCGATTTACCAATCATGCAGTACTTAGGATTTATGGATTTAAATTTCTCTACAAGCACCTACGCCGAGGTAAGCCGTACCTTTGTGATAGGGCTATCCGTACCGATTTACCAATCATCCAGTACTTAGGATTTAGGGATTTAAATTTCTCTACGAGCACTAATGTTGAGGTAAGACGTACCTTCTTGATAGGGCTATCGGTACCGATTTACCAATCATCCAGTACTTAGGATTTAGGGGTTTAAATTTCTCTACAAGCACCTACGCCGAGGTAAGCCGTACCTTCGTGATAGGGCTATCGGTACCGATTTACCAACCATCCAGTACTTAGGATTTATGGATTTAAATTTCTCTACAAGCACCTACGCCGAGGTAAGCCGTACCTTTGTGATAGGGCTATCGGTACCGATTTACAACAACACCTAGCCTTACCCCTAGTAAGTATAGGAAGGACTATAAATCCATCATAAAAAGTTGGGAGCTATAAACGTAAGTGCTTGCCCCTAGTAATTTGCTTGACCGACGCAAAGCACTTTTGACACTGCGCTATGCAAGCTTGATTCAGTTATGGTGCCGGCTTATTTTCTTGACTAGTTCTAGACCGATGCAAAGCACTTGTGGCACTGGTGCTATGCAAGCTTGATTCAGTTATGGTGCCAGTTCATTTTCTTTAATAGTTCATGTATACAAGTAAATGAAAAAATAATCCCCATGGGACTCATATTGAGTTACAAGATGATATACATATAGAAACTCCTTAATTAACATAGGGCATCTCAACCATATTTTTTAATTGATCATACATCGTTGTTGATCATCTACTCTAACTTCGAAATTCTAAAAGTGCTCTTAAGTTTCAGTTTGAAGACATGGTCCTTTTTAAGGCATGGTGTTGTTGTTTCTGAAACACTTCTCCCCAACTCCAAAAACTAATGAGACAAAATGTCCGTAGCTGATTAAAAACAGCATAATAACTATGAACAAGAATCCCTTCTAACTAGCATGCTGAGTACAAAACAATTCTTGGAATAGATAGGTTGCACCATGTGCCTGCAGACTTGGAAATTGCATAAGCTCTGAACAGCTTCGCCATGAACATACAATATTCAGAAAAAGTAAACCGGAGCCAGAAAACTGCAACTACAGATAGCACAAACTAACTGACTATCTGCACAAATGGGAGGACAAATTAAGCAGAAAAGATACATCATCTTTTCACCGAGATCAACCAGTACAAAATTCATCCCCAATCTATAGGATCCAGCGAGAACGTGTACTAGCTAACCTAAGTTGCAAATCAATCGAACTTCTAGCAGCAGCACATCTAACCCATGTCAAACAGGTTGCGTGGAAGGAAGCTTGAGCAACATTTCGTGGTATTGAGTCCTTCCTTAGATACTCATTTTGTTTGCTACTTATAAACAAATGTGTCGAATGTACTTATAGAAGGGTGCTTGAAAAAACAAGTTGCGGTACTGATTGTTTTAGCCATGAGTGCTTAATTAATCTTGGACGGATTCATGTGACTCGTTGGTAGGAGTAGTTGCTAAGTGGACATGGGCATCAACGATGGAACCTAGCTTGGTCAGCGCATCGTTTCAATGTGCCGCATGAGCTTGGCGTCAGCCAGCTCCAGCTCGGCCAACTCCCAATGAGTCCGCACACACTTACTGAGAGAGTACCGGCCCGTTTCAATGTGAAATATCCACTTTATCCAGGCAGACAGACTAGTTTGAACAATAAATTACCGATACTAGATGCCCACCGGACTGTGTTGTCTGCCATGGTCTGATTTTCTGACATGGCTTGGTTCATGTGGTGGAAGAAATATTCAAACTCATCAATGGCCTGCCCGGTAAAAACAAACAACTCATCAATGGCCTACAGCCCAACGAACCGTATCACCGTGTAGGTTTAGAACAAATTTGAAAAACATCCATACTTGACAGCATGTGATAGTCTAAAAGGGGAAACAAGATTCAAATTCCTGCACATGGCGGTACACGTGGGTGACTCAAGGAAAGAGAAAAACAGTTTTTCTCACTTTCCATCACTCATACTAGAAACTAGTAGGGAAAAAGAGGTACCAATCCCAAAGCAAATGGACGGTGATGATAGCATACGCTGGGGTAAGGTTACGTACCAAAACCACGTCCTATATATATATATATATATACATATTCATACTACACCCGGGTGTAGTTACACCCACGCGTGTTTCTCATAATCTAGAGAGTATCTATCATACCGGATAGTATGTACATGTAGTATGAAGTATATAAAACTATTTTGGAAGTATATATACTACTTTGCAGGTAGTATGTACATTTTTTACGTAGACTCATTTTATACGTACACATATGCATGTATTTCGGATATATAGTGCAAACTATGGGTTCACTTGCATTTTTTTCACAAAACTTTATTTGGAGTATCTTAGATATAGTATACGAACATACTCAAACCGATAAAGTATCATAGATACTTCCGTATGGTAGTATATTAGACATGGGTGTAACTACACCCAGGGGTAAGAAGTATTTATCCTATATATATATATATATATATATACCAGCACTATTCTGCAACCAGTTGCAGAATAATATTCTGAGCACCGACTTGTACTTTCCTGGACACAAGGTTGTACTTCCCGGATAACAGGGTTCAACTTTCTATCGAACTTACATGAACTTCCCGTTTTCTTCAGAGGTAATGATTATACCTCTATTTTCTCAACCATTTGTCGGAACTATGCAAATGATATACCGTTGGATAGATAATGAAAAACCGCAACTTTTTCATGTTCACACTTTTCACAGATTTTGCACAGTTTAAATTTAATTTTGAAAATACGAAAATGCTTCTATATGGCCAGAAAACGAACTTTTAGTTTGATTTTCGAATCGCTTATCAAAACTATGCAAATGATATACCGTTGGAAAGATAATGAAATTTCGCAACTTTTTCATGTTTTATGTTTTTTCGAAATCTTCACAGTTTTTGAATTATTTTGAAAATACCGAAATTCGGACGTACTCAAAAAACGAGCGGACAGTAATTTGGATGATTTGTTTCAACCGTATGTCGGAATGATGCAAATGATATGGCGTTGGAAAGCTATGGACTAGGCGCAACTTTTTTATTCAAATTGTTTTCTCTAATTACTTACAGTTTAAGAGAATAACTCGATTTACTGTCCATCAGTTTTATGTGACGGACACCGAATGATTCTCCCCGCGATTTTCATGCGGTATATTTAAACAATGGAAATGATATACTGTTGGAAAGGTGTCAAAATGGCACATCTTTTTTGTATCTACCATTTTTGCCAAATCCGAACGGTTTAAAAGTAATTTTAGAAGATTTGAAATCATATTTTCGGTATATTTTGTGGGATAACGATTTGAATTTGATGGATTAGATCCATTTATTTGTTGTAAAATGTTGTAGGTAATGAAATTAGACATATACTCTACCATATAAAGCTTTTGGTGACAATGGTTGAAGTGGTTGGTGATCAAATCGATGAGATTTGGATAATAGATTTCCGCCCCGTAAAAACAGAGCACTGAACTTCCCTCGACATGAACTTGTACTTATCGCGCAATGCGGTTGTACTTCTTGGTGTAGTTTCTCATACACTGCCCATTTGAGGTCCAAGACCACACAAAATGTGTAGCACAACCATGCGCATCTGAACTTCTCGGGACATGTCCTTGTACTTCTTGGCCTTCGTGGTTGTACTTCCGGAAATGTGTCGATATTAGTGTGTTTTACAATAATTAAACATCTGTTTCGGAAAGATAATTTTAGATTTTCCCTAGACTCTATTTAAGAGATTCTGCACTTCCTGGAACTTAATATTTGAACTTCCCAATATTGCTATGTGAACTTATGTGTGAGTATTTTCTTTGTACAATTTGCAGTTCCTGTAATTACTGCTTGTACTTCATGTAGTCTTTGCTTGTACTTCTCGGAATAACTTCTTGTACTTCCTCGTGGATGATGGAATTATTTTGTTATTCCAACATTTGGATTTTTCTCGGGTTTCTTGTACTTCATATATTAAGTGGGTGTACTGCTCGTGTCGAATGGTTGTACTTCTCGTTGTCAAGTATATGAACTTCCTCGCGGGTGATGGGATTATTTTTGTTTTTGTACATTTGGATTTTGTGCGATTTTCTTTGTACTTCCAATATTAAGTGGATGTACTATTCGTGTTGAATGGTTGTACTTCTCAGCATCAACTATTTGAACTTCCTCATGGATGACGAGATTGTTTTCTATATTTTATTTTCACAACAAATTTCCACCCCGCAAATACAGTGCATTAAACTTCCCTCGACATGGTGTTGTACTTCTTGGGAAGTGCGGTTGTACTTCATGGCGTGGTTTCACGAAAGTGTTCAGGAAAAATTCTAAAATTTTCTTTTACTCTTCTCAAACCTACCATTTGTACTTCTTGTAGCTACCGCATGTACTTCTGGGAATCACATCTTGTACTTCCCATGAGATTAATTTGGACGTTCTTTTTTGTTTTTTTAGTGTACTACAAGATGAACCGTGTACTTCCCAAAATTAATCTGTTGTACTTCTCAATGTTGACGTTTGTACTTTGTTCTAATCTTTTAGAGCTTTCCAATAAATGGCCATCTATACTTCCCGTAGTCACAACTTGCACTCCTCGGACCCACTTCTTGTACTTCTCGTGAAGTAATATATTGGATGTTTTTTATTATTCCACATATGTATACTTCCTAGAATTATACAATGTACTTCTTGTTATATTTTCATGTACTTCCCGCAATACACATTTGTACATCCACGTGGTTAATTTTTTTCGAGCACTTTCAAATGATATTAGCACAATAGATTGCTGCCCCGCAAAAATAGAGCACTGAACTTCCCTCGACATGAGCTTGTACTTTGCGGGCAATGTGGTTTGTACTTTTTGGCGCGATACATAAAGTGTTTAGTAAAACAACTACAATTTTCTTTTGCACTTCCAAAAATAGCCCTTTGTACTTCCCATAGTCACCGCTTGTACTTCTGGAAATCACCGCTTTTACTTCCCGTGAGGTAAATAATTAGATGATTTTTATTAAATTTTTACGTGTACTCTGAACTTCCTGGAAGAGAAGCCTTGTACTTTCTAAACCTGACGTCTTGTACTTCCCGGCGCTATTGCTTGTACTTCCCAGCAGACATTTTAATTACCAAGAAGGTTTTATATGGAATGAGAACTAGTTTAATATTCTAAGGACTGACTTGAACTTCTTCGGGCAATGGGTTGTACTTAACAGAATGATAGACCAGAACTTCCTCCGTTTGTCGGACTTGAACGGGCGGACAGAAGTTGCCGCCGCGACAAATCGGAGGTGTATCGAAAGTAATAATTCTGGTTCACATCAAAAAGGAGATGAAAAAGAGATAACTGCAATTTGTTTCTTCAAAAAAATCAGCCTGCTTGCAATTTGTTGCACTGCTTGGAAAGAGAGATTGAGCTGCCCAACTCCCTAACAAAAAGATCGAACTGCCCTACCAAAATCATTGTAGTTGTTGATGGAAAAAAAATCTGATTTCGTGGTCATCGATATTTTCATGTGTACTATTCTACCATCATTTTGCTAATCGATTTATAGGAACTTGAGAAAAAAGACGTGGTTGAAGTGCCTTTGCTCAGAAATTGTAATTCTGATTAATCGACATCTATACTTCTCGTAGTTACAAACCTCAAGAAAATTTAGCTGCATTAAACACCAGAGTAACATGAAAAAGAAATGTTCAGTTCTTGTACAGATCACCAAATATGTTGACCGCATGAAACCACAAAGCAAAACACCACTTCCTTTGTGTATGTTTTCTACCCTCTGTGCATCAAACTTCAATGCCACAAACATATTATTCCATATATACAAACAATGGCAAGGTTCGATGCGAGTAAACAATGAAGAGCAAACAAAAGCGACGCAGCAATCGCTTGTCACCCTAGTTCATGCATACGTGCTCCGCCCAGCGCTCCGCCCAGCGGCCAGACTCATCGGAAATAATAATCCACAGAACTGTTGTGTAAACATATAGGAAAAAATTTGACAATGGCAGCATCAAGCAACAATTCTGAAATGAAACTGAACTCACAAGCATCGCAATTGACAGCGACAAGTGAATGTTGCGTGATGCCAGTATTTAATTGAGAATACAACAGAGAATACGATAAGTGAAATCCATTCTAAACTAGATAAATCAAAGCCTTTCCTTTATCAGATATGTAGCAGTAAACTCTCTTCAACACTCATGCAAGATATGGCTGAATACCCTGCAGAAGATACTCGAAGTGAATCACCTGAAGCAAAGAACTCTCTTCAACGTTCATGCCATATCTTATCTCCCTTCAAGTGGATCACCTGCAGAAGATACTCCAATGTTATATTTCCTCTGTTTGCTTGAAAAGATACATGTGCCCATGATTACAAGAATGTTGCACATGATCTACATGTTCAGATTGGATGACAAAAACAAAAGTATATATAGATGATTTACTTAATAATACAACAGTTACAGAAAGAAACTAGTAAAGTGTTACATAGCTAAAACAAAGAATCCAGCTTGGAGAAAGCCGATAGATTATTGAGCATTTCCACGGAAATAAAAGGTTACACAGATGTTCTTGGAGCACCATACTACAGTTTCAATAACAACAACATTAATATTGAAAGACGTAAGCCTCCATGAACAGCAGTAAGCTGTCACTGATCCACTAGTTGCATCACATCAACAGGCCCATGCTTTTTATCATCAGCAAGCTAAAATGTTTACAGTAGCGAGAGACAGACACACACAATTGATACCTTGATGGAGCACTGCCTGCAAACAACACGTCAGCCATACTTACAGCTACTCATGCTCCAAAACATCTGAAAGAGTAAGAGAATTTACTATTAGTCACAAGAAAAAATACGAGCCAAAGAAATGACTTGACATTAAAGGGAGAGAATTTACATACCGGCTGCCTAAAACCAGTCGTGCTGACATATCAACGTCTCGACTTCATATTTTGTACTAGCCATACCTTGTTCTTCCCGCTCTTGATGTTCTTGGACCTTGCGGGTTCATTGCGGATGATTGCCTGATTGGGTTTCTCTCCTTGGAGCTCTTCCTCTCCCGCTTGCATCTGCTACTCATGTTAAACAAAGAGAAAATTAAATTATGTTGAGTCCGATAGAAGTCTTTATTGGAACATAACCACTTGAAGTCCTGAATACATACTATATTTAAAAAACATAAATAATGTTGCAAGGAACATATCCACAGCGGTCACCAAGCAGTCCGCCATCAGTGTGTTTTTCTCGCTTCAGCAGCAGAAAATAGGTGTATAACTGATCCACTTTAAATCAGCAGGGATTCAGATTACTCTCTTTTCTTCTCCTGGATTGATATGTAGAACTGGCGCTGAACACTAGTTCAGAGAACTCAGACTACTTGTTGATTCAGTTAGCTAAAATTCTCTGGATAGTACGGCTGCTCATTATTAATTGACACTATCCAAAACATGTTGCAGAGAAGAAAGCACGAGCGATTGGTCGATTTGGGGGAACCATGGCATGGAAGTTCAGCTCTCGCATGCGAGCACCTAACAGGGACGAAAATGGGTGCCACGAACTGGTACCACGCGCCATGCAGGGACGGAGGGAAGGGGGACGAGCGGGGGCGAGAACCCCCTATCGATCCGCTCGTACCGTGGTAACGATTAGCGATTATGGTTAAATTTCAGCAATCCTTCTACGTCCGCCCCCCCCCCCCCTATCCCGTGTATGGAGCGCCTAAAGCAACCTCCGATGGCCCAACTGGCCAATCCCAGTTTCTAAGCACCTAAGCCCATGCCCATGTTAATTACTACTGTATTAGAACATGCACGAGACAACATCCAGGCCCAGACTAGCTTAGGACACTTGTATAGAAACTAGAATTAGAAGGCCGTCGGGAGACATGTCAAGGAATCAGCTTGCACGGCACATGGTCGGATCAGATCATCGTTTCGCTTTTTGTTGCCCTGCGCCCTGTGTTTGATGCAACTAGGGCGTTTTCTCGCTTGCCGACTTGCCGGCCGCCACCGCGGGCTCCATTCTAGAAGACAAAAATTCTGGTTATCAATCGACAATTTGAGACTTTGAGTACTGATGAGAAGGGGCGCATCAAGCCGGCCGGCCGTAGCATGAGCGATGACGGATGGAAGAAAACGGTTGTTCCTGATCTCCCGTTTCCAAACTCCTGGTTTGATCTGTCTTAGCCTCCTAGTTATTTTTTAGCCCTTCTCTTAACCGTCAACACTACTAGATTAGTTTGTCCATTGCTTCGAAAATTGGGAAATTAATTAGAAATATTGGGATGCTTATTTGTGCCTGTGTTGTAGTCTTGTGGAAATATCGAGTTGATATTTCTAGTCAAGAGAGACTCTTCCGAGTTGCAACACAGCAAGCTTTTTTCTGCTATAAAACTGGATAAGACTAGTCTAAACACTTCCCGCGATTGTGTGATGGTCTATAACTCTATATAGAGAGGGAAATATCAAACAGATTTAGTGTTGAACAAATTATTTAGAACTTCAATTTTGGTGTTCGTAAAACCGATTTCAATTTGATAGATTTGTAGCTTTACTCATATCATAGAAAAAGAGGCATATTTTGATGATGTATACCTTATAACATTTACTGTCATGTGCGATAAATTTTTTCTATGATTTTAATACTTCTACTTTCCGCCCCCCCTATCTCCAATTCCTGGCTCCGTCCCTGGCGCCATGAACTAGCATGAATTTTCACCGCATGAGGCAGTGAACTGCCCGCCCTCCCCATCTTGTACTTAGGTCCAGTAATGACCTTTGGTGAAGAAGCCAGCTGCAGAATTACTTACATTTGGTGAACTGCGCGCCATGAACTGGCTGAGAGAATTATCGACTGCAGATCCTCCCGACAGCGGCGGTGGAGCTCAGGGATTCCACATCGGGCTACGAGCAAGGCGGCCGCGCCCTTTCCGGCGGCGGGGAAAGAGGTAACCAGGGGCTTGACCGGCGGCGGCGCGCTGGATGACGGGGCGGGAGTAGGGAACAGGTCCGGCTGGCGCCCTGGATGGTGGCTGAGGAAGGAATCGGGGCTCCGGCGAGCGGCGCGTGGTGGAGGAGTCCGCCAGCGCGCGGGCAGTTGGTCGGCGGCGGCGGGAGTTGGCCAGCGGCGCAGGGTGGAGGTGGCCCGCGGCGCGGGGTGGAGGTGGCCGGCGGCGTCGGGTGGAGGTGGCCGGTGGCGTCGGGTGGAGGTGGCCGGCAGCGTGCGGGGAGTTGGCCGGCGGCGCGTGGTGGAGGTGGCCGGCGGCGCGGGGTGGATGGGTGCAGGGGGATCGCGGCTGATGGGGGCGGGTCGGGAAGAAGCCTAATTGCTAGGTTTTTTTCCAATCGGTTGGTTGTTCTCGGGCCATTTCCCAGATCGGGCCCCTTTAGGAACGGTGGTGCTCGGAATAATATTCCGAGCACCGGTTTCAGATATATATATATATATATATATATATATATATATATATATATATATATATGTATATATATACACACATGCATTTTATAAATGACAGATGGAAGGATAAAGTTGTTAACCTCGATGGAGAGGAAAAAAGACAGTTAAGTGTAGCTTGTTTTGTGTGAACTCAAGCGGCAAAACCTCTTAGGCATTTCATCGAACACCTCTTGTGCATGTGAAGAGAGCAAAACAACATACACACCTCTTGTGATAGCTAAGTGTGGCTCACACTTGGACATGGGCAAGATTATATGTACGCAGATGGGGACTTTGTCCCGGTTGGTAAGGAAAACCAGGTCTTTTGGTCCCGGTTTGTAATACAAACCGAGACTAAAGGGGTCCGAGGCCTGACACGGCCTGACGTGCCCTGCTGCAGCCCCTTTAGTCTCACCAAAGACCTCAAACGGACCGGAACCAATGGGTGGGATCGGCCCGCGTGGAACGAACCGGGACGCCCCCATTGGTTCCGGTTTGCTTTAAAACCGTGACTATTGCTCCCAGGGGCTTTGGATAAAAGGTCTCTTCTCTACTAGTGTTACCTCCGTTCCGATTTATAGACCCTGTGCGTAATTTAAGGTTGTAAATTTAACCAACGTAATGTAAGATATATTATATTACAAAACATATATTATTGGAAGTTGGTCAATCTGACGTTCTAGGGATGCTCGCAGCCTGTAAACCGGACCCTGGACGGATTGAACCAATTATCGGCGGTAAAACTGTTGTTGGGTTCGCTTCGAGACCGAGAAAATGTAACTTTTATTCAGTTTCATGTACTCCTACTATATGATGCAATATCAGCATGTTTTTCTGACAAAATGATTGATCAGAGTAGGATCATTCAACAGATATATTTGTTTTCGGAACAGGGGTAACTAACTGATCACCATCGTTTATGAGCACGTATCATGCAAAAGCAAAACAACATCCATCCAACTTGTTCAGGCACACAGTCGGAAGCTTGACGACCGGCACGGCGTACTCAAAATCACAATAGCCGACGCCAGGCCTGCTGCCACCGCAGGGCCAGACGAGCGATGTACTAAGAGCATCTCCTCGCGTCCCTTAAACTGTCTTTCAAATAGGGTAGGATCGAGCGTTTAGGGATGTGTTTTGTTCGTACCGCGTTTAGGGGACATCGCTTCCCAGCCACGTCCCCCAAATAAAAATTTTGAAATTTAAAATTTGAGTGAATTCATCCAAACTTGGTATATATTACATAGATTCGAACGAAATTCGATTAAATTTAAACTAAACACTAATCTAGAAGTACTGGCGGCGGCCGTTGTGGCGGTCGGAGGCGTCGTAGTACTGGTGGAAATTGTATATGTCGTCGGTGACGACCTCCTACTTGACGCGCTCGTCGGGCTCGTCGACAGGCTCGTCCTTCACTATGCCGCTTGGTCCTGCCTCACCGTCGTCGGTGAGGTCCACGAGCGGCTTGCCGATGTCGCGGATGGACATGGCGATCGTCGTGTCAAGGTCACCCCTCCAGGCGTCCTTGTCGTTCAGCGACACCAAGCACGCCGCTCGCAGCCCTGAGCAGTCCTTGGGGTCGTCGCTGCTGGCGATGAGCCGCTGCTGCTGTCGAGGGTACTCCTCGGCAATGCCCTCCGATTGGGGCTTAGGGTTGATGGAATCATGCAAGCTGATACGAGACATCGGTTCACAGACAAGCGGGGAGAGCGATTTACCCAGGTTCGGGGCCCTTGATGAGGTAAAACCCTTACGTCCTGCCTGTCTGATCTTGATTATGAAGATATTGGGTTACAATGGGGTGCCGAATAGTTCGGCTGAGATATCGTCGAGAGGCTAAGTGCTATGGTGACCTAGCTCTAAGCTTTTGGTGGCTAAGATTGCTAAGATTGATTGTGTCCCTCGGCAGCCCCTCTCCTGGCCTTTATATAGGAGGCCAGGTCTCAAGAGGTCTAACCGAGTACGACTAGGTTTACAATAGTTTTAAATCTAATCTCTCCTTGTTCGGCTGCTTCTTTGTCTTGCCCGTCAAGGAATCTTCTGGTGCGCCATCCAAGTGGCCCGTCTTGCCTCCAAGTGCCTTTCATGGGCCTCCAATTAAACAATACGGGATAGGGCAATGTCGGTTACCCGAAGGGTAATGCCCACGTCAGTAGCCCCCGAGTGTCCAGCCGAACATAGTTCGGGTGGAGACTGAAGCATGTCTCCTTCTGATGTTCTTCTCCTTGATTGTCCTTGTTCATCTTGAATCAGCATCATCTTCTTCTGTCGGGTGCGCGTCAGCGCTCCCAATGGGAGTAGCCCCCGAGTCTAGGTACGGATGCTTGCAATCCGTGCGTAGACTCAAGTTGTACCACTCGAACATTTTGCTCTGCCGAAGTTTTTCTACAAGTCTTCATAGGTCATCCGATATATTTTCCACATGCAAGGGATAATGAGTAACGTGCCCAACTTTTGCTGGTTAACCACCGATGGCAAAACATTGTTACTCTACACAGAATCAAGTCCCCGGGCATGATCCTGGAGTGCAAAAAAGTTCTGTCGGGTGCGCGTCTGATACGTCCAATTTGCATCACTATTTTATATCATAATTTGCTGTTATTCATTGATATATTTCATATTTGGACACAATACTTATGTTATTTCATCTATTTTGCATGTTTCATCATTATTGGAGGATCAAGCACCGGAGCCAGGATTCTGCTGGAAAAAGCACCGTCAGAACGCAATATTTCGGAAGATCAACTGTGGAAGGAAATTATACCAAAAATCCTATTTTTCAAGATGACGAAGGAAGCCAGAAGGAGGAGCTGAGAAGGCCCAAGGTGGGGCCAGACCACAGGCCGGCGCGGCCCATGGCCTGGCCGCGCCACCATGTGGTGTGGGGGCCCCACAGCCCCTTTCGCCTCCTTTTCTTCGCGAAACCCTTCGTCCCGAAAACCTAAGCCACAGAGGGTTCCTCACGAAGAGTTACAGCCGCCTCTGCGGGGCGGAGAACACCAGAGAGAAAAGAGCTCTCCGGCGGGCAGGAATCCGCCGGGAAATTCCCTCCCGGAGGGGGAAATCGACGCCATCGTCACCGTCATCGAGCTGGACATCATCTCCACCGCCATCACCATCATCTTCACCATCATCACCGCCGTCTCCACCGCAGCACCTCGTCACCGCCGTAGCAATTTGGGTTTGATCTTGATTGTTTGATAGGGGAAACTCTCCCGGTATCTATTTCTACTTGTTGTTGATGCTATTGAGTGAAACCATTGAACCAAGGTTTATGTTCAGATTGTTATTCATCATCATATCACCTCTGATCATGTTCCATATGATGTCTCGTGAGTAGTTCGTTTAGTTCTTGAGGACATGGGTGAAGTCTAAATGTTAGTAGTGAACTATGGTTGATTAATATTCAATGGTATGATATTTAAGTTGTGGTGTTATTCTTCTAGTGGTGTCATGTGAACGTCGACTACATGACACTTCACCTTTATGGGCCTAGGAGAATGCATCTTGTACTCGTTTGCCAATTGCGGGGTTGCCGGAGTGACGAAACCTAAACCCCGTTGGTATATCGATGCAGGAGGGATAGCAGGATCTCGAGTTTAAGGCTGTGGTTAGATTTATTCTTAATTACTTTCTTGTAGTTGCGGATGCTTGCAAGGGGTATAATCACAAGTATGTATTAGTCCTAGGAAGGGCGGTACATTAGCATAGGTTCACCCACACAACACTTATCATAACAATGAAGATTATTTAGCCGTATGTAGCGAAAGCACTAGACTAAAATCCCGTGTGTCCTCGAGAACGCTTGGTCATTATAAGAAATCAAACCGGCTTGTCCTTTGTGCTAAAAAGGATTGGGCCACTCGCTGCAATTGTTACTCTCGCACTTTACTTACTCGTACTTTATTCAACTGTTACATCAAAACCCCCTGAATACTTGTCCGTGAGCATTTACAGTGAATCCTTCATCGAAACTGCTTGTCAACACCTTCTGCTCCTCGTTGGGATCGACATTCTTACTTATCGAAGATACTACGATACACCCCATATACTTGTGGGTCATCAAGGCTATTTTCTGGCGCCGTTGCCGGGGAGTGAAGCGCTATTGGTAAGTGGAATTGGTAAGGAAAACCTTTACTGTCTGTGCTGATTTTATTTCTGCCTGCTGCTATAAGTCATTATGGAGAGATCTTCTCTTCAATTTCTATTTGGGAAATCTACTACTACTGCAACGGTAGTGGATGAGGCGCCAGGTGAGGAAGTGATACCATATAAAATACCTATGAAAATTATTGAACGTGTTATCGATAACCGCTATGAAGGGGATGGAACTGTCCACCCTGGAGATCATTTATTGTTCTTGCATGAATTATGCGGTTTATTCAAGTGTGCAGGTATTGCTATGGATGAAGTGAGGAAGAAACTATTCTCTTTATCACTGTCTGGTAAGGCGGCGCATTGGTATAAATTACTGGATAATGGGGATTCTCTTGAATGGAATGATATTGTGCCCCAGTTTTATTCTAAGTTCTATCCTCCAAGTGAAGTTCACAAGGATCGGAATCGCATATATAATTTTTGGCCTCATGATGGAGAGAGTATTGCCCAAGCTTGGGGGAGATTGAAGTCTTTAATGCTCAAATGCCCCATTCATGAGCTTCCTGGTAATGTTATTATTGATAATTTCTATGCAAGACTTTCTTTTCAAGACAAGACCTTGCTGGATACTTCTTGTTCTGGATCATTTACACGCAACAAAGAAGAGTTTAAAAGGGACCTTCTTGATCGGATCCAAGAAAATACTGAAGGTTGGGAGAACGACAAGGATAGAGAATCAGGTATAATTTATGATTATAAATGCATTGAAGCTTTTATGGATACTTGATAAATTTCGTAATATGAGTGCTACATATGGTCTTGATTCTCAAGTTGCTGCAAACCTTTATAAAGCTTTTGCCTCTCATTATGAATTGCCTAAGAAGAATTTTGATAAGTATCATGAACCGTATAAAGATAAAATTGATTCATCTATTAATAAATGCGTTGTAGTTGAAACTGCTGATCATGTTATTCCTGAAGTTTATATTGAAAAAACTCATTTCCCTGCTAAAATGAAGGAGTACTCTGTTATAAATAGTGTGGTTCATAAAAGTGAAAAGAAACCTGTAGAACCTGAAGAACAAATAAAAGTTGAACCTCTCTGTTGCAATAGTTAAAGATCTTGTGACTCGAAAATGTGGAGGATGGTCATATTATTTTCTGTGAAGATGCTTCTAATATTGTTTCACATCCTAATAAACCCAAACAAGTTAGTGTTCCTATGCTATCTGTTAGAATTGGTGATCATTGCTATTATGATTTATGCGATATTGGTGCAAGTGTTAGTGCTATTCCTTATGAGCTTTACACGGAGATTATGCACGAAATTGATTCTTGTGAACTTGAAGATATTGATGTGGTTATTCAGCTGGCTAATAGAGAAACTATTTCTCCAATTGGTATTGTTCGAGATGTAGAAGTTCTATGTGGTAAGATTAAATATCCTGCTGACTTTTTGGTACTTGGTTCTGCTGCTAGTGATTATTGTCCTATCATTTTTGGTAGACCTTTTCTAAATACTTGTGGAGCTATTATAGATTGCAAGAAAGATAAAATTTTGACTAAATTTGCTGGTGAATCTTATGAGTTTAACTTCTCTAAATTTACCAAAACTCTTTATAAAGCTGATTTGCCTAGTGATGATTTTAAAATGGAGCAGTGTGCATCTATTGTTCTTGTTCCTAATAATCCTTTGCAGCAATATTTGGAGGATAGTGAGAGTGAAGTTTTTAGGAAAGAAAGAGATGAGCTTGAGGAAATTTTTCTTCACCAACCTATTCTTAAGCATGATTTACCGGTGGAAGATCTGGGTACAACACCGCCACCAAAGGAAGATCCTGTTTTTGAATTAAAGCCTTTGCCTGATAATCTTAAATATGCTCATATTGATGATAAGAAAATATATCCTGTTATTATTAGTTCTAAGCTTTCAGAGATTGAGGAAGAAAGGTTATTGGAAATATTGAAGAAACACCGAGGAGCTATTGGCTACACTCTTGATGATTTGAAGGGGATTTTTCCTTCTATTTGCCAACATGCTATTAATATGGAAGATGATGCAAAGCCTGTTGTTGAACATCAGCGTCGTCTAATTCCGAAGATGAAGGAGGTGGTAAGGAATGAGTTTTGCAGAGATGTGAAGAAACTAACCTTGTTCTTAATTGGGAGAAATGCCACTTTATGGTTAATGAAGGAATTGTATTGGGACATAAAATTTCTGAGAGAGGTATTGAAGTTGATAGAGCTAAAGTTGAAGCAATTGAGAAGATGCCCTATCCGAGGGATGTTAAAGGTATTCGTAGTGTTCTTGGTCATGCTTGGGTTTTATAGGAGATTTATTAAAGATTTCTCCAAGATTTCAAAGCCTCTTACTAATCTTCTTCAAAAAGACGTACCTTTTGTTTTTGATGATGATTGTAAGGAAGCTTTTGAAACTCTAAAGAAAGCCTTAACAAGCTGCTCCTGTAGTTGAACCTCCTGATTGGAATTTACCTTTTGAAATTATGTGTGATGCTAGTGATTTTGCTGTAGGCGCTGTTCTTGGACAGCGAGTAGATAAAAAACTGAATGTTATTCATTATGCTAGTAAAACTCTTGATGCTGCTCAAAGAAATTATGCTACAACTGAAAAAGAATTATTAGCTGTAGTCTTTACTTGTGATAAATTTAGATCTTATATTGTTGATTCAAAAGTTACTATTCATACTGATCATGCTGCAATTAGATACCTTATGACAAAGAAAGATGCTAAGCCGAGGCTTATTAGATGGGTACTTCTTTTACAAGAATTTGATTTACATATTGTAGATAGGAAAGGTGCTGATAATCCTGTTGCTGATAATTTGTCTAGATTGGAAAATATTGCTTATGATCCTGTTCCTGTTAATGATAGTTTTCCAAATGAATAATTGGCTGTAATAAAGGTGAGCTCGCGAGACAGTCCTTGGTATGCTGATTATGCTAACTTTATTGTTTCCAAGTACTTGCCTCCAACCTTTTCAGCTCAGCAAAGGAGGAAATTCTTTTATGACTTGAGGCATTATTTCTGGGATGACCCACACTTATATAAAGAAGGAGTGGATGGGATTCTGCGAAGGTGTGTTCCCGAATATGAACAACAAGAGATATTGAGTAAATGTCATGGTAGTGTTTATGGAGGACATCACGCCGGAGAAAGAACCGCGCAAAAGGTTCTACAATCAGGTTTTTATTGGCCAACTCTCTTCAAGGATGCGAGAAAGTTTATTTTATCTTGTGATGAATGCCAAAGGGTTGGTAATATCTCCAGACGTAATGAAATGCCTATGAATTATACTCTTGTTATTGAACCATTTGATTGTTGGGGATTTGACTTCATGGGACCTTTTCCATCTTCAGAAGGTAATACTCATATACTTGTTGCTATTGATTATGTTACTAAATGGGTGGAAGCCATACCTACAAAAAGTGCTGATGGTGAGACCTCTTTAAGAATGCTTTTAGACATTATTTTTCCTAGATTTGGAGTGCCTAGATATATTATGACTGATGGAGGTTCTCATTTTATTCATGGAGGTTTTAGAAAAACTCTTGCTAGGTATGGTATTAATCATAGAATTGATTCCGCTTATCATCCTCAAACTAGTGGTCAAGTAGAATTATCAAATAGAGAGATTAAATCTATTTTGGGAAAGACCGTTAATAAAACTAGAAAGAATTGGGCTAGTAAATTGAAGGATGCACTATGGGCTTATAGAACTGCTTATAAAAATCTCATGGGAATGTCACCTTATAAAATGGTTTATGGGAAAGCTTGTCATTTACCTTTAGAACTAGAGCACAAAGCTTATTGGGCTGTTAGAGAACTAAATAAAGATCCTAAACTAGCTGGTGATAAGAGGTTGTTGCAATTAAGTTCTCTAGATGAATGGAGAAGTGAAGCTTATGAAAATGCTAAACTCTTTAAAGAGAAAGTTAAAAAATGGAATGATAGAAGGATTATCAAAAGAGAATTTAATGTTGGGGATAAAGTCCTATTGTATCGGTCTCGTCTCAGACTCTTTGCAGGGAAATTACTCTCGAAATGGGAAGGACCATATGTTGTTGAGGAGGTGTATCGTTCAGGAGCAATTAAAATTAGCTCTATCCAAGGCAATGCCACGCAAGTGGTGAATGGACAAAGACTCAAGCATTATATCTCAGGTGATTCTTATAATGTTGATGTTGATATTATTCAAGTGGAAACACCGGAGGCTTTCATTAAAGGACAAATTGACAGTCCGCCAGAACTCGACTTTGAATAGGTAACAGTACTGGTAATGAAAAGTTCGCAATTTACTTTCCGAACAATATTTTTGCTGTTTTTGGAAAATATGAAAAATTACGAGATCGAAACGGAGTGGAAAAGACGCACGAGGGCATGCCACCATAGGCCGGCGCGGCCTGACCTGGGCCCGCGCCGACCTATGGTTTGGCCGCCTCGTCGCCCCTTTCCGACTCTGGTTCGATCTGGTACTTTCCGTTTGTCGTGAAATTTTTTGCTATATAATCCCCCGGATCCCTGGAGGTCCGTATATCGTTTTCTCGACGTGTTTTGTTTCGAGCTGTTTCTGCCAGGATCTGTTTTCGGTCTAGAAGCACCATGGCCTCCAACAACAAGGGCAAGGGGCTTTCGGAGGAAGAAGTGAAGAGGGTGCCATCAAGACAAGAGCAGCAAGCCGTTGGGAGCAAGCAAATCTTGGTGGGATCTGTTGACACTCGACGTTCTTTTTCTCATAACTTGCAGGGACCTTTACCACCCGCTCTTAGCCTCGACTCCTTCCCTGTGTTGGAAGAAGTTCTACGGACTACCGATGAGTTTTGTGATCAATATCGGGCTCTAAGAAGAGAAGTGGAGATACTCCAGGAGGAGAATTGCCGTCTCCGAAGAATGCTGGAATACCACTCGATTCACATCACAAGGTCATCATCGCCAACTTCAGATAACAATGAATCTCTTCGAGTCTTAGTGCAGAATTGCCAAGCTGAGAAACTGAAGCTGAAGGAGATCTGTAAGAAGCGCGGGAGGAATTCATCACCACCATCGCCGCAGGAGTAATTCATCATCGGTATTGGCATCCCCTTGGTTTGTTCCAAGCTTGGGGGAGTGCCGCGGTATCACATCATCACTACCTTTTACTTTTATTGTCAAGTAGTGTCATATCATGAGTAGGGAAGTTATCATATAAGATGGGTTGCAGTTTGGAAGTATCTCTCCTTTAGTTGGTTATCTATGTATCCCTTGGTGTGAGTTATCGTTATGAAATATTAATGAGAAGTCTTATCATTTACATATTGCACATCTTATTTTAGTTTGCAATCTCTATTATATGATTTACCTTGTTGTTAGTATTGGTATCACTTTGGGAGCATTGAATAAATCTATTTGGTTTTGGCAAACTTAGCATTGGTCAATAGCAACAACACTTTGAGGTTTAAGTAGAAAAGAGAAATACATGTAGTTATTTCATTGTCTTTCTTTCTTGTTAGCTCATAGCTTATTATTCTGAAGTTAAAATTGTTTGTGCTTACAAGGAAGATGCATGATTGTTTCTATCACATGTATATTTGTTTGTTTCCCTCAACTCTTATGCTTGCTAATTAACCTTGCTAGCCAAAGACTTGTACTGAGAGGGAATACTTCTCGTGCGTCCAAACCTTAGCCCAAACCTATGTCATTTGTGTCCACCATACCTACCTACTACATGGTATTTTATGCCATTCCAAGTAAATACTTCATGTGCTACCTTTAAACAATTCAAAACTTAGTATCCCTTATTTGTGTCAATGTTTTATAGCTCATGAGGAAGTATGTGGTGTTTTATCTTTCAATCTTGTTGGGCAACTTTCACCAATGGACTAGTGGCTTCATCCGCTTGTCCAATAATTTTGCAAAAAGAGCTGGCAATGGGATTCCCAGTCCCAAACTAATTAACCTAATAAGACACTCCTCCATGGTATGTGATTGATGGACGGCACCCGAAGGATTCGGTTAGCCATGGCTTGTGTAAGCAAAGGTTGGGGGGAGTGTCATCATAATAAAACTAAAATAAAAAGGCACTCCTTCATGGTATGAGATTGTTGGCAGGCACCCGAGGATTCGGTTAGCCATGGTTTGTGAAAGAAAGGTTGGAAGGAGTGCCACACAAAATAAAAATAAAATGGGAGCCGCTCTTTGAAGGTTTGTCTGGCAAGGGGGCTAGAGTACCCGCTACCAGTCGTTGACAACAACAAACACTTCTCAAAATGTTACTTTTATTATCTCTATATGATTTCAAAACTGAAAAAGCTCTAGCACATGATTTAATCACTGCTTCCCTCTGCGAAGGGCCTGTCTTTTACTTTATGTTGAGTCAGTAAACCTATTTCCCTCCATCTCAAGCAAGCATTTGAGTTGTTGTGATCAAACCATTATATTGTGATTTGCTTCATCATGTCTTTACTCTTCCTTGTTTAGTACAAGTTTTATCTGAATGAATATAGCTTTGCAAGTATCAATGATCATGAGGAGACCATTATGATTGAGTATGCAAGTTGTGCCTTATAAACTTTAACATGAGAGCGCTGCTCAATGAGATAAGTATAATCTGTTAATTGTTCTCTGACCAAGAACGAAGTTTGCCATCACCAATTATGATTTCTTATGCACCTTTATTTGTGATTACTTTATACTTGTTTCAAGTTGAGTTATATGAGGAAGTTGTTTACTATAATGTCTTGTGTGAATGAATATGATGCTTCTTGTCCGTATTTTATTTATCGACTATTCACTCCATAAACACGTGGTCCTGTTTACTGAGTTCAGTTTCGCTTGGGGACAAGCGAAGTCTAAGCTTGGGGGGAGTTGATACGTCCAATTTGCATCACTATTTTATATCATAATTTGCTATTATTCATTGATATATTTCATATTTGGACACAATACTTATGTTATTTCATCTATTTTGCATGTTTCATCATTATTGGAGGATCAAGCACCGGAGCCAGGATTCTGCTGGAAAAAGCACCGTCCGAACGCAATATTTCGGAAGATCAACTGTGGAAGGAAATTATACCAAAAATCCTATTTTTCAAGATGACGAAGGAAGCCAGAAGGAGGAGCTGAGAAGGCCCAAGGTGGGGCCCGACCACAGGCCGGCGCGGCCCATGGCCTGGCCGCGCCACCTTGTGGTGTGGGGGCCCCACAGCCCCTTTCGCCTCCTTTTCTTCGCGAAACCCTTCGTCCCGAAAACCTAAGCCACGAGAGGGTTCCTCACGAAGAGTTACGGCCGCCTCGCGGGGCGGAGAACACCAGAGAGAAAAGAGCTCTCCGGCGGGCAGGAATCCACCGGGGAAATTCCCTCCCGGAGGGGGAAATCGACGCCATCGTCACCGTCATCGAGCTGGACATCATCTCCACCGCCATCACCATCATCTTCACCATCATCACCGCCGTCTCCACCGCAGCACCTCGTCACCGCCGTAGCAATTTGGGTTTGATCTTGATTGTTTGATAGGGGAAACTCTCCCGGTATCTATTTCTACTTGTTGTTGATGCTATTGAGTGAAACCATTGAACCAAGGTTTATGTTCAGATTGTTATTCATCATCATATCACCTCTGATCATGTTCCATATGATGTCTCGTGAGTAGTTCGTTTAGTTCTTGAGGACATGGGTGAAGTCTAAATGTTAGTAGTGAACTATGGTTGATTAATATTCAATGGTATGATATTTAAGTTGTGGTGTTATTCTTCTAGTGGTGTCATGTGAACGTCGACTACATGACACTTCACCTTTATGGGCCTAGGAGAATGCATCTTGTACTCGTTTGCCAATTGCGGGGTTGCCGGAGTGACGAAACCTAAACCCCCGTTGGTATATCGATGCAGGAGGGATAGCAGGATCTCGAGTTTAAGGCTGTGGTTAGATTTATTCTTAATTACTTTCTTGTAGTTGCGGATGCTTGCAAGGGGTATAATCACAAGTATGTATTAGTCCTAGGAAGGGCGGTACATTAGCATAGGTTCACCCACACAACACTTATCATAACAATGAAGATTATTTAGCCGTATGTAGCGAAAGCACTAGACTAAAATCCCGTGTGTCCTCGAGAACGCTTGGTCATTATAAGAAATCAAACCGGCTTGTCCTTTGTGCTAAAAAGGATTGGGCCACTCGCTGCAATTGTTACTCTCGCACTTTACTTACTCGTACTTTATTCAACTGTTACATCAAAACCCCCGAATACTTGTCTGTGAGCATTTACAGTGAATCCTTCATCGAAACTGCTTGTCAACACCTTCTGCTCCTCGTTGGGATCGACATTCTTACTTATCGAAGATACTACGATACACCCCCTATACTTGTGGGTCATCAGCGTCATGCGCTCCCGATGGGAGTAGCCCCCGAGTCTGAGCGCGGGTGCTTGCAACCGAGTGCAGACTCGAGCTGATTAGCCAATTTTTTTTCAATCCTTTTTTCCTTCGACTCCTCATTCGGGGGTGCGCGTCAGCGCTCCCGATGGGAGTAGCCCCCGAGTCTAAGTGCAGATGCTTCGCAATCTGTGCATAGACTCAAGTTCACCATCCGATACCTTTTATTCCTTCGAATACTCCGATCATTCTTTACGACATCATTGATGACGTTTCACTGACATCCTGATTTTGACTGATAAGACACGACCCGCTGGGCCCATCCTTTCTCTGTATGGCCCTATTTTCAAGCAATTTCCACTCTTCTCGCACAGTTACCAAGGCGTCTCCTTGATCCCTGCAACCATCAATCGGAAAAAGGTCCACTGGAAGCAACGACACGTGCCCACGCAGCCCTCCTTCTCTTAAAATCTCCAAAGGACAAAAATCCCTAATCTTCTTCATACTTACCGTAGCATCTCCTCGCCCTTCTTCTTCTTCCTTCCTTTGCAACTGCTGCGCCGCTACCACCGCTTTTCCGATCTTCCCCAGATCTCGCAATGGTGAAGAAGAAGAGCCTTGCTACCGCCGCCAGTTCTACCAGCGGTGGCACCGCCGCCAAATCCTCCTCGAATCTTCCGAAGAGGAGCGCTCCAGATGCTCCTCCTCCAGCTCCGGTGCCGCCAGCGCCGCTAGGCTCGATAGCCAAACCTGGGGATTGGCTAGCATCCTCCATCACGAAACGTGATGATAAGAGGGCCCGAAGCCTTGGGTTAGTCTCCTCCGACGAGGGGAACGTGATTCTTCCAGGTGCGATTTCTCGGCCCAATCCCCCTGCTGGTTTTTCCGTGGTGTTCCTGTCATTCCTGTATCGGGGTCTCTCGCTTCCTGCCCATGGATTCCTTCACCATCTTCTGCGAACCTACGAAATCCAGCTGTGGCAACTCACCCCTAACTCAATCCTTCACGTTGCTGTGTTTATCACCCTCTGTGAGGCATTCTTGGGCATTGAGCCCCATTTTGGGCTGTGGAAAAAGATCTTTTATGTTAAGAGGTACAGCAGTAGTAATGGATCCTTTGTCATCAGAGGAGTGGGGTTTGTGGCCCGTTCAGAGGTTAACTATTTCAGTTTCCCAATGAGAGAATCCGTGCAAGGATGGAGACTGAAATGGTTTTATGTCAAGGACTCTTCAACAACCGAGTCCCAGCTTCCTTGCTTTGTCGATGTCCTTGAAGCCAAGCCGAAGGATTCTTGGAAAAACATTCTCTCTCCCAACAAAAAGATAGCAGCCGACGAATTATTCGCCAAATTCCTTCGGATCAAAGAGGCCGATGGTCAAACTATGATCGGTACAGAGGTAGCAGCGGTGTTCTTGAGGCGTCGAGTCCAACCAATCATGGCCAGAATCCACCCGATGTGGTTGTATTCGGGTGTAAAGGATGAAACCAGGATAAATATCGCTGAACTGTCGGAAAAGGAGCTGCTTGACGAAGTCCGTCGCCTTACTCTCTTTAGTCAGGAAGACTCGATTCCGTTGATATCTTCTTATACTCCCCTTGATGCCGATCATCCACCATCAGAGGTATCTTTCCTTCTCATATTCTCATTACGCTGCTTCCACTTAGTCAACATAATTACTATTATTCTTATTTGTTCTTCTGTTCGACAGATCCCCATAGTTTCTGAAAACTTGCATGATTCGCCGAATGATACTTCTGAGGGAAGAGGCTCCTCAGTCCCTGTTGATTTTCACACTGTCGAGCACATAGGCCCAGAGAGCGAACACGATGATCCGATAGATTGTGAAGCTGTTCACACCGATCTTCCTTCCTCAGCCGATGATGCTCGCGACACAGAGGGATCAGTGCGCGATGATGACGCTGATCGTGATGCCTTTGTTAATGCAGTTGTGGAGGAGACCAGGGCTTCACCCGTGAAGAGATCAACCGGCGGTTTCGCCGATGAAGACGATCTCTTTGATATGTAAGCACTGATACGTCTCCGACGTATCGATAATTTCTTATGTTCCATGCCACATTATTGATGTTATCTACATGTTTTATGCACACTTTATGTCATATTCGTGCATTTTCTGGAACTAACCTATTAACAAGATGCCGAAGTGCCGATTGTCGTTTTCGCTGTTTTTGGTTTCGAAATCCTAGTAACGAAATATTCTCGGAATTGGACGAAATCAACGCCCAGGGTCCTATTTTGCCACGAAGCTTCCAGAAGTCCGAAGGAGAGACGAAGAGGGGCCACGAGGGGGCCACACCCTTGGCCGCGCGGCCCCCCTTGGCCGCGCGGCCCCGTGGTGTGGGGCCCTCGTGCCGCCTCTTGACCTGCCCTTCCGCCTACAAATCGCCTCCGTGACGAAACCCCCAGTACCGAGAGCCACGATACGGAAAACCTTCCAGAGACGCCGCCGCCGCCGATCCCATCTCGGGGGATCCAGGAGATCGCCTCCGGCACTCTGCCGGAGAGGGGATTCATCTCCCGGAGGACTCTACGCCGCCATGGTCGCCTCCGGTGTGATGTGTGAGTAGTCTACCCCTGGACTATGGGTCCATAGCAGTAGCTAGATGGTTGTCTTCTCCCCATTGTGCTATCATTGTCGGATCTTGTGAGCTGCCTATCATGATCAAGATCATCTATATGTAATTCTATATGTTGCGTTTGTTGGGATCCGATGAATAGAGAATACTTGTTATGTTGATTATCAAAGTTATATCTATGTGTTGTTTATGATCTTGCATGCTCTCCGTTACTAGTAGATGCTCCGGCCAAGTAGATGCTTGTAACTCCAAGAGGGAGTATTTATGCTCGATAGTGGGTTCATGCCCGCATTGACACCTGGGACAGATGACGTGAAAGTTCTAAGGTTGTGTTGTGCTGTTGCCACTAGGGATAAAACATTGATGCTATGTCTAAGGATGTAGTTGTTGATTACATTACGCACCATACTTAATGCAATTGTCTCGTTGCTTTGCAACTTAATACCGGAGGGGGTTCGGATGATAACCCGAAGGTGGACTTTTTAGGCATAGATGCAGATTGGATGGCGGTCTATGTACTTTGTCGTAATGCCCAATTAAATCTCACTATACTCATCATGATATGTATGTGCATGGTCATGCTCTCTTTATTTGTCAATTGCCCAACCGTAATTTGTTCACCCAACATGCTCGCTTATCTTATGGGAGAGACACCTCTAGTGAACTGTGGACCCCGGTCCAATTCTCTATATTGAAATACAATCTACTGCAATACCGTTCTACTGTTTTCTGCAAACAATCATCTTCCACACAATACGGTTAATCCTTTGTTACAGCAAGCCGGTGAGATTGACAACCTCACTGTTTCGTTGGGGCAAAGTACTTTGGTTGTGTTGTGCAGGTTCCACGTTGGCGCCGGAATCCCTGGTGTTGCGCCGCACTACATCCCGCCGCCATCAACCTTCAACGTGCTTCTTGGCTCCTCCCGGTTCGATAAACCTTGGTTTCTTCTCGACGGAAAACTTGCTCGCTGTGCGCATCATACCTTCCTCTTGGGGTTCCCAACGAACGTGTGAGTTACACGCCATCAAGCTAAATTTCGGCGCCGTTGCCGGGAGATCAAGACACGCCGCGAGGGGAGTCTCCACTTCTCAATCTCTTTACTTTGTTTTTGTCTTGCTTAGTTTTATTTACTACTTTGTTTGCTGCACTAAATCAAAATACAAAAAAATTAGTTGCTAGTTTTACTTTATTTGCTATCTTGTTTGCTATATCAAAAACACAAAAAAATTAGTTTACTTGCATTTACTTTATCTAGTTTGCTTTATTTACTGTTGCTAAAATGGCCAACCCTGAAAATACTAAGTTGTGTGACTTCACAACCACAAATAATAATGATTTCTTATGCACACCTATTGCTCCACCTGCTACTACAGACAGAATTCTTTGAAATTAAACCTGCTTTACTTAATCTTGTTATGCGAGAGCAATTTTCCAGTGTTAGTTCCGATGATGCTGCTGCCCATCTTAATAATTTTGTTGAATTATGTGAAATGCAAAAGTATAAGGATGTAGATGGTGACATTATAAAATTAAAATTGTTCCCTTTCTCATTAAGAGGAAGAGCTAAAGATTGGTTGCTATCTCTCGCCTAAGAATAGTATTGATTCATGGACTAAATGCAAGGATGCTTTTATTGGTAGATATTATCCCCCTGCTAAAATTATATCTTTGAGGAGTAGCATAATGAATTTTAAACAATTAGATACTGAACATGTTGCTCAAGCTTGGGAAAGAATGAAATCTTTGGTTAAAAATTGCCCAACCCATGGATCGACTACTTGGATGATCATCCAAACCTTCTATGCAGGACTAAATTTTTCTTCACGGAATTTATTGGATTCATCTGCTGGAGGTACCTTTATGTCCATCACTCTTGGTGAAGCAACAAAGCTTCTTGATAATATGATGATCAATTACTCTGAATGGCACACGAAAAGAGCCCCACAAGGTAAGAAGGTAAATTCTGTCGAAGAAACCTCTTCCTTGAGTGATAAGATTGATGCTATTATGTCTATGCTTGTGAATGATAGGACTAATATTGATCCTAATAATGTTCCATTAGCTTCATTGGTTGCACAAGAAGAACATGTTGATGTGAACTTCATTAAAAATAATAATTTCAACAACAATGCTTACCGGAACAATTCTAGTAACAACTATAGGCCATATCCTTATAATAATGGCAACGGCTATGGTAATTCTTATGGGAATTCTTACAACAATAATAGGAACACACCCCCTGGACTTGAAGCCATGCTTAAAGAATTTATTAGTACACAAACCGCTTTTAACAAATCTGTTGAAGAAAAGCTTGGGAAAATTGATATACTTGCTTCTAAAGTCGATAGTCTTGTCGCTGATGTTGATCTTTTGAAATCGAAAGTTATGCCTAATGAAAATCATCATAATAAAATTGTTACTACAACAAATGCCATCCAAGTTAGAATTAATGAGAATATAAGATTAATGGCTGAACTGCGTGCTAGGTGGGATAGAGAAGAAAATGAAAAACTAGCTAAAGAGAAGAAGGTAGCTAAAGTTTGGACTATTACCACCACTAGTAATGCTAATGCTACACATGTTGCTGCACCTCCTACTAATACTAATAAAAGAATTGGTGTTAGCAATGTTTCCACTTCTAATGCAAAGCGCGAGAAACCGCTCGAAACTGCTAAAACTCGCTGAACTCGCTCGTGATAAAGTCGCTTGAAATTTTTTCCAACATTGGGGAAGATGATCTCATTGCTTTAGATTATAATGGTTTAAATTTTGATGATTGCAACATCTCTGAAGTTATAAAGTTCTTGCAAAAACTTGCTAAAAGTCCCAATGCTAGTGCTATAAATTTGGCTTTCACGCAACATATTACAAATGCTCTCATAAAAGCTAGAGAAGAGAAACTAGAGCGCGAAGCCTCTATTCCTAAAAAGTTAGAGGATGGTTGGGTGCCCATCATTAAGATGAAGGTTAAAGATTTTGATTGTAATGCTTTATGTGATCTTGGTGCAAGTATTTCGTTATGCCTAAGAAAATTTATAATATGCTTGACTTGCCACCGCTGAAAAATTGTTATTTGGATGTTAATCTTGCTGATCATTCTACAAAGAAACCTTTGGGGAAAGTTGATAATGTTCGCATTACCGTTAACAATAACCTTGTCCCCGTTGATTTTGTTGTCTTGGATATTGAATGCAATGCATCTTGTCCAATTATATTGGGAAGACCTTTTCTTCGAACCGTTGGTGCTACCATTGATATATGAAAGCAGAATAATAGCGCTCGGCGGCGCGG
>NC_061509.1:55267637-55296843 GCF_022539505.1 Lolium rigidum
TACTACAGCAGAATTCTTTGAAATTAAACCTGCTTTACTGAATCTTGTTATGCGAGAGCAATTTTCTGGTGTTAGTTCTGATGATGCTGCTGCCCATCTTAATAATTTTGTTGAACTATGTGAAATGCAAAAATATAAAGATGTAGATGGTGATATTATTAAATTAAAATTGTTCCCTTTCTCATTAAGAGGAAGAGCTAAAGATTGGTTGCTATCTCTGCCTAAGAATAGTATTGATTCATGGACTAAATGCAAGGATGCTTTTATTGGTAGATATTATCCCCCTGCTAAAATTATATCTTTGAGGAGTAGCATAATGAATTTTAAACAATTAGATACTGAACATGTTGCTCAAGCTTGGGAAAGAATGAAATCTTTGGTTAAAAATTGCCCAACCCATGGATCGACTACTTGGATGATCATCCAAACCTTTTATGCGAGACTGAATTTTTCTTCGCGGAATTTATTGGATTCAGCTGCTGGAGGTACCTTTATGTCCATCACTCTTGGTGAAGCAACAAAGCTTCTTGATAATATGATGATCAACTACTCTGAATGGCACACGGAAAGAGCTCCACAAGGTAAGAAGGTAAATTCGTCGAAGAAACCTCTTCCTTGAGTGATAAGATTGATGCTATTATGTCTATGCTTGTGAATGATAGGACTAATATTGATCCTAATAATGTTCCATTAGCTTCATTGGTTGCACAAGAAGAACATGTTGATGTAAACTTCATTAAAAATAATAATTTCAACAACAATGCTTACCGGAACAATTCTAGTAACAACTATAGGCCATATCCTTATAATAATGGCAACGGCTATGGTAATTCTTATGGGAATTCTTACAACAATAATAGGAACACACCCCCTGGACTTGAAGCCATGCTTAAAGAATTTATTAGTACACAAACTGCTTTTAACAAATCTGTTGAAGAAAAGCTTGGGAAAATTGATATACTTGCTTCTAAAGTTGATAGTCTTGCTGCTGATGTTGATCTTTTGAAATCGAAAGTTATGCCTAATGAAAATCATCATAATAAAATTGTTACTACAGCAAATGCCATCCAAGTTAGAATTAATGAGAATATAAGATTAATGGCTGAACTGCGTGCTAGGTGGGATAGAGAAGAAAATGAAAAACTAGCTAAAGAGAAGAATGTAGCTAAAGTTTGGACTATTACCACCACTAGTAATGTTAATGCTACACATGTTGCTGCACCTCCTACTAATACTAATAAAAGAATTGGTGTTAGCAATGTTTCCACTTCTAATGCAAAGCGCGAAAACCGCCTGAAACCGCTAAAACCGCTGAAACCGCTCGTGATAAAGCCGCTGAAATTTTTTCCAACATTGGGGATGATGATCCCATTGCTTTAGATTATAATGGTTTGAATTTTGATGATTGCCACATCTCTGAAGTTATAAAGTTCTTGCAAAAACTTGCTAAAAGTCCTAATGCTAGTGCTATAAATTTGGCCTTTACACATCATATTACAAATGCTCTCATAAAAGCTAGAGAAGAGAAACTAGAGCGCGAAGCCTCTATTCCTAAAAAGCTAGAGGATGGTTGGGAGCCCATCATTAAGATGAAGGTTAAAGATTTTGATTGTAATGCTTTATGTGATCTTGGTGCAAGTTTTTCTGTTATGCCTAAGAAAATTTATAATATGCTTGACTTGCCACCGTTGAAAAATTGTTATTTGGATGTTAATCTTGCTGATCATTCTACAAAGAAACCTTTGGGTAAGGTTGATAATGTTCGCATTACCGTTAACAATAACCTTGTTCCCGTTGATTTTGTTGTCTTGGATATTGAATGCAATGCATCTTGTCCCATTATATTGGGAAGACCTTTTCTTCGAACTCGTTGGTGCTATTATTGATATGAAGGAAGGTAATATAAAATATCAATTTCCTCTCAAGAAAGGTATGGAACACTTCCCTAGAAAGAGAATGAAGGTACCTTTTGATTCTATTATGAGAACAAATTATGATGTTGACACTTCATCTCTTGATAATACTTGATACACACTTTCTGCGCCTAGCTGAAAGGCGTGAAAGAAAAGCGCTTATGGGAGACAACCCATGTTTTTACCTACAGTACTTTGTTTTTATTTTGTGTCTTGGAAGTTGTTTACTACTGTAGCAACCTCTCCTTATCTTAGTTTTGTGTTTTGTTGTGCCAAGTTAAGCCGTTGATAGAAAAGTAAGTACTAGATTTGGATTACTGCACAGTTCCAGATTTCTTTGCTGTCACGAATCTGGGTCCACCTCCCTGTAGGTAACTCAGAAAATTAAGCCAATTTACGTGCATGATCCTCAGATATGTATGCAACTTTCATTAAATTTGGGCATTTTCATTTGAGCAAGTCTGGTACCATTTTAAAATTCGTCAATACGAACTGTTCTGTTTTGACAGATTCTGCCTTTTATTTCGCATTGCCTCTTTTGCTATGTTGGATGAATTTCTTTGATCCACTAATGTCCAGTAGCATTATGCAATGTCCAGAAGTGTTAAGAATGATTGTGTCACCTCTGAATATGTTAATTTTTATTGTGCACTAACCCTCTAATGAGTTGTTTCGAGTTTGGTGTGGAGGAAGTTTTCAAGGATCAAGAGAGGAGTATGATGCAACATGATCAAGGAGAGTGAAAGCTCTAAGCTTGGGGATGCCCCGGTGGTTCACCCCTGCATATATCAAGAAGACTCAAGCGTCTAAGCTTGGGGATGCCCAAGGCATCCCCTTCTTCATCGACAACACTATCAGGTTCCTCCCCGAAACTATATTTTTATTCCATCACATCTTATGTGCTTTTTCTTGGAGCGTCGGTTTGTTTTTGTTTTTGTTTTGTTTGAATAAAATGGATCCTAGCATTCACTTTATGGGAGAGAGACACGCTCCGCTGTAGCATATGGACAAGTATGTCCTTGGTTTCTACTCATAGTATTCATGGCGAAGTTTCTCCTTCGTTAAATTGTTATATGGTTGGAATTGGAAAATGATACATGTAGTAATTGCTATAAATGTCTTGGGTAATGTGATACTTGGCAATTGTTGTGCTCATGTTTAAGCTCTTGCATCATATGCTTTGCACCCATTAATGAAGAAATACATAGAGCATGCTAAAATTTGGTTTGCATATTTGGTTTCTCTAAGGTCTAGATAATTTCTAGTATTGAGTTTGAACAACAAGGAAGACGGTGTAGAGTCTTATAATGTTTTCAATATGTCTTTTATGTGAGTTTTGCTGCACCGGTTCATCCTTGTGTTTGTTTCAAATAAGCCTTGCTAGCCTAAACCTTGTATCGAGAGGGAATACTTCTCATGCATCCAAAACACTTGAGCCAACCACTATGCCATTTGTGTCCACTATACCTACCTACTACATGGTATTTTCCGCCATTCCAAAGTAAATTGCTTGAGTGCTACCTTTAAAATTCCATCATTCACCTTTGCAATATATAGCTCATGGGACAAATAGCTTAAAAACTATTGTGGTATTGAATATGTAATTATGCACTTTATCTCTTATTAAGTTGCTTGTTGTGCGATAACCATGTTTACCGGGGACGCCATCAACTTTTCATTGTTGAATTTCATGTGAGTTGCTATGCATGTTCGTCTTGTCCGAAGTAAGGGCGATCTACACCGAGTTGAATGGTTTGAGCATGCATATTGTTAGAGAAGAACATTGGGCCGCTAACTAAAGCCATGATCCATGGTGGAAGTTTCAGTTTTGGACAAACATCCTCAAATCTCTAATGAGAAAAGAATTAATTGTTGTTGAATGCTGAAAGCATTAAAAGAGGAGTCCATTATCTGTTGTCTATGTTGTCCCGGTATGGATGTCTAAGTTGAGAATAATCAAAAGCGAGAAATCCAAATGCGAGCTTTCTCCTTAGACCTTTGTACGAGCGGCATAGAGGAACCCCTTTGTGATACTTGGTGAAAGCATATGTATTGCGGTGATAATCCAGGTAGTCCAAGCTAATTAGGACAAGGTGCGGGCACTATTGGTACACTATGCATGAGGCTTGCAACTTATAAGATATAATTTACATGATGCATATGCTTTATTACTACCGTTGACAAAATTGTTTCATGTTTTCAAAATCAAAGCTCTAGCACAAATATAGCAATCGATGCTTTTCCTCTATGAGGACCATTCTTTTACTTTCAATGTTGAGTCAGTTCACCTATTTCTCTCCACCTCAAGAAGCAAACACTTGTGTGAACTGTGCATTGATTCCTACATACTTGCTTATTGCACTTATTATATTACTCTATGTTGACAATATCCATGAGATATACATGTTACAAGTTGAAAGCAACCGCTGAAACTTAATCTTCTTTTGTGTTGCTTCAATGCCTTTACTTTGAATTATTGCTTTATGAGTTAACTCTTATGCAAGACTTATTGATGCTTGTCTTGAAGTGCTATTCATGAAAAGTCTTTGCTTTATGATTCACTTGTTTACTCATGTCATATACATTGTTTTGATCGCTGCATTCACTACATATGCTTTACAAATAGTATGATCAAGATTATGATGGCATGTCACTCCGGAAATTATCCGTGTTATCGTTTTACCTCGCTCGGGACGAGCGGAACTAAGCTTGGGGATGCCGATACGTCTCCGACGTATCGATAATTTCTTATGTTCCATGCCACATTATTGATGTTATCTACATGTTTTATGCACACTTTATGTCATATTCGTGCATTTTCTGGAACTAACCTATTAACAAGATGCCGAAGTGCCAGTTGCTGTTTTCTGCTGTTTTTGGTTTCAGAAATCCTAGTAAGGAAATATTCTCGGAATTGGACGAAATCAACGCCCAGGGGCCTATTTTTCCACGAAGCTTCCAGAAGTCCGAAGATGAAACGAAGTGGGGCCACAGGGTGCCCAAACCCTAGGGTGGCGCGGCCCGCCCCTGGCCGCGCCGGCCTATGGTGTGGGGCCCCTGTGCCCCCTCCTGACTTGCCCTTCCGCCTACTTAAAGCCTCCGTGACGAAACCCCCAGTACCGAGAGCCAACGCCGATCCCATCTCGGGGGATCCAGGAGATCGCCTCCGGCACCCTGCCGGAGAGGGGAATCATCTCCCGGAGGACTCTACGCCGCCATGGTCGCCTCCGGTGTGATGTGTGAGTAGTCTACCCCCGGACTATGGGTCCATAGCAGTAGCTAGATGGTTGTCTTCTCCCCATTGTGCTATCATTGTCGGATCTTGTGAGCTGCCTATCATGATCAAGATCATCTATATGTAATTCTATATGTTGCGTTTGTTGGGATCCGATGAATAGAGAATACTTGTTATGTTGATTATCAAAGTTATACCTATGTGTTATTTATGATCTTGCATGCTCTCCGTTACTAGTAGATGCTCCGGCCAAGTAGATGCTTGTAACTCCAAGAGGGAGTACTTATGCTCGATAGTGGGTTCATGCCTCGCATTGACACCTGGGACAAGTGACGTAAAGTTCTAAGGTTGTGTTGTGTTGTTGCCACTAGGGATAAAACATTGATGCTATGTCTAAGGATGTAGTTGTTGATTACATTACGCACCATACTTAATGCAATTGTCTCGTTGCTTTGCAACTTAATACTGGAAGGGGTTCGGATGATAACCTGAAGGTGGACTTTTTAGGCATAGATGCATGCTGGATGGCGGTCTATGTACTTTGTCGTAATGCCCAATTAAATCTAACAATACTCATCATGATATGTATGTGCATGGTCATGCTCTCTTTATTTGTCAATTGCCCAACTCGTAATTTGTTCACCCAACATGCTGTTTGTCTTATGGGAGAGACACCTCTAGTGAACTATGGACCCCGGTCCAATTCTCTTTACTGAAATACAATCTATCGCAATACTTGTTCTACTCGTTTTCTGCAAACAATCATCTTCCACACAATACGGTTAATCCTTTGTTACAGCAAGCCGGTGAGATTGACAACGTCACTGTTTCGTTGGGGCAAAGTACTTTGGTTGTGTTGTGCAGGTTCCACGTTGGCGCCGAAATCCCTGGTGTTGCGCCGCACTACATCCCGCCGCCATCAACCTTCAACGTGCTTCTTGGCTCCTCCTGGTTCGATAAACCTTGGTTTCTTTCTGAGGGAAAAATTGCTGTTGTGCGCATCATACCTTCCTCTTGGGGTTCCCAACGAACGTGTGAGTTACACGCCATCAGACGACCATCTAGCTACTGCTATGGACCCATAGTCCAGGGGTGAACTACTCACTCATCACTCCGGAGGCGACCATGGCGGTGAAGAGTCCTCCGGGAGATGATTCCCCTCTCCGGCAGGGTGCCGGAGGCGATCTCCAGAATCCCCCGAGATGGGATTGGCGGCGGCGGCGTCTCCGGAAGGTTTTCCGTATCGTGGCTCTCGGCACTGGGGGTTTCGCGACGGAGGCTTTAAGTAGGCGGAAGGGCGGAGTCGGGAGAGTCACGGGGGCCCCACACGCTAGGGCCGCGCGGGCCCCCCTTGGGCCGCGCCGCCCTAGTGTGGCGGCGCCCCGTGGCCCCACTTCGTCTCCCATCCGGTCTTCTGGAAGCTTCATGTAAAAATAGGCCCCTGGGCGTTGATTTCGTCCAATTCCGACAATATTTCCTTTGTAGGATTTCTGAAACCAAAAACAGCAGAAAATAGCAACTGGCTCTTCGGCATCTCGTTAATAGGTTAGTGCCGGAAAATGCATAAATACGACATAAAGTATGCATAAAACATGTAGATATCATCAATAATGTGGCATGAAACATAAGAAATTATCGATACGTCGGAGACGTATCAGCATCCCTAAGCTTAGTTCTCGCTCGTCCCGAGCAGGTAAACGATAACAAAGATAATTTCTGGAGTGACATGCCATCATAACCTTGATCATACTATTGTAAGCATATGTAATGAATGTAGCGATCAAAACAATGGTAATGACATGAGTAAACAACTGAATCATAAAGCAAAGACTTTTCATGAATAGTACTTCAAGACAAGCATCAATAAGTCTTGCATAAGAGTTAACTCATAAAGCAATAAATCAAAGTAAAGGTATTGAAGCAACACAAAGGAAGATTAAGTTTCAGCGGTTGCTTTCAACTTATAACATGTATATCTCATGGATAGTGTCTATGTAAAGTAATATAACAAGTGCAATACGCAAGTATGTAGGAATCAATGCACAGTTCACACAAGTGTTTGCTTCTTGAGGTGGAGAGAAATAGGTGAACTGACTCAACATAAAAGTAAAAGAAAGGTCCTTCAAAGAGGAAAGCATCGATTGCTATATTTGTGCTAGAGCTTTTATTTTGAAAACATGAAACAATTTTGTCAACGGTAGTAATAAAGCATATGTATCATGTAAATTATATCTTACAAGTTGCAAGCCTCATGCATAGTATACTAGTAGTGCCCGCACCTTGTCCTAATTAGCTTGGATTACCAGGATTATCATCGCCATACACATGTTTTAACCAAGTGTCACAAAGGGGTACCTCTATGCCGCCTGTACAAAGGTCTAAGGAGAAAACTCGCATTTGGATTTCTCGCTTTTGATTATTCTCAACTTAGACATCCATACCGGGACAACATAGACAACAAATAATGGACTCCTCTTTAATGCATAAGCATGTAGCAACAATTAATGTTCTCATATGAGATTGAGGATATATGTCCAAAACTCGAAACTTCCACCATGATTCATGGCTTTAGTTAGCGGCCCAATGTTCTTCTCTAACATTATGCATGCTCTAACCATTTAATGAGTGGTAAATCTCCCTTACTTCGAGACAAGACGAACATGCATAGCAACTCACATGATATTCAACAAAGAGTTGATGGCGTCCCCAGGAGCATGGTTATCGCACAACAAGCAACTTAATAAGAGATAAAGTGCATAAGTACATATTCAATACCACAATAGTTTTTAAGCTATTTGTCCCATGAGCTATATATTGCAAAGGCTAATGATGGAAATTTAAAGGTAGCACTCAAGCAATTTACTTTGGAATGGCGGAGAAATACAATGTAGTAGGTAGGTATGGTGGACACAAATGGCATAGTGGTTGGCTCAAGGATTTTGGATGCATGAGAAGTATTCCCTCTCGATACAAGGTTTAGGCTAGCAAGGTTATTTGAAACAAACACAAGGATGAACCGGTGCAGCAAAACTCACATAAAAGACATATTGTAAACATTATAAGACTCTACACCATCTTCCTTGTTGTTCAAAACTCAATACTAGAAATTATCTAGACTTTAGAGAGACCAAATATGCAAACCAAATTTTAGCAAGCTCTATGTATTTCTTCATTAATGGGTGCAAAGGATATGATGCAAGAGCTTAAACATGAGCACAACAATTTCCAAGTATCAAATTATTCAAGACATTTTAGAATTACTACATGTAGCATTTCCCGATTCCAACCATATAACAATTTAATGAAGAAGATTCAACCTTCGCCATGAATACTATGAGTAAAGCCTAAGGACATATTTGTCCATATGCAACAAGCGGAGCGTGTCTCTCTCCCACACAATGAATGCTAGGATCCATTTTATTCAAACAAAAACAAAAACAAGAACAAACCGACGCTCCAAGCAAAGCACATAAGATGTGATGGAATAAAAATATAGTTTCAGGGGAGGAACCTGATAATGTTGTCGATGAAGAAGGGGATGCCTTGGGCATCTTCAAACTTAGACGCTTGAGTCTTCTTAGAATATGCAGGGGTGAACCACCGGGGCATCCCCAAGCTTAGAGCTTTCACTCTCCTTGATCATATTGTATCATCTCCCTCTCTTGATCCTTGAAAACTTCCTCCACACCAAAATCAAAATAACTCATTAGAGGGTTAGTGCACAATAAAAAATTACATGTTCAGAGGTGACATAATCATTCTTAACACTTCTGGACATTGCACAAAGCTACTGGACATTAATGGATCAAAGAAATTCATACAACATAGCAAAAGAGGCAATGCGAAATAAAAGGCAGAATCTGTCAAAACAGAACAGTTCGTAAAGACGGAATTTAAAGTGGCACCAGACTTGCTCAAATGAAAATGCCCAAATTGAATGAAAGTTGCGTACATATCTGAGGATCACGCACGTAAATTGGCATATTTTTCTGAGCTACCTACAGAGAGGCAGGTCGAAATTCGTGACAGCAAAGAAATCTGTTTCTTTCGCAGTAATCCAAATCTAGTATGAACCTTACTATCAAAGACTTTACTTGGCACAACAATGCACAAAACTAAGATAAGGAGAGGTTGCTACAGTAGTAAACAACTTCCAAGACTCAAATATAAAATAAAGTACTGTAGTAAAAACATGGGTTGTCTCCCATAAGCGCTTTTCTTTAACGCCTTTCAGCTAGGCGCAGAAAGTGTATATCAAGTGTTATCGAGAGATGAAGCATCAACATTACCTTGGCCTTTACCCTTACCTTTCTTGTTCTCTTTCTTACTCTTTGATTTAGGGAATATATGTCTACCCCCGGGTGTAGAGGTGAATTTTAGGGTGCCTTCTCCCATATCTATGACGGCTCCCAATAGTTTCAGCAGGGATCTTCCGAGTGTGATTTGTCCTGTTCCTGCACATTCAATAACAAGATAATCAATGGATATTGTTCTCCCAAGAATGGTTGTATGCACACCCGCAGCTATTCCTTTAGGAATTATAACAGAGTTATCAATAAGAGTTATTCCTTCTCCCACTACAGCATCCAAGGCATATCTATAGCGAATCATAAGACCAAAATAAAAATTACTAAGGAGCAAACTTAGAGTCATTTGAGGTTCAGCTTTACGATAAGAAGTAAAAATTCTGGACCAAGCATCTTTAAAACTCTCCTCATCCCCTTGTTTAAAAGTGAAGACTAATTCCTCAGGTGAAGAAGTAACAGGTGCAGAACTGGACATGGTAGCAAAAGTAAAATGCAAGTAACTAATTTTTTTTTGTGTGTTTTTGATATGGAGTGCAAGACAGTAAATAAAGTAAAGCTAGCAACTAATTTTTTTGTGTTTTGATATAATGCAGCAAACAAGAAAGTAAATAAAATAAAGCAAGACAAAAATAAAGTAAAGAGATTGGATTGTGGAGACTCCCCTTGCAGCGTGTCTTGATCTCCCCGACAACGGCGCCAGAAAAAGAGCTTGATGGCGTGTAATACACACGTTCGTTGGGAACCCCAAGAGGAAGGTATGATGTACACAGTAGCAAGTTTTCCCTCAGAAAGAAACCAAGGTTTATCGAACCAGGAGGAGCCAAGAAGCACGTTGAAGGTTGATGGCGGCGGGATGTAGTGCGGCGCAACACTAGGGATTCCGGCGCCAACGTGGAACCCGCACAACACAACCAAAGTACTTTGCCCCAACGAAACAGGTGAGGTTGTCAATCTCACCGGCTTGCTGTAACAAAGGATTAGATATATAGTGTGGATGATGATTGTTTGCGAAGAACAGTAAAACAAGTATTGCAGCAGATTGTATTCAATGTAAAAGAATAGGACCGGGGTCCACAGTTCACTAAAGGTGTCTCTCCCATAAGATAAATAGCATGTTGGGTGAACAAATTACAGTCGGGCAATTGACAAATAGAGAGGGCATGACAATACACATACATGATATGATAAGTATAGTGAGATTTAATTGGGCATTACGACAAAGTACATAGACCGCTATCCAGCATGCATCTATGCCTAAAAATTCCACCTTCGAGGTTATCATCCGAACCCCTTCCAGTATTAAGTTGCAAACAACAGACAATTGCATTAAGTATGGTGCGTAATGTAATCAATAACTACATCCTCGGACATAGCATCAATGTTTTATCCCTAGTGGCAACAGCACATCCACAACCTTAGAACTTTCTATCACTGTCCCAGATTTAATGGAGGCATGAACCCACTATCGAGCATAAATACTCCCTCTTGGAGTTAAGAGTAAAAACTTGGCCGGAGCCTCTACTAATAACGGAGAGCATGCAAGATCATAAACAACACAAAGGTAATAGATTGATAATCAACATAACATAGTATTCTCTATCCATCGGATCCCGACAAACACAACATATAGCATTACGGATAGATGATCTTGATCATGTTAGGCAGCTCACAAGATCCGACAATGAAGCACATAAGGAGAAGACGACCATCTAGCTACTGCTATGGACCCATAGTCCAGGGGTGAACTACTCACTCATCACTCCGGAGGCGACCATGGCGGTGAAGAGTCCTCCGGGAGATGATTCCCCTCTCCGGCGGGGTGCCGGAGGCGATCTCCTGAATCCCCCGAGATGGGATTGGCGGCGGCGGCGTCTCGGAAGGTTTTCCGTATCGTGGCTCTCGGTGCCGGGGGTTTCGCGACGGAGGCTTTAAGTAGGCGGAAGGGCGGAGTCGGGAGAGTCACGGGGGCCCCACACGCTAGGGCCGCGCGGGCCCCCTTGGGCCGCGCCGCCCTAGTGTGGCGGCGCCCGTGGCCCCACTTCGTCTCCCCTCCGGTCTTCCGGAAGCTTCGTGTAAAAATAGGCCCCCGGGCGTTGATTTCGTCCAATTACGAGAATATTTCCTTTGTAGGATTTACGAAACCAAAAACAGCGAGAAAACAACAATCGGCTCTTCGGCATCTCGTTAATAGGTTAGTGCCGGAAAATGCATAAATACGACATAAAGTATGCATAAAACATGTAGATATCATCAATAATGTGGCATGGAACATAAGAAATTATCGATACGTCGGAGACGTATCAGGCATCCCCAAGCTTAGAGCTTTCACTCTCTTTGATCATATTGTATCATCTCCCTCTCTTGATCCTTGAAAACTTCCTCCACACCAAACTCGAAACAACTCATTAGAGGGTTAGTGCACAATTAAAATTTACATGTTCAGAGGTGACATAATCATTCTTAACACTTCTGGACATTGCACAAGGCTACTGGACATTAATGGAACAAAGAAATTCATCCAACATAGCAAAAGAGGCAATGCGAAATAAAAGGCAGAATCTGTCAAAACAGAACAGTTCGTAAAGATAGATTTTATTGAGGCACCAGACTTGCTCAAATGAAAATACCCATGTGTTTATTTTACTACAGTACTTTTGTTTTATATTTGTGTCTTGGAAGTTGTTATTACTGTAGCAACCTCTCCTTATCTTTATTTTATTGCATTGTTGTGCCAAGTAAAGTCTTTGATAGTAAAGTCAATACTAGATTTGGATTGCTGCGCAGAAACAGATTTCTTGCTGTCACGAATCTGGGCCTAATTCTCTGTAGGTAACTCAGAAAATTATGCGAATTTACGTGAGTGATCCTCAGATATGGACGCAACTTTCATTCAATTTGAGCATTTTCATTTGAGCAAGTCTGGTGCCTCAATAAAATCCGTCTTTACGGACTATTATGTTTTGACAGATTCTGCCTTTTATTTCGCATTGCCTCTTTTGCTATGTTGGATGAATTTCTTTGTTCCATTAGTGTCCAGTAGCTTTGTGCAATGTCCAGAAGTGTTAAGAATGATTGTGTCACCTCTGAACATGTGAATTTTTGATTATGCACTAACCCTCTAATGAGTTTGTTTCGAGTTTGGTATGGAGGAAGTTTTTAAGGGTCAAGAGAGGAGGATGATATACTACGATCAAGAAGAGTGAAAGCTCTAAGCTTGGGGATGCCCCGGTGGTTCATTCCTGCATATTTCAAAAAGACTCAAGCATCTAAGCTTGGGGATGCCCAAGGCATCCCCTTCTTCATCGACAAATTATCAGGTTCCTTCTCTTGAAACTATATTTTTATTCGGTCACATCATATGTACTTTACTTGGAGCGTCTGTTTGTTTTTGTTTTTTGTTTTTGTTTGAATAAAATATGACCCATCATGCTTGTGTGGGAGAGAGACACGCTCCGCTGTTGCGTATGAACACATGTGTTCTTAGCTTTTAATGTTCATGGTGAAGGTTGAAACTGCTTCGTTAATTGTTATATGGTTGGAAACGGGAAATGCTACATGTAGTAATTGATAAAATGTCTTGGATAATTTGATACTTGGCAATTGTTGTGCTCATGATTAAGCTCTTGCATCATATACTTTGCACCTATTAGTGAAGAAATACATAGAGCTTGTCAAAATTTGGTTTGCATGAGTGGTCTCTCTAGAGTGTAGATATTTTCTGGTAAAGGTGTTTGAACAACAAGGAAGACAATGTATAGTCTTATAATGTTTACAATATGTCTTTTATGTGAGTTTTGCTGCACCGGTTCATCCTTGTGTTTGTTTCAAATAACCTTGCTAGCCTAAGCCTTGTATCGAGAGAGAATACTTCTCATGCATCCAAAATCCTTGAGCCAACCACTATGACATTTGTGTCCACCATACCTACCTACTACATGGTATTTCTCCGCCATTACAAAGTAAATTGCTTGAGTGCTACCTTTAAATAATTCAAAATTTATCACCTCTGATTTGTGTCAATGTTTTATAGCTCATGAGGAAGTATGTGTTGTTTATCTTTCATTCTTGTTGGGCAACTTTCACCAATGGACTAGTGGCTTCATCCGCTTATCCAATAATTTTGCAAAAAGAGTCTGGCGCGGGGTTCCCAGCCCCCAATTAATCAACCTTCATTAATAATTCTCTTCACATGTTTTGCTCCGATTCATCGAGTAAGCAACTTAATTTTGCAAATAGACACTCCTTCATGGTATGTGAATGTTGGAAGGCACCCGAGGATTCGGTTAGCCATGGCTTGTGTAAGCAAAAGGTTGGGAGGAGTGTCATCCATAAATAAAACTAAAATACATGTGTAAACAAAAGAGAAGAGGGATGATCTACCTTGCTTGGTAGAGATAACGTCCTTCATGGGAGCCGCTCTTTGAAGGTTTGTCCGGCAAGGGGGTTAGAGTGCCCACTACCATTCGTTGACAACAACAAACACCTCTCAAAATTTTACTTTTATGCTCTCTTTATGTTTTCAAAACCAAAGCTCTAGCACAAATATAGCAATCAATGCTTCCCTCTGCGAAGGGCCATTCTTTTAACTTTTATGTTGAGTCAGTTCACCTATTTCTCTCCATCTCAAGAAGCAAACACTTGTGTGAACTGTGCATTGATTCCTACATACTTGCATATTGCACTTGTTATATTACTTTGCATTGACAACTATCCATGAAATATATATGTTATAAGTTGAAAGCAACCGCTGAAACTTAATCTTCCTTTGTGTTGCTTCAATACCTTTACTATGAATTTATTGCTTTATGAGTTAACTCTTATGCAAGACTTATTGATGCTTGTCTTGAAAGTACTATTCATGAAAAGTCTTTGCTTTATGATTCAGTTGTTTACTCATGTCATTACCATTGTTTTGATCGCTGCATTCATTACATATGCTTACAATAGTATGATCAAGGTTATGATGGCATGTCACTCCAGAAATTATCTTTGTTATCGTTTACACTGCTCGGGACGAGCAGAAACTAAGCTTGGGGATGCTGATACGTCTCCGACGTATCAATAATTTCTTATGTTCCATGCCACATTATTGATGATATCTACATGTTTTATGCATACTTTATGTCATTATTATGCGTTTTCCGGAACTAACCTATTGACGAGATGCCGAAGGGCCGATTCTTGTTTTCTGCTGTTTTTGGTTTCAGAAATCCTAGTAAGGAAATATTCTCGGAATTGGACGAAATCAACGCCCAGAGTCTTAGGATTGCATGAAGCTTCCAGAACACCCGAGAGCCGCCAGAGGGGGGCCACAGGCCCACCAAACACCAGGCTGGCGCGGCCAAGGGGGGGCCGCGCCCCCCTGTTGTGTCGTCGCCTCGTTGACCTTCTGACGCCGCCTCTTCGCCTATATAAAGGTCCCTGACCTAAAACACGATACGGAAAAGCCACGGTACGAGAAACCTTTCCAGAGCCGCCGCCATCGCGAAGCCAATATCCGGGGGACAGGAGTCTCTGTTCCGGCACCAACGCCATCTCCATCAACGCTGCTGTCTCCCATGAGGAGGGAGTAGTTCTCCATCGAGGCTCGGGGCTGTACCGGTAGCTATGTGGTTAATCTCTCTCCTATGTACTTCAATACAATAATCTCATGAGCTGCCTTACATGATTGAGATTCATATGATGATGCTTGTAATCTAGATGTCATTATGCTAGTCAAGTGGATTTTACTTATGTGATCTCCGGAGACTCCTTGTCCCACGTGTGTAAAGGTGACAGTGTGTGCATCGTGTGGGTCTCTTAGGCTATATTTCACAGAATACTTATTCGATGTTATGAATGACATAGTGAAGTGCTTATTTATATCTCTTTATGATTGCAATGTGTTTTGTATCACAATTTATCTGTGTGCTACTCTAGTGATGTTATTAAAGTAGCTTATTCCTCCTGCACGGTGTAATGGTGACAGTGTATGCATCGTGTAGTACTTGGCGTAGGCTATGATTGTGATCTCTTGTAGATTATGAAGTTAACTATTGCTATGATAGTATTGATGTGATCTATTCCTCCTTTCGTAGTGTGAAGGTGACAGTGTGCATGCTATGTTAGTACTTGGTTTGGTTATGTTGATCTGTTATGCACTCTAAGATTATTTAAATATGAACATTGAATATTGTGGAGCTTGTTAACTCCGGCATTGAGGGTTCGTGTAATCCTACACAGTTAGTGGTGTTCATCATCCAACAAGAGGGTGTAGAGTTTAGCATCTATCTATTTATTCTGTTATGTGATCAATGTTGAGAGTGTCCACTAGTGAAAGTATGATCCCTAGGCCTTGCTCCTAAATATCGCTATCGCTGCTTGTTTACTCGTTTCTATCGCATCTTTACTTCCCGCAATATTACTACCATCAACCGCACGCCAGCAAGCACTTTTCTGGCGCCGTTACTACTGCTCATATTCATTCATACCACTTGTATTTCACTATCTCTTCGCCGAACTAGTGCACCTATTAGGTGTGTTGGGGACACAAGAGACTTCTTGCTTTGTGGTTGCGGGGTTGCATGAGAGGGATATCTTTGACCTCTTCCTCCCTGAGTTCGATAAATCTTGGGTGATCCACTTAAGGGAAACTTGCTGCTGTTCTACAAACCTCAGCTCTTGGAGGCCCAACACTGTCTACAAGAATAGAAGCACCCGTAGACATCAGAGCGCCATTTCTGGATGTCGTCGATGACGTTCTCCAGGGTGCGTCCCGGAACGCCCCAGAACAGGAGGCGCCCGTCCCTGTTCCAGCTGTTCGGCCCGCCAAAGAGGCCGGTGGTGCTGTGCATCTCCATGTTATATTGCGCCTGGAAGTAGGCGACCCACCAGGCGTCATTGCCGGTGGCTGCCCAGGTCGGATCGGCCCGCTCGTCGGTGTTGAGTGCAGACCACCGGGCCCTAATGGCGTCCCTCCAGCGCTCAGTGCCCGGCGACGGCGGTGGCGGGACGCCTATGCCGTTCATGGCCATCTTCCAGTCGCTGCTGCTTGGCAGGCGCATGTCCGGCGGGAAGAGATATCCCGCGCGATGAGACACGTCCCTGCGTCGCCTGGGAAAACTGGAACGCCATTAACGTCGCTTGACCAAAGGTAGGTGACGGGGTTTTAGGCTTCCGAGCCGCTGACGCGTCGGTCCCGCCACGCCTCGCCTCGCTTTTCATTGTATCCGGCGTGCCCGGAGCGTCCTCTGTGGGGCGGGGACGGGCTTAGGGCTCCGGACACCGTATCGAGCCGCGCCAAACAAAAATCAACTTTAGGGGACGCGGCTGGGAAAGTTTTTTTTTTGTCTGGCGCGTCCCAAATTTCTTTGAGGGACGGTTTGGGGACGCGACTGGAGATGCTATAAGGCACAGAGAGCCGAAGGAAATAATTACATCTACTTACATGGTTCAACTAGGGTGTGTTTGGTTGGTTACCTCCCATCGGCATAGCCGAGCTAGCTTAGCTCGTCTTAGCTAACCTTGCCTTGCCTGCACGTACGTTTGGTTGCGTAGCCCAGCTAGGTCAGAAGACGGATCCTAGCAGAGAAGTGACCGGCGAGGCGGCGTGGAATCTGGGCACGGAAGGGGCACCTGCGCCGGGTAGCTGGCAGAAGCGTCTGGTGGAGCCTTCACTTGCAGCGGCAAGGTCTAGAAGAGTCTTCCCGGCCAAAATCATCTTGATTTATTGATGTAATTCAGACGATTTAGCCACGAGAATAGGAATTTTGGGTGATGCGGAGGAATTGGAGAACAGAAAAAAGGCAGCGATTGGTTGCGGACGGATTCCATGACAGGCGATTTTTTTTCGGAACTGCACGACGAATTTTTTTTTGCTACGCGGAGTTTGCCATCGAGAGCGAGCCGAATCGGGAGCGAGAGACTTTTCTGGCCCAACGAGGCTAGCTTGCCCTCTGAATCAAGATTTTCTTTCGTAACCAAGCACTCAGCCTGGCCTAGCTAGGCCATAACGGATTTTGCCAAGGAACCAAACTTACCCTAGGTTAGAGGCAGGCGAAAGCGATCCAACGGCCTCAGAAGACTCTTCGCTCCATATATAACGTCCCAGGTAACCACCGCCGCGCACAAACCCTCCGCCCAGGCTATGGCTTCCATCGTGTCCAAGATCGCGCGGGCAGCCTTATCTACCCGCGCCTCCAAAGTTCGCCCTGCAGCCGCCATCCGTGTCTCCCCTTCAGGTAATCCCTGGCTAAGGGCTTCATTCGGAATTTGGGTATGAATCCTGATTACCGAAATTCCCAAATCAGTTCTTGCATCAATACGAATGCTTTCCGAATTTAATGCCTGGAATTCACATATAGTTTCTTATTATCAGTAGATATATTTGAATAAACATGCCGGCAGGGGTTAGACCCTATTCATTAGGAGTTGTTCTAATCACCAAACACTTCTAACAAGCATGCTCTTTAATGATTTAGTAATACCGAGTGATAATTTGTTATCGTAGCTCTGCCTTGCAAGGCTAAATCAATCAAATTAACTCTGCTGAGAAATGGTACAAATGATACTACTTTCCACAAATCAAGTTGTAACTCCATGCCTATTGAACAACAGGAGGCCCACCCATAGGCTACGAAAGACATCTTTATGTTGATGATAATGCCAGACCCATAGGCTACAAAAGACGTCTTTATGTTGATGATAATGCCCTTAAGTCGGATGAAGCTATGTGGGCCTTCTATGAGCACTGGTGCAAGCATCATGGCATATCTCGTGAACGTCATGAGATGGAACGCCGGTTCAAGAAATTCAGCGAGAGGGCAAGGGCTGTGCACAGTGCTGGTGGTGCGAGTGGCCCCATGTCATTGAACATATTTGCAGATATGACCAAAGAGGAGGCAGCTCTGCTAATTGGTAAACCTAGAGGAAAAGGAATTTCTCCTGTCCACTGGTCTAAATCCTAAGCCCTATATGCTTCTGTATGCCAAAACATGCCTTATCAAGCAGTACTAGCTTTGTTGTTGAACTCATTTTAGCTTTAATAAAAGCTATATTAACCTTATCTGTATGTATATTTCGCTTTGTTGTATGAGCTCAGTTATTAGCTTTAATAAAGAAATACCCCTGTTATACTTTGTGTGTCTCCTCCGTTTTTTGCCTTTTGTTCAACTTGGCAAAAGATTTGCAAGGGTGGATATGGTAATTAGGACAATTGTAATTGTGATTCCGATGTTGCCTTTCAATGTGAAATACCTCCGTTGTTTTCCCTCAGTTCCATATAAGAAATAATAAGGGTATAATATGAATTGGATTAGGCACACAATAAGATAAAAGAGATATTAATCAGGTCATGTATATTTTGTGAAACTGTACATGTTTTTTTTTGCACTTTCTGAATCTACAAGTTTGATGCAGAAGCTGGTATTTTTCTAAACCTTTCTGCTAATTCTAGGATGATGGAGAAAATAATTTAGTTCTAGATCAACTCTACAACTGTTAGATTTGCAACGTGATATGTGCATATAAAAAATTATACATGGGTATGTAATTGCACATTTTTTCAATATACACTTCAATTGCACATGAAATTGGATGGCCGGAAATTAAGTTAATTATAGGTTGACCAGAATTAAGGGTTCCTTCTCTAAACTAGTAAGCTTGCACGTGCAACGCACGACCTCTAACTAATGCTTGATTCTATAAATAAATTACATATGGTACAACTGGTAAGATGGTGTAAGTGTTATCTCTTTCCAATCAAGAAGATGGCAATCAGACCAAATTGTTTTGTTTAGTCTGTTTTCTTTATTGCTTCGTCTATGCTCTAACAGATGTTAATTCTCTCGTGTTGCAATTGAATATTCACCACCTAGAGTGAAAGTACTCATGATGTTTTTTATTATAGCGTAGATGTCAATATGTGAAATATATGAAATAGAATATGGTGTGTGTGCTTTCTCTTTGCTCTAACAGATTTTTCTAAAACCACACCTTTGAGTGTTATCAAATCAACCTTTTCTTTAGGGAATTTATAGTAGGAAAAGCTCCTACAAGTGATACCTATATTATACAAGTTATTACATATGTACAAGTGGTAACACAGGGGTGTTCATAGAGATTATAAATGAAGACTATCAAGTGAGTTCGTCTTTATAAAGCCAAAAGCAGGCTTGCTTCATCAATCTAACTCTCTCAAATAATTTATTGTTTCTTGTCTTCCACCACCGCTTGGTGACCCAAAGTTCACTGAAAAGAGGTGAATGTCACCTGCTAGCAGTGTCTTGCATCATATGAACTGTGTAGGCAACGTCAGGATTTAGTTGCAGAGCACTAAACAATGTGTGTGTACGGTATTTACCTGCAAATTTTATTTTGATACAGTAAAATATGTTAGGCCCATATACGCCTGAGTCAATTCAAATCTGCTATATGTAATTTAAAGAACATTGAAGAGGATTAATACCTTTTTTTTTGGAAAATATGCATAATACCTCGTTCTGGCAAACACACATATGATTAAGCAAGCAACACACTACTATGCTCAAGTTTCAGTTCAGCTTGACCACCAATCAATAAATAGGTATATATGTGAAATAGAAAATAGCCACATTTACACAGCGATTGAGAAAGAAAAAAACCCAGAAAATGAGAAAATGGCAACATAGGAGCGAAATATATTTAGCATCTGGAGAAAACTGTCGGCATTTCAAAATTCAAACCATGCAGTTATGAAGTGAGTCCCTTCAGGCTATACCTAGATGCATGTAGTGTCAATTAGATTTAAAGTAAGGCAAATTGTTAACAAGACATTTTCAGGGGATACAAACAACTCTTTGAGACAATAAGTGCCACAATGAAAGCTTCGGAAGTTTAAATCCATACACTACATGAGAATCCCGGTGCACAATTTTTTTTGTTACAGTTCAAATAAATCATAGGTCTGATTTGACTTGAGTTTAATATACCATTCACAAGCCCTGATTCGAGCTAGCAGTCTTGATTACTGCTATACGCCTATATCCAACATGAAGCATTCACCGGCACAATACAGTTAAGTCTCTTATTGACATAACTTCAATTTCCAAATAGAATCCATGAATACAAAAGTATAAAAAACATTTCAGATAAGATACGATTTCCTGCCAACCTAAAATGCACAAGATTGACAAATAGAAGTGCAAAAGCAAATCTTTCAGATTCCTGAATACTGTACAGTTTCCAGGTTCCATCCTGCAGTTTTGAGATAGTAAGTGACATATAAAATATGTTCTGGCGAAGAAAGAATGGCATAAATACAAAGGAGTAGCATGCATAGTGAAAATAATAATGTACAAAAAATAAATGAGTATATGGTTTTTATTTTTCTTCTCCAACTACATAGAATCGTGGCCATTATTTGTGCTACAAAGCCACATACTAACCCAGCAAAAATGGAAGAACACTGATACTGTACCTGATAATGCAGAATACAACTGATTTCATAAACGAAATTGTGCATCTCCTATGGTTTGATATGATCTGAAATTAACCAAACATAATACACAAGCACATCTCCTCTTGAGCTCGTGCACAACAAGGTTAAAAGGACACCTGCTTTCATCTAGCACAAGATCTAATCCTTCATCCTATGATCTGAAATTAACCAAACATCATACACAAGCACATCTCCTCTTGAGCTCGTGCATAGCAAGGTTAAAAGGACACCTGGTATCAACAATTCATGGAACACGTCTAGTATCCTCTGGTTAAAATAGCCGGCTATAGCCGTTAGCCGCGAATTTTTTTGAAGCTATGAAAGGCTATAGCCGGGCTATAGCCATATAGCCGATTTGCTAAATAATGAAAAAAAATTGGGCAGCATATAGTCATATATATATATCAATAATTCACAAATTAATAACATAATAACATCTTCACATAGGAGATACACATAATAGTTCACACATAGTTAAATGCATAGTTTTGTCCAAATATTACAACATTATTACGTAGTTTAGGACATAGTTATGCTTGTCGCTCGGCTTGGTGGCTATTTCGCCAAGCAAATGGGCCGTCGACTGAAATTTTTGGTCCAAAATTTTGGGCCCATTGAGCGGGAAGTTAGCGGCTATGCGGCTAAATTAAGGCTAAATAGCCTTAGCCGGGCTATTAGCGGCTATTTCTGTTTTAGCCTCTAAAGCCTCTAGCTATAGCCGCAGGCCTCGCCAAAGGCTATAGCCGGCTTTTTAAACAGAGCTAGTATCACTGGAAACCTGACAACTTCAAAAGAACCTTGTTGGAGTACCCAAACCTGCAAGCGAGTGTGATCTAAACATTTCATTGTTGAAAATAAAGGTCCCAAAAGAAAGTAATTTTAGTTTGTAACAAATATATTCGCCGTTATATTCTCTTCTACCTGATCAATTCCACTTTTCTCAAGAAATAATTCTGAAGGTAGTATTCAATTAGAAGGCTACATGCATGTAATAATTTTGACAAATTTAGTAATCTGGATCGAGATAGAAATATGCATCCCACAAGGAACTCATAAATTGAGAAGCAGTAATAGTATTGCATCAGCTTGTTAAACAGGAACTAAAGGCCATCCCTTGATTAAGATGACGCAAGGCATCCTATGGAATAATTGAGTGGAGAAACTAAATTTTGCTAGATAAATACAGAGAGCATAATTCTTGAAGTAGGGTTAATATTGTACCGTGCTTCAGTTAAAGGGAAAGCTTAAGCATGAAACTGATCACACTATCGTTTTTGCAACTTCTGCCCCTTTATCCTTTTTCCCTCTCGGCAAGAATAACCGAACCTCATAGTTTAGCTATATATATGCCATGAATAACAAAACAAGTTGAGTAATATAAAGCCGAATGATACATATTAACTAATGGACGTTTACATATACCTTTTTGCTAGGGGATTTTGTGTGGAATCGCTGCTCACAAGATAAGAAAAAGTGAACTGCTTTAGTGGCAGAGACAAACCTATTGAGCACAAATTCATGCGAGCGCATGAAAGTTCCAGGAAAGTCATAATGACAAAATGCATCTATTTGAAATAATAATACGTGCATGAAATGAAAGTTCCAAGAACCAAATAGAAACAATATATATACTGAAAAACCAAGTCTACATGGAGAAAACATATATTAGGTGCCTCCATGTCAGAAGAATTAAACAGATGTAGGGTTGCATAAGCAATAACCTGGGAATCTAAACTAAGAAAAAAAGTAAACTTTGGACCAATGTTACCTTGGAAAAAATGTAGCAATATAAAGTCTTGAACTTTCCGGACCGAGCAAGTGTCAGCAAACACACACATCACGGCACAAACAAGCTATTAAAGTGGAACAATAAATAAAGAAGATTCTATAAAAGCTAATGTTCCAATTATTATTTTCGTCATAATATATTTTTAGACTAATTGATGATATGTCAGACCCGTGAGATATTCCCAAAAATTCAATACACATCATGCATCTCCCATGCTAAATATTTTTTTGTTTGATCTAGTCACAACCAGATGAGGAAGTAATTTTGCATTGCACTAATATTAGAACAGAATGGAGTACTCTCCTAGCAGAGATGGTTCTACCTGGCCTTTCAGAGTAACATACAGGAAACCTTGGATGTCAATAATATTTTTAGCCCAAAGGCACCGTGGACTCTTTCACTCTATTTTCAAATCTATCTAATCTGAATCTCTAACAGAAGTAACATTGCGTTGCTTATTGCATACGCATAAAACGCATGGGAAGACAAGGGGCATTACCCGTGTGTCTGAAAACTGTAAGACAACAGCAGAGCAGTAGTTTCAGTATCCGTAGCAGCCGGGGCAGAGGCGACCTGCAGAGTGCGAGTCCGCAGAAGAGGACGGTAGGAATGCGGTATGTTGGTGCACGACGACGGGGCGTGGACGGTGGCGTGTTGGAGGACCTTAACTGTGTCCTCGACGGGTGTAGCGGAGGGCAACAATGCGGCGTGCGGACGATGACTGGGAAGACGGCGACACTGGGGCAAGCCGCCAAAGATGTGCGCGACTGCGACTCCCACGATTCAGGCAGCGATGCGTCAGGGGGACGGGCGGCGCGGCCTTGGGGATGCGGAGCAGATGTCGGGGATGCATAAGGAGCAGGCCAGCGTCCTCGGGCGGCGGCGTTGGGGATGCAAGGCCACTCGTGGTTTAGGGCGGCGCTCCAGTGAGGGGAGGGCGTCCTCGCATCGGGCGGCGTCTGGGACGGGGCGCAGGGCAACCGTGGGGTGGAGTATGCGGTTTGGTGGGAGGGTAAAATCGTCCAAACAATGTTGTTGACGAAAATTTTAGCACAAACCTTAGCTCATTTATTATTATGTATATAATAGAAAAAGTGCCCGTGCATTGCATGGGAACACCCGTTGTCAAAATGGTTCATGCGCTGCTACGGTTCAGCAATCTTAACTACAATACCATATTTTAAAATATAAAACAGTCCATGTGAACGTGTGTCTCAAAATATAGCAACATCTGCATCACATGCGATCTACGATTTTGTTGCCACAAATATATACTACTTGCTTCTCCTACATGGAGATCACCGCGGCTCCACCTTCTGCCAAATATGATTGTGAATCTAGTTATCATTATTTTGGTTCCCATGTTTCCTAGTTTAAAGTTTAAAAAATATATTTATATTCTTGTGGTGACCATACACGAATTCACTATATTTTTTGAAAGGATTATATACAATTGGGAGCAAAATTGAAGCATGTTGTTCTGCTAAGAGTACCATATTGTACCAAACGGTTTGAGTCAAAAGGTTCAGATCTATAACTCGAAATCTGGTCCTTATCTCAAGAACCAAAACTTGGAGCTTGCTACTACAGAAAGACCCAGATACATAGGAACATGAGCAACGTGGATTATGTGTGTTTTCATGAAATAGTTTGCATATTTCACGAACCAAACTACATGGTGTTCAGCTTATTTTCTGAAAAGAGTATGATTCAGCTTGTTTTGTACATTTGTGTACTTAAACCATATGAATGAAAGCCCAACAGATTATGCAAGATGCTAATGATGTTTTTACATCATCAGCTAGTCTGAATGGTGATTAAATAAATAAATAAATACAGATCCGTTTTGGCTTTATTGGCGTGCGTTCATCTTGCGCTATCAATCAATCACCTAGATTTACAAAGAAGCTTATAAACCGATCATTCCCGGCGAGGAACTGCAGAAAATTTGTGGTGAAGCAGACTAAGATGAATTATATATTGAGTCAACATGCCAACTTGGTTGTACCTTACATGTCTCTTCTGATGTTGAAAATGGAATAGGCATCTTTATCCATGTCCTATGAACATGGAAAAAAATAGCGCGCTATTCCAACGCTAATAGCACGCTATAGCATATCTGGAGAGCCGACGCTACGCTATTTTGGCGCTATAGCGTGTTATTCGCGTTAATAGCACGCTATAGCATGCTAATAACGTATTTTTAGACCCACGCTATTTTGTTATAGCGCGCTATTTTTTTCTTTGCCTATGATGCGCAAGCACCTCAGATGGCCAGAGGCAGCCGACACGACGGCTAGGCGGTAGACCTGGCGTGGCGCGATCGGCGAGTATGTGGCGCACCTGCTCGCCGCCCTATTACTTCCCGGACCCATTGTGTCCTTGGCGGTGAATAGCTTGCAGGTAGCTGGCAGGTCCGCCGTACGGGGCGTCTAGGTGAACATGAGCTAGCGCAACAAGCTGGGGCAGCAGCCAGCAGGTCGTTGGTGCCGACGTGGCTACAGCAGACGATCCTGTTGACTCATGCATGTTACGTACGCATTCTGGGCGGCAGCGTCTTCCCGGCACTGTGGGCTGCACGTTGAGTAATTTTGTGCCTTCAGAGTTCAGACGCATAAATCATGGAGATCTCTAAATTAATCACGAGACATGGTCAGGTTTTAGTCGAGATTGATGCTGCGCTGAGGCCTAGGAGGAGCAGCCCCGCGTACAGCATGATCTCATCGGTCATACCGTTTAGGGCGCGTCCTGTACCAGCTCGCTCATGGAGAGCCAGACCGGCGACTGCCATGTCGAGTGTAGATCTCGTCCTCATGTGCTCCTGTCCGAGGAGCCCGACTATCTTGCCGCACTTGCTCGCCATGGCCAGAAGATCATCCGATCGAGGCCCAACTCAGCAGATCTGAGAGTTGTCTATCTTCCAGACCCACCACGGATGCAAGCTTGGCCACTCCACCAGTCGATCCATCCGAGCTGAGCCTTCTTGGCTGCTGGCGGGGTGTCAGCCGGCGTCGCACTATCAACATCGCTGAACTCCGTCGGTGATGGCTCCATGGCGTATACCCACCTGCCGGCCTTCCTCCCCGGCCAGCGCGGCCACGCACGCCTTGAGCAGCGATATGAACACCCGTGAGGCCGTGACGCATCTGCCGAGGTCTCCCTGCCCGAGGATTCGTCGAGGTAGACTTCTTTTTAAAGGCCCTTTTGACTTGCGGAACAGCAATAGAGTCCATGTCAGCCACCCATGGCCGCGTGATCGCGCAGAGTTCATGTCGAACAAGAGACTCCGGGCTGGCGGCGTTCTCGTGCTGCTCTAGGATCCCTCCAGGGATTTGCGGAGCGAAGAGTGGAGAGGCCCACATGCAGCCCACGGAAGGAAACGATCGATTCGATTGGTACCAAACGGTATAAACTGAACCGGTACCAATGGCAGGTGCGTTATATGGGAATTGGTGGGAGGGCAAATCCGTCCAAAAAAATGTTGGACGGAAATTTTAGCAGAAACCTTACCTCCTTTATTATTAGGTATAGACTAGGAAAATTGCCCATGCGTTGCAACGGGAGATAAAAGCAAACCAACTTATAAAAGAAAAACAATGGCGTAGAGAAAAGATGCCTCGTAGAAAAAACCAATCGGACAACAGTCATTCTCGCTGGCGCCTTAAAGATTGATGAAGAGGTTACATCCTATCAAAGGATACTTGGTTCATCTTAAACAAAAATTCAGTCGAGAAGCACCGAGCTAAATGTCTGAGAAAATCATAAGCAGAGCAACCTAATAAGGAAAAAAGTAGAATTGTCTCGTGCTCTTAAAAAGGATACTAAATTCGAGTTAATTAAAAGAAACCGGAGGGAGTACTTTGTAATCTGTATCACTACCAGCATACTACCATAGATTGAACGAAATGATTGGCCGGGCCGGTGCGGGCTGGTTTGGCAGTATAATTGGTTTGGAATCGTGTGGGCGTTCCAAGTTAGATATGGAGTTGCTGCCTCGCTGTAGAAAGGAACAGAACGACGCCGCTAGGAGTGCGATCCAACAAGTAACTTCATGCTCTTCCAGGCGCTCGGTGGCCACGACACCTGGCACAAGAAGCCCCGCCTCCTCCATAGACCGTTGCTCCGGCCCACGACGACGGTGCCGTTTGAGGAGAAGAAAGGGCGCGCCACCGTCGGCCGTGGAGAAGACACGATCGTCGTCCGCCCTGGAGAAGAAACGGCCGGACGCCGCTGAGAAGAAGGCACCGTCACCGCCAGCCTCCACCGATTCCTCGGCACTCGGCATGCAGTAGGCTCGCTGCCTCGACACTGGAACCTCTTGGCCTCCGCGCTTCCCTAGGCCGACCTGGTCAAGCGCGATTCAGAACGGTTTGAGCGGTTTCCTTAGACTGCTCATAGTGGGAGTAACATAGCTAGTAACATCACACATCTCAATGCATTTTGGTGACATGGCATGCGAATAAATGAAGAAAGAGAGTGAGGTGGTAACTAGCTATGTTACCATAACATCACACACCCCAAGACAAAATGAGTCTACAACATAATAAATGACACAATGCATGACACCACATATAAGTTACTATCCACTATGAAGGTAGTAACCTAGACTAGTAACATGTCATATGTTACTAGTCTAAGTTACTCCCCACTATGAGCAGCCTTAGGTCCAACCCATCTCAACCCGGCTAACATTTTTCTCCTCGAGGATTGAAACCAAAAACCAATGAACCTAGAATAACTGTTGATTGGTGCGGTACGGTCTGGTGTCTTGGTTTAGCTGGTTTGGGACCAAACTGTGGACGGGATTACCGACCCGCCTCCGTCGTGGCCGCTATGGGGGTGGACGAGCTCGAGGCCTGTGGTGCCCGGTGCAGGCGGCCGACCCCCACCACTCAAGGTTGCGCTCAACGTCCGTGTACATGTGTGCTATGGCCCAAAAATCCATCAATCTGCTACCAAATCTCACGGCAAGGATTTGTGCCATCTCCATGGCTAGCGCCCCCAATCTTTCCATTGGAAACACGTACATACACAACGGATCTTGCTTGGCTTCCACCGATTACTTTTGGACTGCCTTCTACTGATTACTTTCCAGCTAGTTTTGTTGTAGAGCGCCATGGATCGATGCTGGAGTCGACGTGGGCTCGTTCATCGCCGGCTGCTGGTCCAGGGTCGCCGGCAGCGACCGCGGCAGCTGCTGCTTGAGGAGGGCGATTTCTGGGATCGGTTGTGCCATAGTTTTTGTTTCGTCTTAATTACGAAGAGATCAGGACATATCTGCAGGTTTTCCTTACATTGTCACGTGAGGTTTTCCTTACATGGTCACGTGTGGTTTACTCTTTATAAAGCATGGAATCGTTCTGGTAAGGTAACTACACGTACCCTATTCAAACAGGAACACCTGATTAACTGTTGGACACGGCACCCAAGGATTGGTCGCGTGATCAGCTGGGACACTGCAAGCAATCGGCCAAAAGAAGGGAACGACGGACGAACGAATCGGTCAAAAGAAGGGAACGACGGACGAACGGACGAAAGAACCATACCACGGAAACGCTTTTGCTTTTATTATTAGGTATAGATATAGATATATGAACCATGTGTTCTAGCTTAAATATTACGGCTCACCAGAGTCCGGGGAATGGCTCCTGCGCTCTTTATGGCTCGCCGGAAGATGCAAATCACATCTTTTTCACCTGTTCGCTGGCGAAATTTCCTTAGAGTGCTACTCGCCAACTACTTGGGTGTAGTTGGTGCCCCACCTCCTTTGCATAGTTCTTTGCAATTGTGTCTAGCTTCTCAGGTAGTTTTAGATGCATCGTTTGGTTCATTTTTATGGCGCATCCTTGGGCTCTTTGGCTATGCCAAAACAAACTAATTATTGAAGCTAGGGTTTTAAAGCACCCAGATGACATCATCTTTAAATCTTTGATTTGCCTGCAGCTGTGGACGCCGATGGCAAGACCAGCGGACCGTCCGTGTCTAAGGCGGGTGGCCAATGATCTAAAAGCTATTCACGCTGCAAACGTTCAACCCGATGCTCCTCCAGCTGGATCCAACTCTCATCGTGCCTAGTGTCGTTGGTCGTTCTGTGGTTCGATTTGTTAGGGGAGGCCGACCCCATTTTATATGCTTGTTTCTTTGGCTAAGTTGTATGCCAGATCAGTTGTAAAATCTTGTTCGAATCCTCGGGGCTTTATTAATTTAAAATCGTGTGCCTTTTATCTAAAGAAAAGTATCCTTCGTTGCCTGCTGCCTTTTATCTAAAGAAAAGTGTCCTTCGTTGCCTACTGCCTAAGTGCCTAGTCAGAGGTAAGTGCAGAATCATACCCCTGCTTGTACTCTGCATGTCTTTTCTGCTTTGTGCTATTATTGCGTACATCTCCTCTGTTATATGTACAATGAAATCAAATTAGGATATTATATGACGGATGCCTGATTCACTTTGTCTTCATATATAGTTTCTTATTATCAGTAGATATATTTGAGTAAACATGCCGGGGTTGG